>NW_027223322.1:7393257-7993257 GCF_030449975.1 Polyergus mexicanus | reverse complement strand
ATGTCGCGTACACATAAAATTGCGTATGAGAGAGAGAGAGAGAGAGAGAGAGAATATAATAAACTCGCACATCCAATTATAAATTAGATAATTACGATGGACAAGCATATTTTAAAATTAACAAGTTAAAAGCTGTACAGAGAGAAGAGAGAGTCTTTCGATTAAACTGCGATGTAATAGTCGATTATAATCATAATAATGAATCGTTTCAATACGTGGAATTCTATACTTTTCATTATGCATAATCAATCTTTTTGAACCCGGGTCAATTCAGATAGATCGATTCAGTTCTACAATGAACAAGTTTGATTGTAAAATGACGTCCATGTCGAAATATTGCGGATTGGAGACGCGACACGGAGGCTGCGCTCGAAAATATCCGCAGGCGCGTCGTCGCGAGACGACGAGGATATTAAGGAACATTAATATTTTGGCCGATGAAGCACATTGGCGACCGTCCAAATGTTCTGACCGGCGCCTGATTCAGGTGCCGGCGGATTACGGCGACGCAATCATCCGTGCGTCGACTGTCGATGCCGTCGTCTCACCGCCGAAGGACGGCGCGAGGAGAAGACGGAATCGCGGTGCGGGAAGAGTCGAGAAAGGACGAGGTGATCGCGGTGGCGAAGCGAACGCGGCGACGGGAGTCTCCCCTTCATTGGTCCGCCCGAGATTAACACTCATAACTCATTCGGGACACGGAGTCGTGCGTCACTCCTAGCTATGCTATAATTGCCGACATAAATCAATCGCCCGATGAGATCATAAACCCGGGGCGATACAGTACGCCAACAGATCCATATAACGCCAAGTGCAGGGCTGCATGTTAAATGTCAATTGATGTCGGCCTGACGTATCGGATTACTGCAAATGCTGCTGCGAGATGACGCGGGATGAACAGTCGCGAATATGGCGCTGACGTTTCCAAAACTGCGTCTTCATCACCATGGGCGCTTTTAAATACCATCACTTTAAAATGCTCTCAAAATAAATATATATTTTTTTCGTTTTTTTTTTTTTTTCGTATAAGATACCTATGCTTCTGCGGATATAAAATGTGATATAAATTGGTGCGTTTTAACGAAATTCTACTCATTTAATAATTTTTTTTCCCCCCACGTGCATCGTATACGAGCGACGAAATAATGATCTCGCATGTCGTTTGCCGGAGTATCTTAACACCGCTCATCGTACGCCTTTATATTTCACCTAATGCACCGTCATCTTCCATTCGCCGAGCTTGCATCTTACCATCGACAAACTCGGTTGGCTGTTATTATCGTTGAAAGAATGCCAGTGCGCACTACGTACGTATCGATGAGTGAGAGGGACGAGAGAGAACCTTACTCGACGCGAAGCGATGCAGATAAATAACTCCCGTGTATTACGTTGGTCGTTCAACGGAAGATGATTGGCCCAATTACAAGCAGCGTAGCGGAAAATGAGGGCTTCCCTACGTGGTCCCGAGGATACCAGCGCTATCAGTCGCCATTGGCGGTGGTGGCTCACGTCGGTTTCCTCGACTGCGGTCGAATCCCTCGCGATCGAGTCTTGATGGGGTCGTCCGGGTTCGCCTTCGATGACCAAGCGATCATTGCTCACGTCACTTCCCCGTTTACCGATAAGATCGCACCTTATAGGTCAAACCCACATCCACCGATCCTCGCACTTTCTCTCTCTCTCTCTCTCTCTCTCTCTCTCTCTCTCTCTCTCTGTCTTTCTTCTTCCGCTCCTTTCCTCTTTCTTTCTCGTCATTTCTTTCTCCAGGTTCGAAGCTTGTATTCGCGCGGGAACATGTGGCGATCGCGCAGCCTCCAGGGAATTCAATAACTGTAGATCATCTCGATCACGAGTTAACACCGTACCGCGCGTGCAGTCGTTTTACGAGCGCCTCGATATCTCTCGTATATATATATATACACACGTGGACAAGAGGGCTCCGTCTCTCAGGTGAAACGAGCGATCGCTCATTCCCCGCTGATTGGGATTTCGAAAATTACGATGCCGTGCCGCGATCATCTCTTAAGATCTCCTTGCGAAATCCCATCGTAAAGATTGGAGAAAAGCGCCGAGATTAAGCGTGACAAATGTACGCGGCCGGCGATTACGTTGTTTAACGAAGCCGTAACATGGTGGTGGAGCCTTGCCGAGGAAAAGACTCGTCGATGTATCAATAACGTTGTACGCGGATACCCAATATTTAATAATAATACCGAATCGATGCAATATTTCTATCTGCTAAACTAATAAATCTTTTACTACCTTTATGCATCAGCCAAATCTTGATTACAAGACATGTATACGAATATCTATATTATAAATAAATATATTATAAATGTAAGATTTTTTTCGTTTAAGACTCTGTTGCTTACGCGCCTTATCGAAATCTTATCAAAATTATTTATTCGCGACGAAGAAAACGCAACAATCGTTATACAAGATATACTTTTTACTTCCATAGAATAGAAAATTGAAAACGTCCACATGATAGCAGTATTAATTCCTACATGTGACAATACGAGTCAAATGTAATGTGTAATATTGCGGTTCTACGTAAAGAGAATCCGGTTACAAGATGAGTTAGGTTTTCGTTCTTTCTCCTTTCCGTTTGCACGCTGTACCTTCGACCCTTGTATATGCGCGCGGATGTGGGACCCCCGTTTTCGCGAGGTCTAAATATTGAGAACAGTGTTTATTTAACGGGGAGATATATGATATGACGCGGACAATATAACGCATTGTATTCAAATACGAGTGCTCGCGAATCGTGACCGGGAGTAACCGCGGCGTGGAGCAGCAGCCTCCACCATCACCACCATCACCTGCGGCTCCCAACCACCATCGTCGTTGTCGTCGTCAAACCCTGTCCCCGACCTCTCCGCTCGCACTCCCCTCTCTCCCCCTTGTTCGCCATTCTATTCATATAAATAATATCCCGCGGTCGAATTCTCAGGATTAGGTATGAGCACTTACGTATGAGCGCGTGTCTCTCGCAGAACGTAAGAGAATCGAGCCATATACACCTTAGGCAGTTATGAGCGGGAGAAAGACGGGGGGTAGGGGGGGGGGGGGAGGACGTATCCGCGTGACAGAGAGTGCCCGCGTGTACGTTACCAGTTATCTGCCGTCCATATCAAATGCGAGCGAAGTTCCTTCCACTTTGCTACATGTCGTAACTCTGCTCCTTCTATTGTCCCCCTATGATCCGTCCCGCTACCACAGCAACTCTGTTTTGTTACGGAGGCAAAACATTCTTTTTTTTTTTTTTCCCATTTTCCGCTACACGACCATGTCTCGCACATAATGTATCTATCACGAATCTCTTTCCAAAAACGAAAAACCTGATCGTGAGGAACGACGCGAGCTAGGAGGTCGAGACATTGGCTCATTTTAGAAAGAGTTTCTTCATGATTTGATATTATATTATCGGGATAAAAAAAAAATCATGCAATATTGTCTTTAAAAGAATGTCCAAAATCTTCTTTAAAAGAATGTATAAAAATCTTGAGAATCAAGCTGATATCGATTTTTATTCCACTTCTGTATTATCCGTGTAATTTTTTTTTTTTTTTTTTCCTATTAAATATCATAATTTTCTTAATTATCGATAAACACACAATGTGCTTAATATTATTTTCTACTCTATTGATGATGCATAAAAGAACATATAAAACTTAAACGTATTTAGAATACAATCTTTCTTTCTTCGATAAAAGTACAAAGGAGAGATGTTTACGCGCGCGACACGAAAATCGAAATGCCGCTATCTATGATTCAAAGTCGACAGGAATGGGCGTTGGTGGTCTTTCTAAGCGGCTGGGTGGGCCGTATTACGGACTCGCGTGTACTTGTGGAGACGTGTGCATTGCGATCGGTATGCACGGAGGGTGGCAGCTGACACACGGCGACGATGAGCATCGCTTATCTTCTCTCTTATTTTCGAATTCGATGATAAATATGTAATCCTCGATTCCTGATTCATTGGCGTACTGAGTCGTTACTGAGCTTCTCGAAAGAGTCGACACGGCGTGACCAAATAGTTCTGCCGGATGTCATAAACTCGAATAATTATCAATGTCAGCTCGCATCAACGTATGATTTATATTTTTATATGTGACGGTGAAAATACGATTTTAATACGACAACTATTTCTATGCTTGCTTTTTTTTTTTTATTACGAAGTAACACAGTTTTATTTTTTGCTCCAATGCATGTTTTACGTTGTCGAGAGAGGTCGACGATTTTGTCTTAGATTGATTTTTATTCGAGCTCTAAATATAATTCTTGTAATATTATTAAATGTTTGCGAATCTAAAATACTATATTCATTAAATCGAGATGCGTAGCTTGTAGGGGTGTATATACTTATGTATATATATATTAGATAAGACCAATCGATCGGTGACATTTTGTCCATGCCTCGCGTCTTCTCGAAAAATCCTGATATCCAGCAAGTGCTCAGTCGCAGCGGCAACTTCTTGGCCACTCGTCCTCGTAAGTTTCTGTAGGTGACGGGTGGTCGTAAGAGGAAGATGGCGCCCGACAAGACGTAATATCGTTCCCATCGTTGACTCACTCAGTGTCGTCCATCCCGCGCCATTCTCCACCACCGGTCTCTCCGCACATCTCATCCCTTCCGCCACCTCGTATATCTTTTGTTTCTCAATACTTTCGTCGAGCAGTTTGTTATTGCCCGATGTAGACTAGGTACGTGCGCGAAACAGACGGGGTGGGAGCGAATAAGCAGCGACAACGAGGAACGAGAGAGGACGATGAGGAAGATTAGACGGTGGAAAGAGAGAAAGGATGGAATGAGAAGAATGGCGAATGTACTGAGACGCGCAAGCCGAGCTGGCTACCGAGCTGCTCAAACTAACAAACTCGACCCTTACCCCACGAACTCGAGGGAGCGAAAGCGCGAAGATGACGAGATCGGGGCGGGGATCGGCGGGACGGGAGGGGGGGGGGAGAGGGGGGAGCACGGAGTGAACGAGAGAAACGGAGAATTCAGGACAAAGTTTCGTCATTGCGAAATGACACGAGTGGTCTTTATAGCGGCAACGCCGGCTGAGAGAGACGCCTCCGCCCTGTCGGCGTCCTCTTTCTTTCTTCGTGTATTGACAAAAGTGTCGGTCGGCATCTCCGCCTCTCTCGTAGTTTCGTCGCGCCATTCTCCGATATTACCGCTCCGTCGTGGCCCTTGGCACGGGGTAGGATGAGGGTGATTGCGACGAAATCATTGCGAGGAATAGAAGAGGTGCCGCAGTTGCGAACTCATAAGACGTAAAACCGCCTTACCAACGAAGGAGATGACAACGGTGGCGGCTGCGAAGGAACGTCGGCAGCTCCTCGTGAAGGAAAAAAAGTGAGAGGAAGGATAAACGTCCTTTCTGCTGCATCCAGAAAATATCCGTACGAATCGTGAAAATTAATCACTTTGCTACGGTAGATCTACATCGATTTGACTGTCCATTTGCCACGACGAGCTTTAGACAGACAATTTTTCGTCTCATTATTAATTTATCGGTATTCATAATTTGTAGATATAATACAGATGGATTAGTAATTAAGCGCTCTATATTCAAAGCGGACTCTCTTCAATTTATGTATGGCAAATTACTTTTTCCTGATATAAACATACCGTTACAAAATTATATTACCGATTATATTTTTACGTATACAAATAGAAGATAATTTAATGGAATTTAATGGAATTTCTCCACGCGATTTCTCTGGCCTATATTCGCACATTCAACATTAAATGGAACCATTTAGTTTTCAACGCACGGTGTATCGTTGAATAATTATTCTTGTTTTTCTCAGGTAAATAAAAAGTTTACGGCATCAAATATGGTCGCATTTAACGTTAAGTGCAATGGTAGACTCTCAGATACTGATTCTTATCTCTGAAATTTTACACTTTTTCATTGAAACAAATCACATACCGTAAGCATTTAGGATCAATTAATATCTAGCAGCGCGCGGCGACTTCATCTCGCAACGATAATGATAAGAAGGGAATAAAATGCGAAAGAAGAGAGAGACAGCGAGAGGCGCAACGGCGTCGGCTTCGCCAAAAAGAGCACAAGCGTCCAATCGCAATCTATCAGAAGGGGCTAGTGACACTTTCGATCGGGTGTCAGCCAACTTCTCTCCCATCACTTTGACGCTCATCTGCTCGTCCTTCCTTTCCCCGCACCCTTCGTCTCGTCTCGCCGCGGATCCCGTCCCTCGGGTCCCGTGGAGTCTGCGCTAGTCAACTCTACGATGATAAAGCAAATAGATAATGTCCGAACTTTAATTAAAACCGGACGGCTGAGTGACATATTTGATTACCCGAGAATTTAATTAATCGCCTCGCGGACCTACCCCGGATGCGACAAGAGCGCGCGGAGAGCGCGGAGGGGAGACGGAGTCCGATAAGTCGTGGATTTGTATCGCAAAATTATCATCTCGTTGTTCTTTTCCCGACTTTTCCCCCCTCCTCCGTCCATCCTCGCTCCTGAAACGGGCCGACTCGGCTAACGAGAGGCTAATTAGTCGTGTGAAATTACTCGCATTCACGGCCGCGATAAGCACCAACGCTCGTATGCATGTACGTACGATCGTGCGGTCCGCTGAAAATAGCATATCGATTCTCTTCCCGTCTCCCCTTCCCTCCCCCCAATCCTTTCGATCGGGTATGAGAAGCTACTTCAGGCACGAGAAGCTACTTCAGGCACGATCATCATTTTTATTGTTATTCCCCGCTCTCGGCGCGGAAGAGCCGAGCACGTTGTTGACAACGTAGTTATTTTATATTTAATTAATAGCTGATGCTCCGCGACTTGATACTAACGCTGAACCTTTACCCGAGAAACGAACTCGACGCATAAAATGCTAAAGTACAAAAGAAAAGTAAAAAAAAAAAAGCTAACTAAGGTGGATAATTACTGTCTCGTACGATCCGCTGATACGTATATGATAAAGCGAATTATTAAAAATGTTATCAGATGCGTTATTCGTTTATGCTCCACAGCTAATGGTAATTAAAAACTCATAAACGTTAAAAGTCGTTTCATCTCGCGTTTCGACTATTCTTCTCATGCGAATACTTTTTCATATGAAATAGCAGTCTTTACGGTATAAATTAAGGAATACATTTTTCTCATCCAATTTTTCCAAAATACAGTAACTATAATAAGCTGAAATTTCGCGTAAAATGGGTGATTGCATAAGTTCGTGCCCGATTTAAATATAAACTTCAATAGATTATATTTTAGAGATGACACTTTTATTAATCAATTATATAGTCTCCATTCTTTTCTACAATGGTTTTCCAACGATCTATAAGCTTGTCGAATCCATTTTTGAAGAAAGAACTTGGTTTTTCTTGAAAAAAGTTTGTAAGGTGGTTTTCGACAGCTTCCTCGGAATTGAGATTCTTGCCATTTAAACTATTCTGCAAAGACCGGAACAGATAAAAATCTGAAGGCGCAATATCTGGAGAATATGGCGGGTGCTGCAGAATTTCCCATTGCAACTCCTGTAGTTTTCCTGCAGTTTATTCCTTTCAGTCAGGAGATGCGGCACCCACGTATCAAGCTTGGAAATGTATCCAAGCTTTTTTAAATGACGAAAAGCGGTTGAATTATCGATGTTCAGCCTCTCAGCAATATCCTCAGTTGTAATCCTTGCGTTTCTTTCCACTAAGGCATGCACAATGTCATCATTGATGCCAGAAGGCCGTCCAGAGCGGGGTTGATCCTCCATGTTGAAATCACCATTTCGAAATCTGCCAATCCACTTTTTGACTGTTTGGAGAGCAGGAACGTGGTCCAAATAAACGCTTTGAATATTTTTTTGCGCGATCCCAACACTCACGCCTTTCCGAAATTCATATAGCATTACATGCCGCAAATGCACCTTTCGTTCTCCATTTTTAATGATTTCTCTTATGCCCAAATGGACTTATCTGAACAATGTCTGACGCTAAATTGACATAAGACAACGTCATCTATTCGGTGTAAGCAACAATTACCACACGAAAACAATAGAACTCCGCTATGCAGTAACTTAATGCCATCTATGAAAATGGGGCACGAACTTATGCAATACATAATATATTCTTTCGCATATATTTGCAAGATTAATAATGTTTAGATTAATATCACTCCCATTTCTGCTTTTACACCGACGTGGAAAAGGATCTGGCTGCGTACACGATGATGAATTTTATGGCTCACTGTCGATTTCACGCGAGGAAATCTCAAGGTTACAAGGATCTTACTCTCCAAAGTAGGGTCACGCGTGCTGTATCCCGCTGCGGCCTCCGAACGATCATTGCTGGGCGCACGCGTGAATGACTCACGGGCGTGCACGAAGACGCTATAAAGCCTCTGGGTACCGCGGGACCCTCCGACCGGTCGTTAAAGGAGAAGGAAGCAATGCTCACGTGTCTAATAGATTTTCGCGGCGTTATTATTATTTCATTGCGCATGCAGCACGCGAGCTGGCCAATAATGTCTAGCCTTTAGCTCCGCTGGATCGACCGGGCAAATGGTCGTCGAACGAATTGGATTGCGCAGATTCCAGCAGCTCGTTTTCTACATTCTACCCGTATTTTGAGTTCCTGTCTCGAGCATCTTCCTTCGTGTGGATTACCGATTAGGAAATTACGCAACGGCGCAACAATACACATCTATGTTTCGTCATATAAGTTTTTGAAATCTCGCGGCACTTTAATTGATAGAATTATTTTTTATTAAAGACATCTTGTACATTTTTTTTTTATATTTCAATATTACGCTTAACATATCAGAAGGGTATATTACTGGAGAAATGGATTGAAAATATTAATTGCATATATGGTATAAAGATCGTTATGTGCTCAAAGCGTTATCGCAATTCAGCACGTTTCTTCTTCAACGGATGCTATTTAATATAATATTCTCTATAAAAATCTTCAATCTCCCTTGTATAACTTATTTAATTAATAATTTGCATTCTACGAGAGAATAAGAAAACGCACTTTAATATCTTTTTTTTCACAAGTATACGCTATCTCTAATTCGACATAGACAAATTGATGGATTACTTGCATCAGGTGCTTAAGCTTCGCGCCAAAGAGATCGGCCAAGTCTCTAAATTAACGAATCCGAATATCCATCGGACGCGCCGTCAAAGAGAAAATCGCGGCGCTGGATCGTTAGCCGCGGCACGACACGGCTGGTGATTTACATTAATGATTCATCCGACAGGTAGGAGCAAAAGCGAAAGGGTTACGAGGCGTCGCTTCACGTAGTAGTGCATTACGTACTCTGTGAAGAAGAAGGATGCCGCGTGAGCTCGCGCGGCCAAGTCGGTCGGTCAACTAATCACGTGAAATAATTACGTTTTGTTTCGGAGGCGGCGGCGGCGGCGGCGGCGGCGATGGTGGCTGCGGTGGCTGATGGACATCGGCCCGTCACGCGAGCGATGTCTGCGCTCGCGCGCGTGTTAAGACGCTCGTTGGAACAACGGATCGAAGGATGGTAAAGGAGGGAAAAGGACGAAAGCCGCGAGCGAACGAGAAAGATAGAGGAAAGAAATGCGCAAAAAGGGCAGAGCAGGGAGGACACCGGGATACCGTGCGTGCACGCGCGCGGAGGCTTCTCGGTGAAGGAACGACTAAGGAAGCTGAAAAAGTCACTCTCTCGCTGGCCGAGTTCTTGCGGCGCGCCACACAAGGAGAGAGGCCGAGGTGAATCCCCATCAACGCTCGTCACGCCGGCTCAAAATACCGGCGCACGCAATATTCATGACCGTACGATCTCGTCCACAAGGCAAGGTGGCCGTGCACGAGATCGCGCGTCTCGCACCGCACAAATATCATATTCCTGTAATACGTGCGACAAAACGGAAACAATATGTTATATATAATATGTTTTCTTTTATTTATCAATTTTTTGTAAGACGATTTTAATAAATTAATCGAAGCCAGACGGTCTTTGCAGATTCAGTTGGAAGACACATATTGGCCGTGTTACGTCTATAATCTCAAGAAGAAATCGCGGCGGTCTTTCGCGCATTCTGACCTCGTTTACGATCCCGAGTTTGCCAATCGGTCGCATGAAGGAGAGAAGACGGGAGAGAATAGGGTAATAGACATAAGAGTAAGAATCAGACGTAGGACGGAAGAAGACGACGAAGGAGAAGGATCGCCGTCAGGCTTTCAGCGCCGGGCTTCGCCAGGGCGTGCTGATCGTAAATATCGCGTGGCGCATCAGATATTTCGGAGGGAGCGACCGAGAGTTATGGCGGCCAGTCGGCCAGACGAAGCGCACAGATTCGAAGGAAAGAGAAAGGATACGGGTGGGAATGAGCAGGGAGAGCGCGAGAGAGAAAAAGAGAGCGAGTGAGAAATCTACTCTATCGTAGTACGACGGTAAGAGCGATGGCGGAAAGGAGAGAAAGAGACGCGCGGGACGAAGAAGGACGATGGCAGCTTCGGTATAGCATAACTTCAGGTATATCCAGTGCCAGTAAATTATACGCAAAGTGTACGCGGGGGCCCTCTCCACCCCGCCGCGGCATCGACCCCTTCCCCCCTTCCCTCCCCCCCTTCCCCCTGGTCTCGACAATCTCCATCCTTTTCGTCCTTCTCCATCTCCTCCCCGTCGCTTCCCACCCTCGACACCCTAGAGGCCGCGCCTGCCTCACGTACATCATTATGATTGATCGCTTCACCTTACTTTGTAATTAAAACTAGTTGCCATTGTGCCCAGCTCCGTGTGCTCGTTCGCTCGTCTCTCTCTTTCTCTCTCCCTCTGTCTCTATCTATCTATCTATCTCGCTCTCGTCCACATTTACATACACATCGGCGAACCGGGAGCAACGGTGGCAATGCGCGCCCACCATCAGCTATCATGCAACCAGCCAGCCAGCCAGCCAGCCCGCCAGACCAGCGACAGCAGCGAACCAGCAACGTTGGTCCCCTTCGTCGTCACGAGGAACAGAAGCAGGAATGGTGGCATCGCTTGCTGTCACGGCGACACCGCGAGACTAACAGTTATCCTGAAGTAGGCCCCCACCGAAGAGATCCTCGACGATTCTGTCGCCTCCCTCCCTCCCTTCCTCTCCCTGCTGCACCACCGGAGTGTGGTAGCGCCTCGTTTCTGAGTCCTCTCCGCTTACCCCCGTCCGACTCGTCCACCCTACTCACCACTCCTCTCTCCCCCTCCCACCGGCCCGGACCAAGTCACCACCGCCACAATCCGGTGAGCGCACCCCTGTCTCTTCCCGAGAGCCATGCGTCATAGTTATCTATGCTTTTTGCAACGGAGACTGATTTAGAGCCGTCTAAGGACCCCAGGCCCTACGAAAATTAAATAATTGCTAATTTATGGCGTGGATCGAGCTGCTCACACCCCGAGACACCGGCTCGTCGAGACGCGCGCTCGACGGTGCACGATTCGTTGCGTAACGGTCTCGCGAGAAAACAACGCGGAAGGGACACGCTCCGCAAACAGGAGGAACGAACAAGAAGAGGAATCGGATTCGATCTTTGGATTTAATTATTTCGAGCAATTAGTCGAGAAGCTATAAGACGGGTACGCCATTCTCTTCCGCAATTAGACTTGATAACGTTGAAAAGAGTTTTGTTTTATGACGTCAAAGATGCTCCAGCGGAACTTCGAGAACCGCAAAGAATCGCGGAACGCAACTACGCTTTACTTATTCATTAAAGTTTTATAAGAGCTATTAGAAATAATAATATTTTATTCCTTTTATAAAAAAAAAAAAAAAAAACTACTTTGATTTTAAATTCTTTATATGGAAATTTTCAAATGAGAAATGTCATTTTGTCCTAAAGCTGCGTATTTTAATCTGCGGCTACACGTGATAATGACAAGACGTGAAACGTATATTTGATCGTTGCCTCATTGAATGCCGAGTTTCTCGTGTGCCTTGTCGCGCGATATAAAATTAGATTCAGAGCCATTTAATAAAAGATGATTGAGAGTGGTCAGGAGAGAGTAACGAAACGCTCGCTGGCGCGTTAGCGTGCAACGAGACGGCGCGGGCGGAGACCGGGACGAATTAACGGGCGCGTAATTATGAAGCGCGACGCTGGATCGCAAGATTCGTCAAACGACGAGGAATGCCAGACGCATGTCGACGCTCCTCCGCCACGTTCGCGCTTACGGTATGCAAATTAATGGTGACGCGCTTTAATTCGGCAATAAATAGGGGTCACCCTTGCAGCGGCCATCAGAACATCGCTTACCCCGTTCTTTTTTGTCTTGCAACATGGGAAAGCTTCAGATTTATTTGACGCATTTCGACAATATTTATAGGTCCGGTTCGTCCTGACCGTGCACATGCGACGTCGGCGCGACTTAACGAAACCTCTCTTTTCTGCTCTGTCCCTCTCTTTCTCAATTTCTCCTCGCTTTCGTTCTTTCCGTTGTACTCCATCATAGTCTTTCCGCCTCTTTCTCACTTCTTCTCTCCCCCTTTCTTTCTCTCTCTCTCTCTTTCTCTCTCTCTCTCCCTCTCTTTATGCGATGGAATCTGCCACGAGGATATGGTTTAAGCGTCTTCTGCGGTAACCCAGTTATGTTTCATCGAGTCTCGTTTCACAATAAGGCGCCATAATCTCTTTTTAATTTTAGCAACTACTACTCGCGGATTACGATTGCAAAGAATAAGCAAAGATCGAGCATTCTATTTCATCTTTATCTGCATAAGGGAAGATAAATATTTTGAATTTTTAACAATATGTATTTAATACATAATTCATAAAATTTAATTAACACATCAATTAAACAAGTAATGTAACTTTTTACTGTTGCAAATAATACAACAATATAGATATATTTTCAGTTTGCATTGCCTTTATTAGAAGAACTGATCATACCTGAGTAATCGGCTAATCTGCAGTGGAAAAAAAAAAAAGATAAAAAAACCTATGAAATTTATCGCTCAAAAGAAAAAGGGGCCACGGATATAAATCTCAGGTATTATAATGGGATCTGTCTATTATTAAAGAATGAGTGATTTAAGGGAGGGGTGGAGCTCGACTAAGCTGCACTGGGTCGAAGTGGGTGGGTAGCGAGAAGATCGTGAATTTGATCGGCAATTCAAACGTCTATCTCTGTTCTCCTTTGATGCTCACCAACCTGTTTTGACCCTTACTACTTGATTATCGTATATATAATATTCTGTGTTTATTGTCATATATAAATAAAAATATTCACATACGAGATTAATGAAAATAATTATGACAGAGATGCGTGACCATGATAACATACTTTGCAAGATTATCTTTTTCTCACTGTCACAAATTTGATAAGGTTATCTCGCTTGTACTTGCATACATATTGTTAGTGTAAATTAATAATTTTTAACATTTTATTTTAACAATATAATTTCTAATTCTATTAAAATAGAAAAAAAATTTAATATGTATGCAATTTTATTTCTATCATTCAGATACCGATTGTAAAAGATGTATACACGTTTTCTATCGCTAGTTTATTAAATTGCGCATCTTCCTTTTCCTTGGATATCCGATGCTGCTGTTAAATAGGAGTTGATTATTTTATATTTATCGCTATCTAATTATTCTTCGTTAAATACTACTCAGGTACACCCCTTCAGCTTTGCGGAAGTTGGATCGTGCCTGTTGGAACGACGACCGTTCGAAACCGCCCTAGCCTATAATTCCCAGTTACCAGAGAAGTATCTTATCTGTCTTCGGTAAGATAGTACCGGAAACTACGTACCCTCGCCCGACAGTAATTCCAGAACGTCGTAGGCACGTAGAACAGCCCAGCTGCGAGGGTCTTATCGATCTTAATATCGATCTTTGGACATTTTTCGCGGTGGCGCATTACTGTTAGCTGTACTTTCATAATTTCGTCGGCCGATCACTGTAAAATGATAAGAGATATGAATTGTGTGCAGAAGAAAGAGAGGTTTTTAATTTTTTTCCTGCAAAAGTGGAATATTTATTTACATTGCGTAAACAATATTTTTTCATTCAAATATGATAATCTTTCAATTCTATTTCGTACTTCGCGTTATCAATTATGCCAGTTGCTTTCCCTAAACCTAATTATGTAAACGTAGTTGTCCTACCAAATATAAATCTACTTCTAGAACTCTTTTTCGATAAATTCAGAAGAGTGTAAGAAGTAATAATTTGTAGCTTGTATTATATACGCATCGTCTATTTTTCGACCTCGCCGATTTTCGCAGGCATCTTTGCTAAGAATAACAAGTAAAATCAAACATCATCTTTTATAGACGGATTTTTATATAGATTTCTACTAGAGTGATACCGGAGCGATCGTACGAAAGGCAAGTACCTTCTTGGTCCTGTCCATCCATCGGGCCGTGGGTCCCGCTAGGATATTTACGACTGACCGACTCATTGGTGCTGCGAGTTGAGCGAACGGTCGCCACAAATCACATTGAGAAAGCTGGCCTTTCTCTGCTCTGGGAAACGCCTGGCATTTTTCTCTACCGGGGATAACTTTGACTTATTGGTGACAACGAGAAAGAAAGACGGAATGAGAAAGTTGGGCGCGAGCGAGAGGTGAAAGGATGAAAGACATAGTATACTGCCAGTCTAACGGAAAAAAGACGCGTGCGGGATGAAAGGAAGACAGACAGCAACAAAGAATAAAAGAGAGAGAGAGAGAGAGAGAGGGAGAGAAGGGAGAGAGCAACGACGTGGAGAAGTGTCGGGAGAAACGATCCCCCGGGGGTGGAAACAAAGTGAGAGAGGGGAGGATATCGCGGAGGGTAGCGCACATCTGAATGTCAGCTGTTGCCAATAAATAATGCCGTACATTGACATACGGCCGGCAACTAATCATCCATCGTGCGGCCAAATCAGCTGGTGATTTTTCACGCGTCATAGCGCGCCGCGCGTGTGAATCGTGCCGCGGGATTACGCGCCGTGTACAATGTACTTTCCTTCGAGATCAACGTAGGTTATAACGCGTTTGTAACAGTGCAATGCCGACACGGAGTGCTGCTTCAGATCCTGCAAGACTTTGATCCATACTGGTAAAATTATTTACATTCCTTTCTCTATATAATTTTCTTGCTAGAATCAATCTTTAAAGTATTTCGAAATCGAATGTTAATTAAAAATAACGTACTTTTTTTATTATTTTAATAAATAAGGAAAAAATAATAATAATACCCTGTTAGATATACAATATCTAAAAAAGAAGATACCTTTTAAAATTAAAATAGAATAGAACTGTAAGCAAAAAGTATACTTCTACGTACGTGTCACAAGTTTATTTATATTTATGAAAAACAGAATCTCTCTCTCTCTCTCTTTCTCTTTCTCTCTCTGTTGTATTCATTTCTTTCGCATCGAGAAAATTTTCGACGTAAGAGAACGTAAATTTGCCGATTTCAACGTCGCAATGATATTTGCAGATCGGATACGCGATATCGGTCGGCGGGCGACTGGTCACGAGACGATACGCGGAGAATCGTTTCTGGGGTTCGGCAATGTTCGCTGGTTGGATGTCGCTGTCGCATAAATCACGGGCGGTATCTTCTGGCGCGCGGCGGTTCGCTCATCACGCCGAAGTTCTTGTCGCGCCTTAATAACGCTCACTCCGCACCTCCGCGCCGATTCTCCGCCGCCCGCGTCCTCTCATCCCTTCGGAACGTTACCTTTCGTCCTTCTCTCGAAACCGACTCTGCCTCTTCTCCCGCCTGCGAGACGGCACCGACCGCGCGCGGCACGACTCTACGCTTCGCTACAAATCCTGATTATATTCTGCAAGTGACGTTATACCGTAAGGGTGCGATGGCGTGTTGAAGTCTGGTTTTTGTTTCCCTCCGTGTCGTTCCCTACCCACGCCTTTCCCCTCCCCGTCGCCTAGTCGCCTCTTCTCCCTACCACGTCAACCGCAACCGACCTTCTCTTCATCCCTCCGAAGGTAGCTCTTCCAGCAGCGTCTCTTCTCGTCCACCTCCAACTCCATCTCCTTCTCTTTCTCCCAATTTTACCTCTAGCTTCGACATTTTCATCCTTGTCTCCCTCTTCTCTCTTCTCTCATCCGCTGCAGCGGCAGCAACTACCCTCGCGAAACCGGATGGAGGCTCCTCTCATCTTTACCCGGCCGACTGACAGCCTGGACCGCGTAAATCAATTTTCAATTACGGCTCTGGTATACGTATAGGAGGCAGGCAGGCAGGCGGGCAAGCAAGGCAAGGCAGGTTGGTGGTCGGTTGGGTAGGTGCCCGTGCAGTCGACCGAGGAAGAGGAAAGTCGACGGACGAGGAGGGAGTCTGCCGTCTCTCTGTACAAAGCACGTACCGCGGGGAGAGAGGGTGACGATACGAAGAAGCAGGGGGTTAGAGAGGGAGGAATGAAACTGGAAGAGAGTGAGAGAAAACGAGATATAAAAGAATACGAGCGGGAGAAAGAGAAGAGAAAGAGAAGGAGGGAGAAAGAGAAAGAGGGAGAACGCCGACGCGGCTCGGTGAGTATACGTACGTATTATTATACTTCGCTACAGTCATATTTATAAATCAGCGATATAGCACGACGAGTGGAGACGTGGAGGGATGGAATTTATAGCATCGTTCTCTTTCCTCCGCTGCCAGTTTCTGCCCCTCTTGACTAGCGACCTACCCTCTTTGCCTCCTTCAACCTCCTCATTCTACGAGCTACCCCTTCCGATATTCCCTTTCCACCCCCTATACACTACACTCGTCTCTCCCCGTTGTCCTTCTTTCTCTCTCATTTTCTCTTACCCTCCGCGACTCCCTTGCTAGCCTCTCTCGACGAGAGTGCGCGGGCATACAAACTGCCAAGCCGGTACGTATGAGCTTAGGTCGACATTTTCCCTCCTCTCTTTGGCAATAAATCTGCGAGTCTTTTGAGCCGACGGCACGGTCCGGAGAGAGAGAGAGAGAGAGAGAGAGAGAGATGGAGGAGGAGGGGGAGAACGGGGATGGTTTCCAGAACGCGGCTTGCCGCTCCTGAGGTACCAGAGGTCGCCCTCTTGTTCTCTCTCTCTCTCTCTCTCTCTCTCTTTTCTCTCTTCCAACCCTCCACCGACAAACGCGATCTCCCTCTCTCGCGCCCGTCACGGGAATGTATATAATTAGCAGCATTGTGCTTCCTCGGACAGATTTACGGGTCGTATCGCTACCGCGGCTGCATGCATAAGCGCGTTAAATAAGTATTTATCCGCCCCGTGGGGTACGGCGATGCCCGAGGTATCCGCCTGATGGATTTGCCGCTCGAACGCCCGAAACTGCATTAAACGCGTCCCTACTAACCGCGAACTGCCCTCCTCGCCAGCGAGAGAGGAGACGTATATATATATATATATATGTATATACGTATAAAAGTCGAGACACACAAGTTTACGTTAATGTCTCTTGCCCGTGCGGAACGGGATCACGGCCGTATATATCGTCGCGGAAATTCGATTTTAAAAACTCAGTTACTCTCGACGTAGATTGCCAAGGACCATTCGTTGCGCTTCTCGGTTAGTCGCCCGCGGAGGGAATACGCTGTCTGCGGATCGAGACAAATACCACGTTACCGTGAGCGAACGACGAATCGCGAAATGCAGCAGAACATTCCGCGTTACGACGAGGACGTTTACATATTTATAACGCCGAACCGAGTGGCGTTCTGCAACATGCATACATTATGCAAATGCGCCAAATGAACATCCGCGAATAAAGCGCGGTCGAACAAAGAGAAAAGCAAGGAATAATAAAAATCGTAAGGCAGTCGTAAAGCGATGAAATTTGGACGAGGGAACGACGAACCGAGAAATCAGCTGTGCGAAAGATACGTCCTACAAAAAAAAAAGGTAGGAAAAAAACGGCGACGAAAAAAATTTGGGTTTCCATAGAACGCGATACGTTTCGCCAAACGACCGTCGAGGAAGTGGGAAAAAAAGACAAAAAAAAAGAAAGAAAGATTCTATAACGCCGAAAGAGTGCGGGACGAAGATGGACATTCCGCCTCTCGGAAGTCGGCCACGTCACTTGCACCGTCCGGTGACGGCTCGCAGTTTGCAGCGGGCTCGGTAGGATAGAGCTCCGGCTGCGCTTTCATCGACGCCCGATCGAACCATTTATCACCCCGTGAGAGCGAGCGCATCGTTGTCGCCCGCGCGTGCAGTCAGTGCGCGCGTAACGCGGTCGTCGTCGCACACAACGAGGACGAATAAGAGAGAGCGAGAGCGCACTTCCAGCCACTCGAACGGGTCAGGCGTGCGCGCATCCCCGCACCTACACCCCCACGCACACGCACACGCCGCTGCCTCGCTTGGGCAGGGGACTTCCGTCAAGTTTCAAAGGCTTGACGGATGATCGCCACGGGACGGAAAGACGACGACGCGTCCGGATCCATCATATTTTCTACATCCCACCTATTGATCTATCCTTCCTTGTCTACTGCTGTGATCAAGCCGCGAGCCCAACTTCTGCGCGTTGCTACTCGCCGCCAGAATCTTTTCCAGAAATTACATCTTTTAGCGAGTATATACAGAGTATATAAAAAAAAAATCATTCAATATTTATATAATAGATAGAACACACCATACTAAGTAAAAAAAATCTTAGTAAACATAGGTCGAAAGCTCAATTCATTTCTCAGATATAAACATTTTTGTATGTTAGCATCATGACTGACTTACTAGCTTTTACGTATCGCATGCGATGTTTACCTCAGCGTTTATAAACAATTTTTTGAATGTCCTCGTTCAATTTCCATACATACTTCATAATAGAAAATTTCACCGGCGATCAATCAGTTGTCATCAACCGGCGATTGCGGATCTTTGCGATTTGATGATTCTGTTAGAAGAAGATGCTAAGCATCTTTACTATATACAATAGAAATGGAAGAAGGACATGTGAAACACCTTTCGTAAATATCAAAATAAAGATTTACACATATTATCTTCTTCTCACGTCCTATCTATCATATAAATATTGAACTTTTTTAACACCCTATATATGTACGCGAACTGCTGTTCCTTTCAGCTACGAAAAAAAATAATTTCATAAAGTAATTAAACAGTAATATTTATTCAGGTTTGCATTTATTTTCTGTGATCTCGGATAAGGCTTAGATCTAATCATCTGACATAATAAAAAATATGCATTTTTAATTTTTTCTGGTTACTGATACAACGATTAGATTTCATAAACATACATACAGGCTGAAATTTAATAAAAGAATATAAATCAATTGGCAATAAATGTGGTTACTATTAAATACGAATGTAATGTTTGTTTACATTTATTTTATCATAACAGAGTACTCTGCGTTGATACCACTGCTTATAAGAAAATTTATATATATATATATATACATATTTTATATAGATATATTTATTTATGGAAGATAGGATACAAGTTTCTAAATTATAGAGAGTAGTACACAGGTTCAATGCACCTATGTATTAACTTTGCGCGAAATGTTGAATTTGCTAATTAATCTAATTAATTAGAAGGAACAATTGTTCATCGTTATTTAATTAACTAATCAATTCCAGTAGCGCTCTGACTGAATCGGAGAACCATAATGACGCTATAACCGGTTTCGCCAAAGGTACAATTATTATGTGCTCAATAGTTATTATATTATTTTAGAATCGATAACGGAATGTGGAAGAATATATCATCTATGAGAAGAACGTATTTAAAACGTTAAAAAATTACTCGGCATGGTAATCTCGATTTATACCCATGTAACGCAACACCTGTTACATCCCGCGGCATGCTTGTCTTTTTCGAAAAACTTTAAAGAATATCGCCTCTTACTGTACTTTCGAATTACATGCATGCGAATAGTTTTGGCCGCGAAGTTGGACTCTTGTTAAGACATAAATGCTCTTTCCTGGCCAGCGTACGATATCCTGGAAATGATTTGCCGAATTGGAAGCTTTCCAAAATCGGTAAACGGCAATAGGCATCCTCTCAGGATCCACTAGTGAATTCGCAGTTCCTCGTCGGCAATATATAACACCTTTACCGGCGTAGACTGCATTGATCGATTCTATTTTCAGATTACGGGAGCTATTAAGATGAACACATCGATAACAATTGGCGAATAATATTAATTTAATGTCTCGAGTGTGTATAAAAATAAATTAAAGGGAAATAACATTACATGCATTACTCCCAGGAAATGTATCACCACGAGAATGCATTACGCTCTCGCGAGAGAATCGGATTTTACGCTATATTTTACAAAATACCGGAAATGGAACGAACAGCCGATCGTGGTCCCCGTTCGCGACATACCGCCCAGGACAAGGCGCGTCGCGCGACTCCGGATCAATCTCATAATTTCGGCGACAAAGTCATCCGGGTACGAGATACACAAGGAAGCGCGCGACAGCGGTGGCGGCGGCAGCGCTGATAGGGTAGATACATCGCGGGATAACGGCGACTATCGAGGAGAGCGTAGCGTATTTCCACCATCCCTCCCTCCTTCCCTCCCTCACCCACCCCATCCGACGGATTCGGCGGGGAGAGAGAGGTTCCATCGGTTTGTCTCATTTCCGGGATCCAATCTCCGGCTCGATGCCGGGCCAACCTACAGCCTCGCTATCCACGAACCGCTCGTTCGTACAATCCTACCCCCCGCCGCCACCATCGCTGCCGCTACCGATCCTCTTCCCTTCGGTAGCGACCAGGGGGGGCTGCCGGCACGCCGCCACCCAACAGCACTTTATAGAACTGCTCCCTATAACCCTCTCTTTTTCTCTGCGCGTATAGGTAACGTATTCTCTTTCTCTGCGTGTATAGGTATTCTCTCTGTACGAGATACGTTCTATCCTTTACCCAAGCCTAATGTGCGCGCTGGAATCGGACCGGATGAGAGGAGGAGGAACGCCGTCGAGACGTTGAATGAGGCAGCAGCGTAGGAAAGGGAGAGAGAGAGAGAGAGAGAGAAAGGTAACTTTATCTCTCGTGGCGCCCAACAAGGCGACTCTCGCGTTTCAGGACGAGCGCCAAGTGTATCGCCGCGAGTTTATGCGAGCCGAACTGCAACGATGGTCGAGTTGGGTTCCGTGCAAAGGACGGAAGAGCCGTGAGGGGAGTGGGAGGAAGATCCGTGGTAGAGTGAAGGAAGGAAAGAGACAGAGTGACTCGAGTCGATCCAAGTCGACTGGAGTCGAGTCAGGGCTTCATCCCGGTTGTCGTGCGAGGGAAACTTTGTCCATTTTCATCCCGCGGGGATCCGTCCACCGGCGCTATCTCCACCGGCACTGGAGAATTTTGCGGGCGATCGTGACGAAGACAACGACGTCGAAGGATAATTCCGCGTCGTAAAGTATCGCGGTACACCGACGCCTGGCGCCGTCGTCGCAAGAAAGCCTTTGAAATAATGAACGCGCTGGCCAAATAGACGAAATGGGCGAGCGTAGAATCTCGAGAAGGTATCAGGATATAATAGATTTTTCAGAGATCAAGCCTGAGATTATGAAAGAGGATAAGTAGCGCTTGAAAAAATGAAGATTGGCTAACCATTATTTATAGTTGACGGATAACGTTAATGTTTGTCGTAACTGACTTGAAAATCGCGAATGAGACGATTTAAACAATTAAACGTATATAATAATTAAATGGCTGTTATAGAATTGTGTTAAAATTATATAAATTAATGGAGAAGATTGAATTGAAAAAATCTCGATAAATAATATAAAAATCCAAAATCCATCAACGATAATTAAGTAATTTTATTGAATTTATCACATTGAAAAGCGTCATTTAGCCATTATTTCAATGTTATACTCTTAACGTTATCGTTGATATGTGTATGTGAGATATGACATGATATAATGATTTAAAATAATAAATCCATAATATAATATATTCGAGAGAATCTGGTTTTTCTGCCCAAGTTTTTTGCGAGCTCGTCACGATGCGCGGGCAATGTAAGCAGGCGAGCAGCGGATTCAATGGACCGGCAGCTCCGTTAAAATCGATGAATTACGAGACAACGCATTAGTGCAGTCCGCACGATACTAATCAGCAAAATTTCCATGCGATAAATAAACGAATGAAAGCGCGTAACCAGATACGCGCGCCCGGTAATGTCGACGCGATGGAAACACGCCGGCCCTCGTAAATCGACAGATTTTTCAGTAAAAAGGGAAAAACAAATAAATGAACAAAGAACGAAAATCAAAACCTGGGACACGGGGGTAACGATTGCGCCGGGATATGTATATGAGGCCGGCGGCTTATTGGTGGTTTCGAGGTGAATTCGCTCGTAAATATGTATGCGTAATATTGATTCGACATAGACGCATAAAGATAGACTAAAGTGGATTTGAACATGGAACCGTAATTTCTGCAAATATTATGTTTTTGCGTTGGCGCTGCACGGGTCCGGCAGAAATCATTTTTTTAAATCTGTATCAGAATTTTATAATAATTTTATACGCGTATTTGTAGGTTGTATGTTGTATATTTGATGGCTCTTTTTACAATATTCATTAGCCATTTTAGCATACGATTTGGCAAAACTACGAGAGATCGGTACTTTTTACTTTCCCATTCAAATTGCATAAATCGCATGCTATTAAAGATGTAAAAGTAGATTAGATAAAAAATTGTGATAATAATTAATGATAAAAATTGCATATAAGTACATTATTATAGAATATTATGATTAACGTAACATTTATTTTTTGAAATTTATTATTTTCTCGAAAGACAATTTATAATTGATAACTATGAGAATGTTGACACGTGTTGCGACATAAGACGCGATTATGATAGCGATATTCTTGGCGCAGAGAAAGAGACAAAGATTTATCACCAGAAATGAGAAGGGAAGGGATAAGATCGAGCAAGGGTAAATGAAGAGTCGCCGAGACATCACTTTGAAACCCTCGCGTTGTTATTTCTGAAACATCAACCGCCCGGTTGCGAGTTAGCCAGAATAGGAACCGAGTAATGAAGACGCAAATGCGATCACGATGGGAGATTCTTAAGGGCCAAGGAGAGGGTTAGAACCCGGAGAAGGACAGGCGGAAGGATCGAGTGACGAAGAATAGGAGGTATACGAGCAAGAAGGTTGGCACAGCTGGCACGCCGAATATAATGTAACGAGGCGCGCTGCCCTTATCTCTTTGCTATTATCTCCGCTCGTTTTCATCGCTCCGACTATCGGACGCGGCGCATCCTGGCCGCGGGATATACAAAAAGTATTATGTAGACACTTACGGTATCGCACACGCGGTGGGACGGGTGCGCAACAATACGAGGTGGAATACGTCCCGTCATCCTTCGCGAGAACCGCTCGTGCGTGACCACGAGCATCTGGTTCTCCATTGGGATCGCGGGTCGCGCCCGACTGTCCGTCTCTCCTCTGTCTCTTCCGTGTCTCCTGCGTTTCGTGACTTCGCCCTGACAGCGGAGGAGCGTCCAGACTCGGATCCCGGCACACGGATATATGACGAATGCGAAAACAACTTATTGTTTCGTTTACGTTGAGCCGCGACGTCGCACGGGCCACGCGAGCACGTCAGAAAAGATGCACGTCGCTTCCGGGAGCGACACGAACCACCGCGACATGCCGTGGCAGGTCTTCCGCGAAGACTCGTGCAAGACCTTTACATGATGGGCGTACGAAAATTGTTCGCAACACAAGATTCCAAGTATTCGTTGTGGTTAAATCTAATCGATGGAAGAAAACGTGAGGAGAAAATAATGACTTTCCGGAACCAATTATAACCGGTTCCAATTTGTAAGCTCTATACATATATATATATATATATATATATATATATATATATATATATATATATTATATGTTTATATATATTTTCTCTGATTTTATTCAATACTCCTTATTGTATTTTTTTTTCTTAATTTTTAATATAGAATCTAACCAAACGCGTGTACATACACGCAGATACAATAACGCATACCATACAATCTAAATATATCTGGTAAGCTTTCTTAATAAACTCTGCGATCAACATAATTTTTTTCTTAATGATAAGGATATTAAAAAAAAAAAAAAAACATTTTTTATACGTAAACCATTTTTACATATTTAAAAATTTATAATTTGCTATAGATAGAAAAAAAAAATTATGATAACAAATATTCGTGACGATATATGCAATGTCACTGTTATATATTAATGTCATGACAACGACATTCTTTCATTGTAAATCATATCATAATATTATATAATTAATATAATATTGTATCTATATAATTAACGCATATGGTGGACAAAAAAGAATCACATACGCAAGAATTTCATTAAATGATTTATTAATAATTGTAAAAATAAATTTGTTATTATAAGTAAAATTTTCTTTATATTAAACATATAATATAATTCATTTCCATGAAATCGTACAATTAAAACCAATAAAGTTAATCCTAAAGCACCCTCACAAACCCTAAAAAATCAGATAATAAATTATAAAAACTTCTAAATTTAACAAACTAAAAATTATAATTATTATTAATGATAAATTCAAAATTATTAATTATGGAATATGATTTGCAAGGAAAGAGAACTAATTTGCCAGCCCTGCGTCTTATTGGCGAACGATGAATTGTCTATGGTTTTCGAATTGTTCTCCGAAATGAAACGTATTGATTACCCACGCTCAATGAGCAGTGGGCACTCGTATCGGCCGACGCATCTGCCTCACTTGGTTTCTTTCTTCCTTCGATGACGACGATGACTCGTCGTCTTTTGACAGAAAAAAAAGGCGAGAGGAAGAGAAAGAGGGGAGAATGATATCCTCGTCTCGAATAACCCGTCCGCCCTTGATGTCGCCGCGATGAACGAAACGATCGACGGTGAATAATCATGCACCGATGATCCTGAATGCCTCCGATGACAATGAGGCGTCGACCCGACTCGATCACAACTCGTTTATGTCCGCATTATCGATTTCAGAAAGGTCGACAAAAGATTCTTAATTATGATACCGTAGATATACGTCGTAAACATCACGCTATCGCTACTCCACCATCTACTCGCGATAATTGCGCCAATGGGCAAATTGTAAAAAATAATACGGAGCATTTTGAGCAAGGATTCCATCTTTTGCATCAAGTTTTATTCTTATTGATAAATATAGACACATTGCGTGACAAATAAATTAAAATTCTATACTATTCCATTTAGGAGATTTCTTTTCAGAAATAAAATCAAGGAAAACACAGCAGTTATTTTAAACTGTCAAAATATAAATAGTTTGTAAATTATAAGCGATTTAAAATTAAATTTATAAAAGAGAATTTACAGAGAGACAACATCCAATCTAAATCTTTATGTGGACAAACAAACGAAAAGGGGTTAATTCATTACTCAGCCACTTCGTGTTTTAGCAAAGTACGGCAACTGGAACGAATAGACGAATCGCGGGACTATTAGAGCGTCTGCCGTGAGGACGGGCTGAGGGATTGCTTCGACAGAGCGATTACAGTGGTCGACGTGTTCGAATGGAAAAAAGAGGGAGAGAGAAAGGGAAAAAAAAAATTGGCGATACCAAACAACGGGTCGAGTCTACGTAGAGAGGCCGGCGGTGGGGTCGCGTTTTTCCGGGCTGAACTAATAGACTCCCGCCCGCTCGCTGAACTCCGCGTGCACCCTCTCTCTCTCTCTCCACTCACTCTTCCTCTTCCTCCCCTTTCTCTCTCTCTCTCTCTCTCTTTCTGCCTCCCTCACTCTCACGCTGAAATAAAAGTTCGCCGTGACCCACCACCACGACACCTGTTGAACCATTGGCCAGAGCTGGTTTTCCAGCCAAAAAAAATCGGCAATTAGCGTATGAAGCCTGTCCATCAAGGTCGGCTGAAAAAGAGTTACGATGACAAAGAGAAAAAGAGGCAGGATAGAGTGAACGAGGACGAGAGCGAAAAAGGAAAGTGCGTCGAAAGGGACGAAGCGCGAGTTCTGAAAGCCGTTCATCGGGATCCGATCGCTCGTTCATGTCGACGCGCGTGTTCCATAAGTCAAAAGAAATATTTGACTGCCAACGAGGAAGAATGTACTAAATAAATTTGTTTCGCGCAATATTTACCTGCTATCCATTTATGCGTGAAGAATGACACATTACGAGCTTCATAATTCATTTTATGACCCACTGTAATACACGGGCCATGCTTCTCGATAAATATCTTGACATACTTTAGGTACATAAAACAACATAAAAAAAAAAACCAAATAATAAAGCACAAATAAAACAAAATAAAATCACTTAAATAATAAATTGCGCGAAGAGAGAGAAGTAGGACAAGAACATGCAAAATAATCCAAAAGCATAAAAAAAATAATAGTAATATAAATGTCACAAGAGAGAGAGACAGAGAGAGAGAGATTATATCATATATAAACTCTATAGGAAAAATATAAAATATTTTTAGCTAGTATAAGGGTTTATAAATCGCGGTGTTAAACAGGAAGTTCATTCGAAAGAAATAATAGCCGGCAGTTTGCGAAGCTACAAAACGACGCGATATATTCGACGAGCAGTAAATTGGCGAGCGTCCGCAATTTGGCGCCGATCTATATAGACACCGCTATCTGCATAAGAGACATCGCGGTCTGATTATGCATTCGGTTGTTGCGTAAGAGCGAGTGGAAGGGAAGAGCTGACGGTGATTGACGGTTGACAGAATTGACTGACGGGCAGACGCGACCCAAAGGGTTGACGAATGGCCCTCGGTGGCTAAGCGAGCTTTCTAGCCGCAGCTCAGTCCAGCGATCCGCAGGAAATGCATCACGATCCGCGTCAGGTGCACGTCGAATCTCCCATTGTACACACTGGCCGTGTCGTTATCTGTTTATCGCAAGTGTCCACGCTGGATCGCGCAATTCCCAACCATTTCGCGTTTACCCACAAATGTACAGATACAGAAACGATACTTGTTTCGTGTATTTAGTTTATTTACCGATTGTATGGTAACCGCAAAACAAAGGTACGTGTAATAATAAAACAATCTACCGAACGAGCTGAACTCTTCATTTTAAAATAAAGACATCTAAACATTGTATCTTGTAGTAATTTTTATTCAATTTTGAAAACATACCCGCGATAAATATATACACGTGCTTTGTCTCTGAATATAAATAGTAAAGAAAAAATATATAATAAGATATCTGTTTAAAAATATTCAATTTTTTCGACATCTAAGCTAATGTCATTAAATATGTCAGTAAACAGAATGAAAAACATTTGGCAGAATATTACATACAATTATCAATCTTAATTAGGAAACTGGAAAAGGAGATCGTATAAAATTGAAATCCTATTCCTCGAAATCTCTCGCGATACACGATAGTAACTTTTATGCAGCGATACGGAGTTCCTACTTTACGAATAATATGATATTCAAAATGATTATACGTTTCGGAATTACGTAATATCGATCTCCCGGTCGAATGGTCTTGGACGTACAAATATCTATTCGGCGAGTAACGTGAGAGAACCAATCGTCGTACGTTCGCAGCCACGACGGCGATTCGCCAAGAACGGAGGTCGAAAATGGAAATTTACGAGGCAGATTCCAGGATAAATGCTGCAGCGTATCGAACAGCTTTTAGGGCAATGGGTCGTGCGTTCTTTCGAATCGGTCGTGGCCGCATTTTAGGATTAACCGGGTATTCCTTCGACTCCTTTGAAATGCTTTCCCGGACTCTATAGTAGCTAGTGGACTGCCAGTACATATCACGCAACGTACATACATATGTATCCTTTGTTTCTTCTCCGTTGCAGGATATTACTGCACAAAGGTCAAGCGTCATCCTTGAGCGATGGTATACCAGCCATTTAACCGTATTATTTCATCACATTCGAGAATAGAAGCTTCCGTATTTCATTCCCCGATCGCGCGTCATAACTTTCCTTGTTTTTTAATAGTTAAACCAGTTAAACCAGCGCACCGTTACGTATCGTAAGATGAATGCTTGATCTAAATCAGTAACCGAGATGCGGAATCTGCTGTATCATTTAATTCGTTTCGTATGGAAATGTGCGGTAAATATTCCATAGAGATAAATTTTACATTTTAATAAATCTCACATTACGAAATTAATTAGAAATTAAATCAAATTTTCTGCTACATTCCTTAAATTTAATAGTTAATATTTTTATCCTCGACGACTCTGTAATATTGATAGAAAATACTTTTTCTTTAAAATATATTGCGAAATATATAACGCATAATTTATAGCAGATGAATAAGTAAGCCACAGACTCAAATACTACAGCTAAATAAATAACATTCCAGATTATATACATTAATTATATTTTTATGCTAACTAGCGTTGAAAAAATTTTTGAAGCTACAAGATCAAGAAACATGTCTGCGAACATAAGACTTGAAATATATTTTATCTCAATTCAAATTATCATTTTTCATACTCGCTGACGTTTGATTTGCGCTTTACAATTGTCCTTCACGCGTTGCAAATTCTTTCGAAGGATCATAAGAGGAGCAACGATACCACGAAAAGGCTCGTCTTAAGAAACGGGCGCTCATTCACGTTCCGCGTACGTGTTTACCCGTGCGTGTGCACAACGAGCGACAACGAAGGATCCATCCACCCCTTTCGCGATCCTTTCGTATTTCCCGACTACCCCCTAGGACCTGCGGCGCGTCGGAAGACGAGGGGCACTGCGGGGCCACACGGGACGGTATGTTTATTGCTCGAAGCTATCTCTTCTGGCGAGGGTGGCTGCCGCGTCACACGGGGTCATTTTCATAATTCGGCCGTTCGTATTCTCCGCGGCCGCGCGGCTCGAATCGAACAACAGCGCGCGGCCTCCGCCGCGAGAACGCTTCTCTCTCTCTCTCTCTCTCTCTCTCTCTCTCTCTCTCTCTCTCTCTCTGTATGTATATATATATATATTTCTCTCGCTCACTTTCATCGCCAGTTTTCCTCCTGCTCTTCTTCTCCCTCCTTCTCGTTCACTTCCATTCTTCGCCTCCACCTTTTCAGATGTTCGCCTCTCTTTGGTTGACTGTCTATCCTCTCTCCTGCCTCTCCTGCGGCACCCATGAGTCTCCTTGTCGTTATCTAGTGTCGTCTTGATGCAATACTTTCCTTCTTCTTCTTCTTCTTCTTCTTCTTCTTCTTCTTCTTCTTCTTCGCTTTTTGTCCTTTTCCTTGCGCGCGTTTCCATCGACTGCTCTACATTTTTCCTATATCTTTACCTGAATTCCTTTCCTTTCTCTCTCTCTCTCTCTCTCTCTTTCTCTCTCGTTCTCTCGTATCACTGCAATTGTCCTCGGTCTCCCTGCGTGGCGGCTGTAACACCGCTTCTCGGTATATGGCCTCGTATCGATGCGGCATCTTCCTTCCGAACCATCTCTCCCCTTTCTAGATTCGCGAAGCTTCTCTCCTAGTTTCACCCATACCACGATATTGCGGTTGTAAGCCTTCATTTCGATATACAGTCGTGTATCTATAATGCGGACGTCCCTCTTCTTCCTTCCAATTCGTTCCCGCAATCGGCGAGAAAAAGTAACAAAGTAGGAAAACCGAAGGACTGGCTCTTTCTCTCACTGTCTGCTGATCTATTGCTCCGTGTATACTGGATCGATGCGGGCCAATCAACCGCCACAAGCCGACCATGTCGTCTTCGGTATGACCGGAAGAAGAAAACGCCTCTTCAGTTTCCCGAACTCAGCAGGTTTGTCTTCCAATCCTTTCACGCATTTGACGCTTTTGGGAACGCGACTCGTTTCACATTTTATGACTGAAGTTGGATGATTTACGCCGCCGTGTCCATATTTCGCGATCTGACTTTTTCTTTATATCCTTCTTTCGTCGATACGAAAGATAACAGAAAAGGATTAAGAGCGGCATGCAATAAGAGTTGGTAGTTTCGAGGATGTATGTGCTTGAAATGTCAGCCGTACTTAAGAAGTTCTTTGTTTTCGTCGGCGGAAAACCTGTTTGGAATTCGATACAGCAACGGAATACTTTACGTCCTTCGAGCGATGCCTTTAACTCGCGTTGTATCATGTCATGAATTTTCCTTCGTGAAAGGATTCTTTATAAAATTCTGAGAAATTCGTTCAATCGGCTGTTTGTTACTCCGCCGGGCAATCAAAGTATTCATAATATATTGCATCGATTACAAAGAATATCGAATTTATCGTTTTGAATATTAAACAATCCTTGATTTTCATTATTCCAATAAAACCGATTCAAACACATGTACTATTTTAAGCCTTTCCATTCGTTTTAACATTTTAATCTCACCGTATAAGATTGGCTAGATATAATTTGGGATACGTTTCACCGAAGTTAATAATGTAAGTAATGGAGATTGTTTCGAAACTAATTGAGATATGTACTTTGGTATATTGTCGCCATCAAAATCGTTATAGCACTTTAGGATCGTGAACGAGAAACACGATCTTTATTTAAACGACTACCAACCGCTTTTATATACGCACGAGGAACGCTGCAAATATAATTAATGCGATAAATAAGATTTTCTTTTCGCATGAACGTAATAGCAGAAATATAATATGTATTTCAATACGTCGCGATCGACAATATTGTTGGACGGTTTAAATAAGCAGCTCGTAGAAAAGATGGTGTATGATCGACATCACTGATCGCCAAGTCGATAAACAATCCTGTCGCGATAATTCCGAGCTTTCTTTTCACCACGAGGAAACTTGGGTCATACGCGTGGCGAGATTATTCGTTCGCGCCCGTTCTCTGTATGACATACCGACGATACCCAGCAGGTGCGATGTGAGATACGACGTTGTCGTAAGTAACGATTGTACTCGCGCTCAGGAGAAGTACGGTCGCGCGGGTCGGACCGGCCGGGCCGACCTTCGTCGAAGGTCCGGCGATTCTGAAAAAGCGAGTTTGCAGGAGTCGTCGCTCCTGCAAAAAAAAAAAAAAAAAATGCATATAAAGGTTCTAGACAGCAGAATATAAATCAATTTGTATTGATGTCAATATGAATTGAGATATAAGATAGCAATGAATCGTACAATGCAATTTCTATTTTTATTTTTGTAATTTTCATCATAATCCAATTAATAATCCGTTTTTTATCGTATTGCACATTCAGGACATATAATTATATTTAATTTTTTTTTTTTTTTTATATTTCAATCTATAAAATGTGGTCAACCATAAAATATGTAAAAAATTTGGACACATGTAAAAAATAATATCGAATTAAATTTTAGGTAAGAATTTTTTTTTTTTTAACGTATGATATCAACTTTTTTATTTAATTCAAAGATACTCTATATTTCGCGCGCTAGTTTCCGATACGTGTTAGGAATAAGATTCGTACGAATGACATACACGATCAAAGTTGAACAATAGTTTGTGACTTGAAAGGGAGGGAGAAAAAGAGAGATAGAAATGAGAGAGCGCGAAAGAGACCCTAGCGCTATATTAACCCTAATGGCTCGCGTGGATATAAAGCACATCCCGCGCATATACTAACTCGTTATTATTGCCGCATAAATAACGCGATAATCCTGCCGTGGCGATGGAAGTGCGAGGGTTCGGCTGAAGCTGCCACGCGGAAGCTGCCTTCGTGGCAACCCCCTGTCGACGGTAGCGAACCAGCCAGTAGGAACGAAGGATTTTGCAGAATGATACTCGACTCTCTCTCTCTCTCTCTCTCTCGGAGAGGCTGACTAGCTTAACGAACTTTGGTATTACGTGCTATGATCATTGCCAACATGCGTGTATATGCGTTAAACACGCACTTTCAACACAATTATATTCTATACGGATAAGATGCATATAATGCGAACAGCATAGCTACTATTTTCTTTGCTAATTATAAGCTCTTTCCTTATCAGAAATTTATAGCGTTAATTCTTTTGCAATGCTAAGTATTTTGATAATTAAATTTCAGAGATTTAAGGACCTCAAGATTAAAGATAAAATTCTTTTCTTGAAAAAAAAAAAATGTTATAAACAGAGTAGAAAATACATACGTATAATTGACAACGAAGGCACATTGTAACGGATCCAGTGCTTATCGGTATAAAGATAATTAAAAGTGTCCAAAGTGCTTCCATCCGTTAGAATAATTGCAGTGACGAAATTTGCGATTGGACGTCGGGGAGAGATTCGGGCGCTCTTTAAGCTTTCGCGGCGTTTTCTTGATATCGCCACAATAAAAGGCAAGTCGGACGTTGGGGCAAAGACAGCGAGCAAATGGGAAGGAAGCAGGTAAGGAAGGAGAAAGGAAACAAGATAGAGAGACAGAGAAGAACAGAACACTCCGTCGAGGGATGCTGGAGGGCTTGCTGGAGGCTCTGCCTTAGCTGGCAGGGCGTGCGTCAATAAGCGTCCATCAGCCGTAATGGCAGTGAGCGCCACCTCGGATGCATTTAGATGGCTGTTTAGCCCCGGTTGTCTCGGTGTGGCCTGAAATCTCCTTCCCCGCAAAACCCCTCGCCGCTGCCAGTGTCTAGTCCCGACTGTTGTACAGCCCCGTAAGATCCAACGTCGTCGCCTCCGTCTTTTGTAGGCAAAGCTGTCCGGGCACACCCGAGTAATTAGACAGTCCAGTACCATTTTACCCCGCGCCTTTTAATTAATTTGTATAAATTCTCGAGTGCATACCATTCCTAGCTATGACTTACTTACGTTCTCGTGGAAAGTTGCTCTTTAACGTCGACCAATGTACAATATTTTGCTTCAGTTTCGCAGAATACATAATACAGATGAAGAGGAGACAGTACAGAATTTCTTGCTAACCGCTGTAACATAAAAAATAAAATAATTAGATTGTATAGATATAGATATATGACTGTGATATATCACATATTAACGTGAAATTGATAATACATTTTAATTTATCAAGTCTTACTACTGGTTTTTCAATTTTATTTTATTTTAATTTTATACGATTGACTAGAAAACTATTGAAAGTATCTCAGAATCTGGGAAACATAAATGCTAGAAGCGTACAATTTCCATTGAAATTTAAACTTTAGATTGGTATCGAGTACGGCAAGTTTGACAATGAATTTTAATCCGCCTGTTACGGACATGATTACTTGTTCAATATTACGGATAATAACACTGATGAAAAATAAAAAAATAATTTATCATATACAGGGTGACCCATTTTAACTTAGGCAGCCAAATAACTCGAAAAATAAGCACACTACGAAAAAATGTTTAGAATCAAAATTTTGTCATTTCGAGGGGGACGTACAATGACGTTAAAATGAGCCCCCCCACCCCTTCCCCTGGGCGGTGAGGGGGGGCAAGTTTGAAATCTTAAATGGGAACCCCTATTTTTTATTGCATATTCGGAATCTTTGGCTAAAAACACATACAATTTGTCTGAAACATTTTTCTCGATTCATGATAGATGGCGCTGTAATCGACGAAATTCAATTTCTTCGATTTCTCTTACTGAGAACCCATGCTTACGATTCTGCAATAAATTAACAATAAAAATACCACGTTTTCATTGTTAATACTCGAAATTAGTCTTAAAACAAACTTCTCATTATTTTTTATTACTCATTAATTACTTCTCAAGAAACTGCTTGACTGATCGTAACAATCTATGTGCCGTAGTTTGAGGGATTCCCAGTTCTCGTTCTATTTGACGGGTACTAATATGGGGATTTTGATGAACCATAGCCAAAACTGCGAGCAATCTAGGGTCATTATTATTATGAAGTCTATTCCTTCGCCTTTCGCGATGAAGTGGATTATTACGAGATCTCCTTTCAATGTTTATAATTTGTTGATCAGTAGGATGGCGGCGATTTGGGAATCGCTCCGCATAAGTACGGGCAGTAAGTCTGTAATTTCTACCACATTCGCCAAAGGTTATAAGAATATCGACTACTTCTGTAGGCGTATAATTTGCCATTTTACCAGAATTTTATCAGAGTACAAATGTTAAAAAAATACATAAACACTTGTGACTTTGGCACTAAATGGACAAAATTTTGGAGGGATACTTAGAGGAACTCCATCAGATGGAAAGTCCAAAATGTCTCGGTACTTTGCACCATTCAAGTTGCCTAAAGGGCAGGTTACGCTAAAAGCAGTTTCTTGAGAAGTAATTAATGAGTAATAAAAAATAATGAGAAGTTTGTTTTAAGACTAATTTCGAGTATTAACAATGAAAACGTGGTATTTTTATTGTTAATTTATTGCAGAATCGTAAGCATGGGTTCTCAGTAAGAGAAATCGAAGAAATTGAATTTCGTCGATTACAGCGCCATCTATCATGAATCGAGAAAAATGTTTCAGACAAATTGTATGTGTTTTTAGCCAAAGATTCCGAATATGCAATAAAAAATAGGGGTTCCCATTTAAGATTTCAAACTTGCCTCCCCTCACCGCCCAGGGGAAGGGGTGGGGGGGCTCATTTTAACGTCATTGTACGTCCCCCTCGAAATGACAAAATTTTGATTCTAAACATTTTTTCGTAGTGTGCTTATTTTTCGAGTTATTTGGCTGCCTAAGTTAAAATGGGTCACCCTGTATACATCCATAAAATAGAGAATTTAAAGTATTTTCAATTTTTTATAGTCACAACTCGTAGCGTCTGAATTCGAATACCATTCGCGCGCTTATTTGGCATTTCTCCGATTTTTTTTTTTTCGCTTCTATTTACAACCCGCCGCAGTTTTATGCCAAGCCAAACAGCGATCATTCCATCCGCCTCCGTAATCTACCATCGTTCCAAGTACGACAAATACGACAATCCACGCCTGCCTGCCTGCCACAGAGAACCAACTCAGTCCGCTATCTGGTCCTTGTATATACCAGCGTGTTTTGAATGGTTCTCTTTTTCGTTCATATGTCAACGTGCTGTATATCGTCGAACCCGATGGAACGTCCAGACCGCCGCAATCGTCTTCCCTGCCTACACTCGCGATCAGAATGGTCGTAAAGTAGATATCGCGAACCGCCGAAAAACCGTACCCGAAAGCGAGAATTCGGCTCCGCCGCCCAGCTCGGTGTATGCTTTTGCACACACGCGGCGTATGCAAAAAAGCCCGGTCGAGGGCTGCAGGATCGTCGCTGAGCTCGGACTCGCGAGGATTAAGGACATTATTAACGGGCGTACCGTCGACCGACATACTTACGTCCGCTCGGAATGCCCCGCGATAAATACAACTCGGTGGCTGCCGAGCAGCGACGAGGAGGCTGGTGTTTAAATAAAATCAGTATTTTATGTTACGACGGCCGTTCTTCGATCGAGGACGGTGCACGCCCGCGTACAGGATAATACACTAGCCGCAACAACCGACAATCGTCCGTCCATCTATCCTATCCAATGTCGGACGACGCGCTTATAATGGTAATGATCCTTGTGCGTTGGTCTAATGGTATTTATATTTACTAGAGAAATCAATGGTCTCGATTTAGGAGGGCTCTCTCTCTCTCTCTCTCTCTCTCTCTCGAATAGACGAAAACACAATTATAAATCAAGTCGGACAGAAAAGGCCAACGTCAAGGATCGTAAGAACAGAATGAGAGATGCCTCGCTCTCGCTTTTTCTTTTATCTCACTTGTCTCTCTCCCTCCCTCTCTCTCTCTCTCTCTCTCTCTCTCTTCCTCTCAGTCCCCGCCAGATGAGAGGAGGATGAACCGCGATAAGGCCTGGGCTAATGAATGCTGACGCGCCGCGCCGAACGTGCAGTCACCAAAAAGAAGTTTGCCGGCCCTTGGAGCGCGGACGCTCGCGTACACGTTCACGCTCGGACCGAGCATACCTCGGACAGAGGTTTGGTCCGGTGTAACTCCGAGTAAATGTGGGTCGTAATGTATGCCGTTGACGGGGCCGCCCTGTTGGATGCCCGCGCCGACACTAAACAACCTGATGGACCGCGATATCCTGCCACCGACGCGTCATCAGGACGAATCTACGTCCGAGACGCGGAGTTCGACGAATACTCGGAAATTGTCCTCTTAAGAGAACACGGCCCGTGTTCATAGATTAGCGCATGTGTCTGGTATTCTAGAATCCGTTGACAGTTCGCGATTAAGTAGAAATTTAATGAACGGATATAAAACAGGTTCTCGCATTTGACAGCCGTTGAATAGACAATTCGAGATAAAGACGTGAGAGGCGAAATAATATCCATGAGAAATTCGAAGCTGCTTTCACGAACTAATCTAAGAATTATATAGTAATTTGGCTAAAGAAATTCGCATTTATAAATAAGCGATCATATCGAGAAAAGTAAAAAAAAAAAAAAAAAAAAAAAATCTCGATCACGAAGGACACGAAATTTTTCTAGTTTCCTCCGCGGCATCGAGGATCCCCGCTATCGGAAGGAGACGCGGTAAAATTTTCATTCTCCAACCTCGATATCGATACTTGAAATATACAGGCGTGTAGTAGACTACGCCATAGGTACGAAATATTAGACAAGAGGTCCGCGGCTGGGAAGGTATCGGATGGGCAGTGCCCGGGCTGGATACAACAAAGTTGTGGCTGCAGCGATGATTTAGTCCCGGCCTTAATGGAGCTATAAATACTAGCTTTTCGATAACGCGAGGAGGATGAGGGGATACCGGGTCCCGTCCTGTACGATACTCGGCAGGATCGTAGGTTTGGCTTTTGCGTCGCGGTTACTTCGCAGATTAGGAAGTAGCCTAGCAGTAACCTCGAAATTCGCCAACAATTATCTATTTCGCGAGAAGGTCTCTATGGAGTATATTTTTTTTTACGTATTTATTATTCAATAAACGATCTACAATATATTATCTGTATATAAAATCCTCCGCGCATCTTTATACTAATTTTTAAATCAAACTATTACATATTTTAATTCTTGTATAATCTGTTCATCTTGAGCAAATACAAATAATAAATGGAACATTTAATCAAATTTAAAGTTATCAAATTAACTTTTTTTTTTTTTTTTGTAATTAAGGTCTCAATTTAATCGTATTTAATCATATAATGTAATATATATTTAGAATATAAAAAATTGAAATTATAGTAATTACATAATTCTTAAAATAAAACTAATCAATAATTCCGTTCGGCAAAATAAACCAGTCGTAATTCGATAGGACATTTTTTTATCGTAAATGGCGTTCACACCCATTTGAAAAGATCCTGCGAGCGAAGCTCGGCTGCCTCGTCAAGCGCAAACATTTTGCACTTATCTCAGCGGCCGTAAATATTGCTCATAGAATATTACGGGGCCATAGATCTCACCCTGTGTCATCCTCACCCTCATGCGGTGGCGGTATTCGAGCCTTTATCGAATAAACGACCTGCATAATCACCACCCCTTCTTTCTCGCAATCGCTCTTCTTCTCATCGATCCCCTTCCCGCGCACTTCTCTTCATTTATTCGCAATATCGCGCACATGCAGACTCTTGATACAAATCCGGATATTAATTTTCCATTATTACAAGTTTCGCAAAATTTTAAAATCACTTATACATCTTATATGTGGAATGCATTTTATTTTACAATTAATCTTAGTAATACTCCCTCTCAATTTACGCTAGAAGATTACTATCTGCAACACAGAGCTTGTACAATTTCTACATTTTCTATAATTAAATATAACGATGTAGAAACCGTTAAACTTTTGACGTATCAACCGTCAAAGTCTTTGGATAAAATAAATCTTTCGCTTCCCTTAATAAAGGAAGAATAGAGAAAACAGGTGAAAGAGGGTAGGAAGCGACAGAGGAGCAATTAATGGAGAGATTAAAAAGTCGAGGAAGGCGAATACCGGAATCGTCGAGTACACGACGCCCGGATAATCGTATCCCGCGCGTAGCAACGGTATACATATGTATATGTACGCGTACGTTCGTGTGTGTGTGTGTGTGTGTGTGTATGTGTGTGTGTTCGTCTACAGGAGAGTAAAGGCGAGGAAAGATGCTGCATAGTAATTAATGGCGGAGCCAGTTTGTCACAAATCACATGGCCCGTCCTATAACTCACTGTGCTGACGTATATTTAAATAGAGCCCGATAGACCGAGAATGCCCTCGTGGTACCGTGAGCATGCGCCTATTTCTACGACATCAAAAACGATACGGTTGACGAACAGCAGCTTCTAATCTTATTTTAGGTTCATATGTTCATGTAAGAATTAATTATATTGTAAACATTTACTATATTCTCTCGTTTATAATATGACATTTTTTAAATTATATAATTTAAATGTTATACTAGAGAAAAACACAATTGATATAAAATTTGCATAATTATGTACATGTTCATTCAAAGAAATAGAAAATATTTGCTTAATATTTTCTTGATTAAAAAAGTCTTCTTTTATTATTCTAACTTCTTGACTCATTATAATACGGCTATCGAGTTATGAAAAAATTTATCTTATGAAAAAAAGCTGTCTTGCAAATCTCTCCCTTTTTTATAATTTATCATGTAATTATGCAAGAACGAAAAGAAAAATTTTGATACGCGATAAAACGCGAGTTTCTGCCCACAGACGGTTAACGACAAAATTCCACATTGATAGTTTACCAATTTCAGAATCGGCGCTAAATAATCGCCGCCCATACGAACTCGCGTAACATGCCGATATCCGCCTCGAGTCTTGCTCCGTGAATTTACAATAATGGAAATTACACGGTCGAGTACTTTGCATAAATTTCTCGCGAGACTCCGGGGTTACTTTTGACAATGTAAGATATTGGTCGCGATAAGTACGACTTATCCGTGATTACGGCATACTGTGAAGCAACGCGACATGAAAGGTCCTTGATTACGAACTAAGAACCACCGAGACACTTCATATTTTAGAACCGCGGGATGTTCGCGCGCTGTTTAGATACGAGATTCGCCCATCGCAGAGCGAGAGATAGCGCCGTGCATTGATATTGAATATATTTTGCCCGCTAGATACCACACTACGGTATTAGTGTTTATTGCTACCGGCTATCCTCCGCAACCTGTTCAGCCCTTTTACCACGCGGATCGTGAATTAACTATTCCCGAAGCAGAAAGAGACGACGAGGATCCTCAACAACGGCAATGGATTTCGAAGCGATCGATTAAAACGATGTGTTTATGGCGTGAGATGTCTATACCAAGATGACTCTTGTAACAGTGGTATTCGAAATGATATCCAATAATCTGTTGATAAAACAAACTTGTCGTTTGTTACATATTTCGAGGGGATTGATATAATAGCAAATATACAAGTATATAGCATCACAAAAAGCTACAATATTGGGAGATCTTTATTCGACGTATATGAGTGACGTTATCACTCGACTTGAAGCACGTGACGAATATAGAAAAAAAAAAACATCGCAAATGCAAAAGGAAACAGGTAGACAATGGCTTTTGCAACAGCTACTTGTCGCTGTGCCATTGTAGCAGTCGGACTAAATGTAACACAGCCGTATCATTGTGATAAATCGACCAGGTATGAAAGTGATCGTAATAGAACTTACAGGAAACAGCTGTTACAATGCATGTCGTTAAGTAGTACAGTCGCCTTTACGATCGCCGCAAGTTAAGTAGTTTCTTATTCTCAGACTACAAACCAAGTAATAAACAACAGCGATAATTGTGATAAAATCTACTTTATCGCTCGCATTAAGGATACACGGTAATGCCGCGATTACAACTTACACGCGCAGTTATCTTTAATCTGGGACTGAATCATTTAAGACAGACGCGTAAGATGGACCGGATCTATGAATGCAACGGGCTTGAGAAAAGCGATGCTACGAATTTTCGAGACAACGATACTCGGCTTAGATTCGTTGCCGGGTCCTCCAAGTGATAAAGAAAGTAGGAAACGGATATCCTTTTGTTTGAATCTAGATATCGTCGCGAAAATATATAATTCTCGGGCTCGTTCGTACATGTACCATGTCAACACTATGAACTATTCGTAAAACTTTAATAATGTGCGAAATCGTAAATTATTTTTTAATTATAAAATCATTCGTTTAATTAAAATTTAAACCTATGCATACACGTTGTAATTTATTGCCATCACGCATCATTGATTTCTTCCTTTACTTCAAGGAGACCGTGATAAGCCCGGGTTATTCTGTTTCCGCGGGTTCTTCGCGTTTGATGAGGTGTACGCGAGTACATATTTTCGGTACCAGACATGATAACCCCTATAGACAATAGAGGGATAAATCCAAAGAGGGAGAAAGAGAGAGAGAGAGAGAAAGAAAGAGATGCTCCGTAGGCGGACGGATGCGAGATAACGCGCGGTACCGCCCGACACACATCCATCTCGCGCGGCCTGTAATTATCCATGTTCAAGCGAAATAATATACGAGTGTGAGAAAGAGGGAGGGACGGTCGGCCGTTATACGTACGGGAATTGCACCGTAGCCGCAAAGTCTTATAGGTCTTATAGTCTTGGATATAGAGGCGCGACGAGACAGAGGTGCTCGCTACGATCCTCCCTACGCGGTGGAGGATCACATAAATCCAAAGACGGTAGCCTCTTCCCCCCCCCCTCCCCCCCCCCGCCCCTACTTCGATCTTTTCCTATTACCCTTGACTCGGAAACACTTTACTGTATCCATCGACTCCGCGTGTGTTCCTTCTTTCTCATTTTTAAAGATATTAAGATTCCGTCTTGTAGTTTCTCAGCAGACTTGCCGTACAGATTCTGTTCTTTAAACGGAAGTAGAAACCGGAATTATATAAAATTTGAAAAACTCTAGATAATTTACTTAATTATATAAGAAAATTAACGATCGCATTTTATATAATATGTATATAAGGAACTAAACAAATATGTAACTATATTTGATTTTGAATTATTATTTAAAAAAAAAAAAAAAAATTCATATTAATATACATTTTTATTTAAATTTATTCTTTTTACCCCTTCCAGAGAATGGTGAGATTTTTAAAAAGATAGAGATTAAAATTAATGCTAAAAGATTTCTCTTAAAATACAAGCTAAAAAAATTTATTAATTTGAAATTTTTTCTGTTATTATACAATGTTAATTAAATATGAAAAAAAAAAATAAATAAATATCAGATCTCGGATACTTTTTTAATAGATTGATATTTGAACTGGTAATAAAGTTGTTCTCTAAAGTTCTATCAATAAGAAAGCTATATCAAAACAATATGCATCATAGAGAGAGAGAGAGTAATCAGTCCCCAATCTGATGTCGGAGCAATTTGCATCCATTCGATCACTTCGGTCATCTCATCGAGAATGTGTTCGTTGTATCGCGGCACGCAAAGCTGCGATAATTCCAGCAATCACGGATTTTCCTGATGATTGTCACCGTTAATTTCGCAACGACATAGAGCAACGCGTCGTTATCGTTTCATCAGATACATTGGCAAGCGTGTTAGACTGTTTCCAGGATTAAGCGGCGACGTCGGTCTTTAAAAATCGTAGGAGATGATGCGAAATCCCGCATCCTTTCCTGGATGAACGACGATGGAAGGCGCGCTCGGACGACCCTCGATCAACAATCAATCGTGAAGCGGCCGCGATTATTTCACGTCGGTTTAATTAGCACGCGGCGCCGGTACGCCTGATAAAAGTCAACGGAGAGAAGCAGCTAGGCGGCTATCTCACGGGAATCTGATTTATAGCGAGTGACCATCGCGCACACGCAAACGCGCTACGCGTATGCGCGCGTGTATCCACGTGAACGTGACAACGAAGCGAGCGTCGACGTGATTGTGCACGTGTGCGGTGAGGGAGGGGCTCATTAGAGCATACAAATATCCTGAGCGGGGGATGGAGTTTGGGGATTCAACGACAGAGAGAGAGAGAGAGCGAGAGGGATAGACATGTTCCCTCAGTTAGAGTGTCGAGGGGTGCGGTCGGAGAATCGGGGGGAAACAGGTGAGGCCTCCGGTCGCTGACCTGTCACCTCGTCCGCGTCACCTTTCCTATGCCAAGACTCATCCTCGGGCTCGACGTATTCCGCGTTCGCTAGCATAGCCGACAAAGCATCGCTACAGTTCGAACGTCATGAGTTCGCGGGATGGATAATAAGAGGACGATCGATAAAGAAAGGCAAACTGTGGCTCGCCATGATCGAGGCCATTCGTGGGCGCGCATTGACGGCGTAGCTCTCGTTGAAAGAATGATTGCGCGGCGACGGATAAAGAGCCTTTCAGAAATAAGTAATCTTGATCGCCAGTCTATCATTTATTAGCCGCGACGTCTCGCTGCAATGTATTGCAACAATGACTCCAACTTTCCTCGCGATTACATTTCTGTACTAAATCGTTATAACCGTGTCGTAAAGATGGAAGGAAATTCTTGCAACGATTGTCTCGTTACAACTGTTTGCGATCAAAGAGACAATCGCGTCAATCGAGAAAGAAGTGATTAGATAATATCAATAAATCGTAATTCATTGCGTGTAAGTTCAAAAATTTATTTTATCAAAAATTATCTATAAGACGTTAATAATTTTATGAGTAATTAAAATTTTAAATTTTAAATCGTCCAACAAACAATATAATAAATAATTATATTTCGCGAATAATAATTATTTTCTAATAATACTTGCATCTTTATACACCATCATTTGACGCAAACGAAATATAAAAATTTGAAATTTTGAAACTTTACATCCTTTCCCATCCTATCATCTCTTCCTACTTACGCCATCTCTTAGCCTAGCAGGAAACTAAAGGTATTCTTAATAATATAAAGAGATGTAATATATATGAAGAGAGAGAGAATCTGTCGTCTGGTGTTCGTGCCGCGATATAATTATTTCTTCCGTCATTGAGATATGAAGGACGGGCGAAACCATATGTCACGCGCATGTTGACGGCAATGGAGCACTCCTGATGCAGGAAGCAATAAAAAAAAGAGCTGCGCGTTATTTCGCGCTCGATAGTATTCTCAAGATCCATGGATGATTTATCTATATCCCGCGGGTATTTCATCGTTAACTGTCACATCTCTGGAAACGGCCGCGTTCTCATGGTCGATGAACGGATAATGCGCGTACAGGCCGTATCTCGCGCGTTACAATGATATTTAATGCATACACAAACCGCGAGCGATAAAATTAGCATTCGACAAGGCGGCGTTGCTTAACGAATGATTAATTCGCCTACGTAATGTCATGTTCCTCCTTTCCCCGCCGCCCCCAAATACCATACCGTTGCGTTCGTATATGTCGTATCCCTAGATCGCGCTCGCGGATTAGATCCTTGATACGACGATCGTGAATCCGCTCCAATATTACACGACCAAACTAGTTTCGCTGGTCGTTCCAAATCGACAGATTTCTACAATCCGACCGTTTAGTTGGCGACTATTTGTACTCATCTTCCGTTACGTTGTATTACAGCTGCGGTTCGCGCAGAGATCATGACCTATTATGGTCTTATTGCAATGCACAAATGCACGATCGCGATCGTCGGTCCTTCCTGCCTGCGCATTATTATCCTGCGGGAGGATTAGGGTCAGCGATCACCTACTTGTTGCCCTTAATTCTTTTTCTCCTACAGTCGTAATAAAACTGAAACGATTTCATTCCAAATTTCGTGCTTTCTTACAATTTATCCCGGCGACACGGATCCTTAATCGCGTGCAATCGCGTATCTTGTAATTCTATAGGCGCGATTTTTACGATATCTTGTCCCCTTGATAATTAGTCATATCATGACTGAAGGAAAGAGTAAATAAAGGCAACACATGTGATAATAATAAAAGTACTCTTAAAAATCTTAAATTATTTTCATAAATTATTATTTTCTTAAATTATTATTATTATTATTATTATTATTATTATTCCACCATATTCATCTTTTAATTGTTAAACGTCATTTTTCTATTTACTAAGATCTTATTCTATTAGACTTTTCAGTTGAATATCTTTGATGATTTATTTTCCGCACACAATTTCGTTTAATCGTTAACTTAATTACGTTATTCTATATTTATGTGTCAGCTGTAGAGATTATCTTATATCCTATTTGAAAATTCTTATTCATGTCCTCTGCGTACAACTTCGTTACACTTGTAAAGAATTTTTTTTTTCTCTTGATGTAATGCAGTGTCAATCTGCCTGAGACGTAATAAAGTGATCTATTCACCACGATCCCCCGAGGGTTGAAACGACCGCCGTAGAAGAAGATCGAGGAAGATCGTGCCAGACCATGTACCCGAGTCTTTTCTTACGTCAGCCTCTCCTGCTTGCCCTTTCGCCCTTTCTCTTTCTTTCTCGCTGACTGAGACGTCAACCCCTCACCCCTCACCCCCCCCCCTTCCCCACCCTTCAACCTCTCGGCATATAACCTTCCTACCTATATCGCATCTCTACCTATCTACCAAACTACTGATCCTCTAGAAAGAAGAGGGAAGGCAATTTGTCGGTCCAGGCGATGCGTATCTTACGCACCGCCTCCATCTATGATCTACGTAATGCGCTCTCATCTTTCATTCTCGTACGTCTTTTCAGTCGAATTGTAAATGAAAATAATCGTGCATCGTGATGTGCGCGCGGCTTCTATTGCCAAAGGATCGTCGAAATTCTGCGATTACGAGGGAGTATTTGAATCTATCATCTTACGGCATCTGATTGAGAGAGTATAAATATTTTTTTTTTTTTTTTTTTTTTTTTTAACAATACGGAATCCTGACAAATTCAAAATCATTGAAAAGGAGCACATTTTGACATCGACAGAAATTTAAATAATAGCAACAGTAAGTATGTTGGAAATAAAATGCTGTTCGCATTTATAGAATCAGATTTGTATTTTCAATATATTTGTAATGTATAAAAAAGGACAAATGTAGAGAGAGTTGGAGATTAATGGCAGAGATTATTAATATTATATAATACATTTAAAAATATATGTAAATATGTAAATTTAAACTTTACATAATAAATCTTTCTTATTATTATTAAATCCGAAAGATTATTCAAAGGATTAAATGTGATATGGAGATAATTAAAAATAGTTATATTGCAAGAGGATAACACGAAGCCGGTGAACTAAGATTGTAAAATGCTGTTTACCAATAGGAGCAACTATGAAAGCGGAGGTTAAACGTAACTGAGCCGTTCTTCGTAGCATCGTGTTAATCCTCGACTATCCTCGTCACGACAGAACGGACACCCGGAGAAATCTCCTCGAGTGAGTTCTCCATTGAGCGATCCTGCGCGATGCGGCACGGAGATCGCGCCTCGAGAGGCCTTGAATTCACCGGCAGTGATTTGCCAAAAAAAAAAAAAAAAAGAGAAGAGGTTCGGCGCGGCGAGGGAAGACGGGGTAGGAGGGAAGGAGACGAGAGGAAGAAACGACGCTTGTCAAACGCGACTGCGGACACCGGTGCACCGCGGATATAATAAAGATGGCGATATAGGAGTCATAATGTAGTGGTGTGCTTGCGATGCACCGATGCATCGGCGCGCATTCCGACGCTCCCACCAAGAGAGAGAGAGAGAGAGAGAGAGAGAGAGAGAGAGAGAGGAACGGGAAGGGGAGAGAAAGAGAGGAGAGAAACGGGGCGAGACAAGACGGGGGATAGTGTCGGAGAAGGCGAAGCGTCGTCCTCCGTCAGCCTCTCACTCACTCGGACTCGGAGCCCGAGACAAGCCCTTACTAATGGAGGAAATAAATTTCGGATTAAATCGTAGCCCGGCTACTTTATAAGGCTGCTTGCTCTCGCTCGTATAGCGAGGCGAGGTGCATGTGCGACGCCGCCATGGGCTCCTCCTGACATCCATAGACGGGTCCACCATGTTCGGCGCGAACGGCCATCCGCCCTCTCTTCATCCCTCCTTCCCTCCCACCGCCATTTCTTCTTACTCTCCTTTTTCAGCCTGCGATCCACGCCGTGGCTCGTCCGCCTGTCTTTGCCTTTCTCCCTTCTTCGTTTCTTCCATCTTATCCGCTGATTCTCCATCTGTTGCCGGTCTCTTCCGCGCGCCGGTGCTCACATAGACGAACAATCAGTGTCCATGTGAAATGGAATATGCTCGCGCGTGCTTCCGAACACGTGTACGTGTGCAATAATACGAAAGAGAGCGTGGCGGAAAAAGGAGATGGAGGAGGCGCGGAACGAAAGAGGTGGGATACCGAAGGGGGAAGTGGTTAGTGGGGGAGTATGACGAGGGGGGGGACGGAATGGAGGAAGGGGGGTAGGGGCAGGAGGGACCACGCTGCGCTGTCCTCCATAAATCTATCAGCCGCGGTTGTATAAATACGACTCAATGAGGCGGCCGTGAATCACCCTGACGTGCTTCATAAGTCCCGGGAGTTTATTAAACCGGCGGGCATTTCTCATGTCGGGGGATAAGATCAATACGGCCGCGCGCGGCCACGGTTGCCCCTAACCTCCGCGGGATCCCTTCCTCATCCCTCAACGTTCCCCCCTTGCCTCCGTTCGTCCAGTCTCACGGACCTAAATAATAAGGTAAATAATAGGAAATAATCGCCGGCTATCGCGTGAGCACGCCGCGGGATTCTGCCTCTCCTAACGCTCACTTTCTTCCATGATGCTGCGATCGGACTAGGGGCACGTTTCTTATCCAAGATGGGGGAGGGGGGAGGGGAGGGGAAGAAATTGCTCCGCGCGCAACGACATTCTTCCAGATTGAGTACTATATTGCGATTGCATTAAACTCGAAGTAATGGGCGATGTCGAGATTGTTTCGAGAGCAATGTCGGGCGAGGCGTTTCTCTCCGGATCCTCTTAAAGTCTCGTTTACGTAGTAGCATAACGGAGGAATTCGTTCCTTACGACAACGAGCAAACCGTATGTGAGAGTCGGAACACTCGTCGCGAGCGAGCCGCGCAATTCCAAACGCATAAATCCCAATTGACGCGTGCCTCGCTAACGAGGGATATAACGTACGATGTCCTCCGAAAGACGTTCAGTCTTATAAACGGCGCAAAAGTTTAGTCTTAACTTATTTCTTACGATATGCCGTAAGTTTTGATACGCTATGAATTATAAATGCAAATGCACTGACTCGCAATAAATTATAAATTATAAAGATAAAATAACTGTTTTTTTTTTCCCCCGAAAACAAAAATTAACTTTACGCATCATTAATTTCGATTTACTTTTGTTCAACCCCCTTTATGTGACGGCGCGCGTCGTGTCTCTTAGTGAACTTATTTGTGAAACTCCTTAAAAGAGTAAAGTACTTGATATATCGTGATGTTACATTTTAAGAATAAAATTTCATTACGCGCATATATTCTCGCGGTATGACTCTATTTTTGCGCGACTCGCGAGATGCACAGATATCTCTAATTGCTAACGTAGCATTACGTACATTAGGAGGTCGAACGGTTTAAGGCGGATTGCATAGAGAGACAAATGGCTGATGAAGACTCGGGAAAACAAGAGGCGTCTATATAGGTGATGGCGCAGGTCGGAGACTATATTCCTTATCCGGAATTGAGGGTTTAATTCGAATCGCTGCACGGAATCGCGCCCTCCTTCCGATGGTAACGCGGTCTTTAATTAGAGACCGATAAATTCTGACTCGGTAACCTCCCCTTTCTTCGGGATGTCAGATTCTCCGTCTCTGTCTCTGTCTTTCTCTCTCTCTCTCTCTCTCTCTCCTATTTCTTTACGGTTTCTCAAGAGTGTCCAGTCAGTTAACCGATTAGATCGCGAGCTAAGAACAAGACGATGATGGTTGACTTTTACTCCCTCAATTTCCCAGTCGCATTATTTTTCAATCGTGTCAGATAATTTTGATTATGAAATAACGCAACGAACGTACTTTGCGCATTCGCATAATATAGATGCGTTCATTGTGGGCGTCATACCGTATATACAGTTGTTTTGGCGTCCGATTATCTACTCGGCAGCATCGGCAAAGTTGTGATTTAGTATTTTCCACGCCGTTAATTTATTGCCAAGCCTACCACGTTACGGTTAAACATAGTTCATTACCGCGAGCTGTAATTAAAGCATATAATAACGAGTCGTAACCCTCGAGGCCCCCGCTCTTGTAAATCTTGTGGCCGACAACCCTGCTTGCGCTCGCCAGCCCTCACCTCAAGCGCCCTACTTTGAGATCCACGAAGAAGGTGGGAAGACAAAGTTGAAGATTGGTGAGCGAGAGAGAGAGAGAGAGAGAGAGAGAGAGAGAGAGAGAGAGAGAGAGAGAGAGAAAAGGAAAGGAATCGTAAAAGAACTCGAGCAAAAAAGCGCAAGAGAGGAAGTTAGCAAGCTCGTTGAAAGCGAGAAAATAAATTAATGAACTCCTAATCAAAATGGTTGTTCCATTCTCTCCATTCTTTTACGTATATGCGACGTGTTGAAGTTTTTAAACATCAAATACTCGCGCGGGTCGCTTGCATTATTTATTCTTAATACAATTTTAATGGAACTAGAAACAAAAATAACACGAAGCAAATTTATTTTTATACCAAGTATAGAGGATTAAACAAAACAAAAAAAAAAATACTAAAACGTAATTTGTTGAGAGAGAGAGAGAGAGAGATGTATCTTTTCATTTAAATTTCAGTCTTATTATATAAATTATGCCTTATGCGAAGCGAAGGAAAATAATTTTCCTTCGCTTCGCATAGTGTCGTACAAGAGTCTAGCTGTAAAAGCTTTATATTAAAAATCTATTAATTGCCTGTCACAAAATTAAATATTGAAGCACGGACTTTTAATGAAAAGAATATACAAGGCAATATTAGCGCGAAAAAATTTAATTCTGCTTCTTCTCGACGTATGTATTGCAATTTAATGACAAATTGTCACAAGCGTGACAATCGATTCGACATTTTGACTCGATTATATCTAAAGAACGAAAAAGCTGGTAATCATTATTTACATAAACGAAGGACGAAACGCGCATACGCGCGACGCCGTTCTGGATACGCGCGTCTCGTAACGCCATACGAAGATAGAGAAAATCGCTAGTTGGCGATTTACCTCCGTCCTCTGGGGCTTTAACGCGATTCGTGCTATCCATGGATGAGCACGCTGCGACGTGTTGGCACGAAAGACGGGGCGATGTCTGGGATGGTGGCTGGGTTCGGAAGGAGGATGAGGAGTAGATGGAGGTTGAATGTTTCTTCTAGGAGCCCGCCGCGCGATTTATGGAGCGAAGTGACGGGAGGTGTTTATTGTGCAGCATCTGTTACGTTACTCCGGCTCTGCAGGCCCTCTCCTCGCGCTCTCCTCCCGGCCCTATTTTCTCTCTCTCTCTCTCTCTCTCTCTCTCGCTGCCACTCTTTCTCGTTCTCCTCCCCTTCCGCCGCCGGTTTTCTTTCTCTCTCCGCTGCTCGTTCGTTCTCCGAGCTCTCGTAGGTTTCATGCCAGCCCGCCGTCATACATACAACAGACGCCCTCGATTTATAGTTTTGAATTAGATGGAAGTAGAGGAAAGGTCGCTGGTTGCCGTTGCGTAAATTTCAGCAACGCCGAGCTTTCGACCTCTCCCCCCTCCCCCCTCCCCCTGTTTCCATCGCTGTCCCACTCTCCTCTGCGCTTTCGATCCGCCGCACGAATTCGCGCGACAATTGAAAAAGCTAATTGTCTTCGCTTAATTAAAATCCGGCCATTATCTCGCGAATGTGTTTAATCACGCGTATCGCGCGAGCCCGCGCGTCTGCCGCGTTAAAATTCCGTTCGCGCCAGGCGCAATTTCGCAGATGCAGCTTAGATAAAAACATAATTATGAAAGGATAGGAAGGATACACATCGTAGCGGACGTTCCGCGGCCCCGCTTCCGCCGACAGAGCCGGCCGCGCCGAGAAACAAAGGTAAAGTAAAGTCTGCAACAGGATGTGTAGCGATGTAGGAAAGCAAGTCACCGCCGACTTCCACACCATCTTCATCTCGCGGCAGTTGACGAGTGTTTACAACTGTGTTGACGAATGTGTGTCGAGAGCAGTATCGAGATTAGCGATGACGTCGCCGATTTCGAAGACATTAGATTTCTCAGCTGCGATACATCAACTTTCGATACGTCAAATTCTTCTTTTCTCGAGCGAACTGTATTAATTTTGTGTGTCAAGCGTGTTTCTTTTCTTGTTAGCAACTTTAATCAAAAGGACGATTGGATATAGAAAAAAAATCGTTAAAAAATGTATGATAAAGGAGGCAGTTGTGATCTTGTATATAAATCGGTTATGAATTGAAAACAGAAGCTTATATTGTTACTTTTTCATGCAAATATATAATATACGGTTTAACGTCTTTATTTACAATATGGTCACAATTTTTATATATTTTTTATCATATATATATATATATATATATATATATAAATTTATTTAAACTAATAAAAAGTACAGAGAATAAAAATTCATAGAAATATTTACACGGATAAATATGCGACAAGAGCATCTCAGCGGCATGCGATATACACTACTTGACTACATTGTTTCATTACAATTTTATTATATCGCGATACCATTCGTTTACCTTAACCCTTAGTGTAATAGAAATTAATTACATGTCGCTGTTATTATTTATATCCATTAATGATCGAGCATATTCAAAGATTATACATATGTCGCGTTATTATATAAATACATACGCGCTTTATCATTTATTTCTATCGATGCTGATCGACAATTGTCACATATTATATTGTAGTAAGAAAAATCATACTCGCGGATCGCGTAGATCGAGCTCGACCGACAGCTACTATAATTAAAAATTTCGCGCGCCGATAATTGGCCGTCCGAACGTGGATACTCGAGCAAGATCTTAATGCCGGCAAGGGTGAACCACCTGGTGAAGAGCGCCCGCGTCTCTCGTCATCTGCGTTGCGCTTTCGCGAAACGCTAATTGGTCGTCGAGACGTGAGAGGACATTCCAGGAAAGCGTGTACACCGTCGAGACGAGTGTCTCGGCCGTTCATTAACGTGAGAAAGGGTAACGTGGATTGACACGAGGGGACGCATGCCGCGCGAGTTACGCGGACGTTGCGATCCCGCGATGTCATAAACGCATCGTCGAAATGCACTTGCAACCATGGTATGGAGACGGCTACCTTTTCTCGGCCTCGCTCGATGCGTTTCAACGAGAATAATATCCAGTCGTCGTATATAACCAATCTCAGAATATACCGCCAATATGAGTTCTTTCTGTGTCTTTCGCTTGCCTTTAACTTTGTAACGCTCTGATGGGCGCTCGTAAACACAAGGTTACATCGATAATGTCCTTTTACAATGGTGCAAATGGGATTATTCGGACACTAAATAAACAAAAAAAAAAAAAAATTACAGCTTCTATATAAAAATTATTAAAGTAGGAGAGATATTAAATACTTTGCTTCTGAAAATTTTACTCAACTAAGAATTGTATTGATTAAATGTTGGTGTTGCAGTTTACCATATAATGTGACTTTATATATAATACACTTATATACTTGATAGAACTTTATCCAACTCTCAATTATTACAATCGTTATTTAGCTGAATATTAATAAATTAAAGATTACGTGAAATCTTGTAAGTAGACAAGATAGACTCATAGATAAGATTTAAATATCTTACGACGGTATTCGAATTGATGACAGGTATTTCGATTACAGAATCGGAAGCAGCGAGATCGCTCGCGCTATGCCGGTCTTTGCAGTCTCGTGGCGGCGCGTCAAGTGCAGGCGGCGGCATGACGTCAGCGCGCGACAGTCAACAAAGACCGAGGGACGCGCGAGGTTTAGCGTGGATGTTGGCTGAAGAGAGGGGGTAGAAGAGAGGGACCCCGTCGAAGTCCGCGTTCCGTACGAGCGCGCAATACGAACGTTCTCTGAGAGGGAGAGAAGAGAGGGCGGACGAGGAGCGCGGATGATGGGAGTCAGAGGGTGGGAGGGAGGGAGAGGGGCGGAGGGGGCCAGGGACTTGCCAGGGAGAGAGACGTGTGTCACTCACTCACTCCGTGTCACTTACACAAACAGACGTACATCACGGGCAGGCAGGCAGCTAGCTACGTGTTCCCTTTTATGTTCCCACACGCGCGCTCGCATAAACCTGTCAGTCTTGTGTCACGTGCAGTGCAGTCATTCACTGTCGCCGGCAGCGTACCGGCACTCACGACCGTCCTGTTGCCGGCGGTTAAGAGCGCACGACCCTCCTCGCCCCTTACCTGATAAATAAGAGTGCGGTAAGAAGTGTGTTTCTAGAAACTCGCAAGTTCGAACGCGGCCACGAGCTGAATAGTTTTCACTTGGAGAATTCGTGCGGGGATGGGTGTCTGTATTTTAACGAAATAAATTATCTAAATCCTTCACAAATATTTAATTAAATCTTATCATCTTTCATTCGTGTACCACTGATAATGCAATTAAATGCTATAATAATTGCTGATATATGTATATGATAATCAGGGTTGGGAAGTAACGCGTTACTTGTAACGCCGTTACCGTTACAGTTACTTTTTTTCGGTAACTGTAACGGTAATGGCGTTACAAATTTTATTTGTAACGGAAAAAGTAACTTCGTTACATTTTTCGGTAACGAATAACGAATTTAACAGTTACTTTTATCGTTACTTTTTTCAAATTTTTTGATTTATTTAGGATATTATTCTTGCTATTGTGCGTGATAAAATTTTTATCTTAACCGTAAAGCCGTAAGCAAATCGACCAATTAGCATTCTTATTATGTTGTAAAAATGCTTGAATGTGATTGATTAACTTATGGCTCTTGCAGACCAGTGCGATGACGCGACGCGCGATATCCAATGAGAGCTTTATCTTTTCGGAAAAGCAGAGCTCTCATTTACTACCAGTTCTAAGTACCTTGCAACGAAAATTAGAAAATCTCAATAAATCTGACCTTATAGATTGCCATTCATTAGTTGAAGCTATTCAGTAAGGTTTAAATAAAAGGTAACTTATTAATTTGATTAATACATATGTTATTTAAATTTAAATAAGGATTTAATTGAAAAATATTATTTTATTTTAAACTATTGATTCAAAAGTATTAATTTCAATAAAACAAACAATGTCGCTTAATTTACTATATTTGATTTTAGATTTCTTACAATATTTGAAACAAAAGAATTAATAATAGCAGCATGTTTACATCCAAAATTTAAGTTAAACTGGTTAACCGGAGAAAAAAGAAAACGTGCTGAAAATTACTTGGAGGATTTATTGGGAATCCGATCAACTGAAATTTCTTCAAAACCTGGAAAATCTGACGATCACGATGATTTTTTCATTTTTGAGCAAAAAACGGTGCAAAATGAATCTGAACAAGAAGAATTGCAACGGTTTTTAAAATCAAATAATTGTAATATAGAAATGTTAAACGACTATCCAAAACTTAAAAAACTTTTTATTAAATATAATACAGCTCTACCAAGCAGTGCATCTGTAGAAAGAATGTTTAGCATCGGTGGCTCTGTATTAACACCACAAAGAGGGCATTTAAATGATGATACTATGGAGCAACAAATTTTATTAAAAATTAATAAAGAATTTCGATAAAATTTAATCATTTATTTTGTAATAAACCTTGAATGAAATCTTGCTTACAATTTTTTAAAAGTTTTTCTTATGCAAAATAATTTATTAGTTTGTATTGTAAAAAAGTAACGGAAATTGTAACGACTCGTTACTTTTTAAAATTGGTAACGAGTAACGGTAACGAGTTACTTTTTAGAAAAAATAACGGTAACGGTAACGAGTTACTTTTATAAAGTAACTTTCCCAACCCTGATTATAATACTATGACACATACTGTGACACACGATATAGAACGTATCGTTATTTAAAAAAAAAAAAATTGATACGATATATATTTTTAAAAAGATTAAAAGAAAATAAAAATTCCATAATAAATCGGTACATCAGAACACACGTAGGAAAGTAATTCCACTGGAAAGTAATCTGCATTATCTTGAGCGATCAAAGTTTTTCTTATTAAGCAAGCTACGTTTTAACGCGATGTGTATAGTGAGTTAAATGCGGACAGCCATAAATTCATATTGAGCCCAGTTTAACTGGTTGACAGACACATACGTAATCGTATCGTTTAATCTAGTTTTATATATATATATATATATATATATATATATATATATATATTTATAGAAATTAGATATACATACATATATATATATATACATACATGATTTATTAATGATATTACAATTCCCATGGAAATATTATTTAAGTCAGAATCGGTAGCAGCGTAATTTATTATATCTGTAAATGACAATTTAACATTTCCTTCAAATCAACATAACAAGCAGCGATTATTTGCATGTTATTACATCTATTGTCGCCGTACAACTAAACGCCAAACAATTTAATATACGCTTTGCTGTGTATATATGTGTTTAAATTACGCAATGTGTAAAATATTATATAAGATAAATTTTTATAATTCTTATTGCGTGTACTTGAGAGATCTAAAATGAAAACGTGTGAAAAAGTTTAATACTGTAGAAGGAATATTCAATCAGCAAATGACGAACGTAGAGAAAGTGTTGAATCAAAAGGATAGAGCAATGGAGCGGTTGGCGCGGTGGCAAAGGGGAAGCACCCTAATAATTTCGCCACGTAAGTTAGATCGCGGATTATACGTATATCAAGCTCGCGTCCACGAACGAACAGCGCGATGCCCTCGAGGTTTTATGAGATATGAAAATGAGGACGGCCGTAATAAAAGTGATGTAGGAGGCTCCTCAGAGTCGTTCCTGAAGGCGCCACGAGTCACTCGTCAGGTTTATGCGGAGACGTCCATCATCCCCGTGACGTACTTCATTGCCTCCTGGGCAAACTCGGGCTCTCCGGCTCGCCGCATCCCCTCTCTTCCCCACTCACCCCGCCCTTTCCCCGACACGATCTCTCGCCCATCTCTCGGATCCTCGACTTTTCTCTTTCTGATAGATTCTAGTTCCGTTTTATACGAGCACTTTTTCTCTCTTCGCGAAATTTACTCGTGCTAAAAGTACTCTCGTCACAATGTTCGCGCTTCTGCATTACGAGTGAGCAGCTACATAGAGTCACCGCGGAGAAGATTTCTTTCATGTTACACAGATTTTTTTTTTTTTTTTTTTCCAGGAATAACGTAGTATATTCGCAGAGAAAAATATCATTCGATAATTCGCATGATTTTAAACCAATCTAAATTTTTATCGTCCACTATGATAGCCGATGAAAATGTAAATGTGGAATGCGGCGTGACTTAAAGAGCAATATGTGAAATTAAATAAATAACATGAATATGAATACGTTTTTTTTTTTTTTTTTGACGTCACAAAATACATACGTAAGTATAGGACCCATATCCTCGGGATCGCTCCAATGCGACGTCCACCCTCGATGAAGCCTGGAGCCGAATCCCCAATGATCTACGATTTTATTCGCCGATATACCATTCGGTCTTATCTTAAGGTGGAAGCCTTTTTTACGCCAGCGGTCCAGGCCACCTTGAACGACAGGATCTCGACGGTATCCGCTGCGAGTCGAGGGTCGTAAATACGTGTTATCGGCGACGGGTTATGAACGTATCTTCGACCGCGAAAAAGGGGGCCCCGGTGCGACGGGTTACGTACGATCGCGTTATATCGATAAATTAAAGTAAAACGAGTCCGGGGCAACAAATTAACGGGCCGCCTCAACGTTGATTCGCGATTGCCCAATGACTCATGGCTGATCGTAATTATTACGCGGGCCTAGCATAGCGGCTCCGGGCGTATTAATCGTAAATTCGCGCGACTTACGAGCGTTTGACGGCGGGCGATCGGGGACCGTTTCTCTCTCCGGGGCGTAGGTGGCGAATGTATTTTTACCAGTTCCCCTTGCGACCACGTTCGGAGAAATGTCGCTTCGAGACTAACCGAGGCGATTCAACGATCGTAATTCAGCATCGAACTGTGACATTTTGCAAATCTGCATCGATAGGCCGGCGACTGTTTGTCGTGTCCGCGAACTAAGTTACGACTTTATTCGCGACAGCCACGACGACTCGAAGAATCCGCATCAGAGCGAGGTCACCATTCTTTATGGATAGCGCGTTCACGGATACACCGGGTTCGACACCATCAGCTGTGACTTGGTCGACTGACGACTATAATTCTGATTGATCTATGTCCTTGCCACGCTGTAACATGTATCGAAGATTCCAGCGAGCGGTTCGTCTTTTTTATAATTTCCGGAAACCGATAATTCGAATATAGTGTCGCGCGACGCGATCTTGAAATCTGGCTAGCGCGAAATTAGCATTTACGACTTGCAAATAGACATTCGAATGTTAAATGGATCGTCGCAATTTTTGGACATTGATTCAGTCAGATGCTCAAAATTCAGGCGTGAAAATAGATAAGCGAAAGAGTCATCACGCGATCCGTATTTCATTCCGCTTGATTGCAAATTTATCGCGCGTCTTTTTTTCTAAGTAATTCGAGAAAGGAAGAAATATTTTTAAATCTTTCGAAAAAACACAGTTAGAATTTTCCGACCTCGAACGTATTTGACGGAAGAATATTGGTCATATTAATTACAGTTATTATAATAACGAAATTTGACAAATAAAAAAAACGGAGAATAAAATCAGTCTTCTTAACTTAAAAACTTATTCGTTGAATTAGCGCTCTTGCTTTGAGAAACTCTCTCCTTCTCTCTCTTGATGAATTTCACAAAGACAAATACATTATTAAATTTGTTAACGATAAATATAATCGGTTTATATCATCTTCCTTCACGACTTAATGATGCTCATTAATCAAGTAATTGGCATCGTGTGCAATGTGATAAATTACATAACAATTTGAAACATTCAACTTTATTCCTGGAAATTCTTTCTGGGTATATAATCTATTTTTTTGATGTCATAATTATATTCCGATTTATTCTACTAACAGCCTCAATTATTTCTCCTAATTTTCTAATCCATTAATATTCGACACGGCATTTACTCGCCATCGCATATTACTATACTTAACGACAAACCTTATATCATTCTTTGTTAAATCCAAATGATGGAGTGCGCCGTTTCTATAAACAGCGGATTCGATTCTTACGAATCGAATTTTTTCCACGTCTCGTTCGCATCCCTTCCACCCTCGAAGCTGGAACGGGACGACCCTTCGTTTTTTTTCTCGCCGCGGCAACATGGAAAAGTGAAATATTCCCGTGTAAGACACGATTCTCAATGTACGCGAACACGAAGGTTTGCGCGGGAGTGCGACGGCGAAAGGAGCCGCTAGTGGAGCGCGAGAGAGAGAGAGAGAGAGAGAGAGAGAACGAGAAAGAGGGAAAGAGTGTGTGTATGTGTTGGGGACAAACTCGGTTACGGAGAGGATCTCGGCTGCGGGTAGAAGGAAGCAGGAAGGGAGGCTGGGGAGAAACGTGGGCGCAGATAAATCGGTTTTGCCGCCGTGAGAGGCAGCTCGTGCGAACGTGTCTCCATTAAGGCAGGCAGAACTCGCCTTGATCTCGACGAGAGCTCGTTCTCGCTGAGCCTTCTGTCCCGCGAGGTATAGTGTGAACGAGGCTTTAGGAAACGATGCGGTAGGAGAGAAAGAGAGAGCAAAACTATATATTCGCAGGAGTGGACGCGCGCGAGGTGACCGCTTGACGGACAGCCGAGGCACTGACCCCGAGCAAGTTCTTGTTCCCCCCTCCCCTCCCCTCCCCTCCCCCCTCCTCTCTCTCTCTTTCTTTCCTCGTCGCTCTCTTTAGCTTCGTCCTCTGCCTTCTTTCCTCCTCTTTTCACTGCATATGTATTCTGTTAATCGTGACCGCTTTTTATTTACCGAAAGATGGATTTCAAGTGAAAATTGTTTAAGTTTTAATATCTAGTCATATGCCGTCTCTCCCAAGAAATTTCGAGTTTTTAGTTTTATTTTAATATTGTATATGTGTATTTGTATTACTCTCTTATTATTACCATTTATTTGATATGTCACTCTATTATGTCGAAATAGATAATTTTAATATCATTTTGCATTACAATGTATTATATATACGTTACATCATGTATAATATATAAATCATAATCGTCAGTAAAAAATATTTTAGCCTAAATTGGATTTTTCTTATTCGATTTATCGATCGTTCATTGTTAAGATAATTCAAATGTAAAATTAAAAAAAATTATATTTTTCATGCCACAAAGACATTTCAATACCCAATTGTTTCATCAAGTTGTAAATTTTGTTTCCGTGTGTATCCTCAAATTGCTACTCGGTTATAGCTTATACAAGGTAAGTATCGTGCGAACGGTAGCAATTAGGCTCGACAAAGTTTTCATCGCGCGCCTACGGATGATAACGACAACGGGAGGAGAACTGTGATGGCATCATCATGAAAATGTGGCATACTTATTGTTAATGGGCCGCCCAGTCTCTCGCGTCTTCACGGTGGCCGTAAAGCCTCTGCTCGGAGACGTTTTCACCGACGAGGATACGAAGGAGAAGGAGAAGGAGAGGGAACAAGCGCAAAGAGGAAGGGCTGCGCTATTTTTGCACGGACGCTAAGAAGCCATCTCTTTCTCTCTCTCTCTCTTTCTTACTCCTCTCATTGCTATCGCGTTACTTCTACGCGAGGAACCCGTCGTTCCTCGACAGGTGACAGCCTGAAATACGACAGTTCGATGTGGTCACTTGTCTCTCAGTCGTGTCTCGTCGCGAAATAAAACGTTCTCCGCAGGGGAATGACGAGAGGGTGCGGGAAGGGGAAAGCGGAAGAGGAGGACTCCTCGCGTAGTGGGATGCCGCGGATGCTCTCTCGCATCGACTCTTTCCCGCTTCATCGTATCGCGGAGTCTGTTCCTCCGGCCCTTCCCTTCTTCGTCACTCTCTCTCTCTCTCTCTCTCTCTCTCTCTTTACGGACCTGTTCCGTCTTTTCCTCGTCGCGCCCGATATATTTACCGCCTCGTGTCGCCGAGTGGATCTTGTTTGTATCACACCGCTACTTCTCTCCGGGCCCGCTTGCCGTTCGTCCTCCAAAACTGTCTCGCCGCCACGATTTATGTTTCCTCCGACCCAGCAGCGGATTGATCCCTTTTTGTTGTCGGATGTATACGTGTGCGGTAGCACAGTCTTCCTCCCGCTCGTCCCCCTTTCCCGGCCAGGCCCGGCCCCGCCGAGTCGTTTCGTTTCCCCTCAGGGCTCACCCGCGCACACGACCGACTGTCCCCAGCTCGTCACGCAGTCGATGGCTTCCCTTGTCCCTTCGCTTCGGTTTCTTTCGAAATTTCTTTTCAGCGATTCCGTCACCCTTCTCCCACCTCTCCTCCCGCTCGTCCCCTTTTTCTTTCTTCGACGGCATTTATAGACTCGGGACTTCCGTATCGCGCGCAAGAGATTTACGCGCGGGCGCTCTTGGACGGACGATTGAGCATTACGACTTCTTGGTACGCCCGGAAGCTTTTACACATCGTGACGGACAAATGATTTACAAATTAAAATACTTGCTTGGCATCTTTTTCGACGTCTTAAAGAATGAATAATTCAAATATTTATTTCTACCATACATCTTTCATGAAATTATATTTTTATGAAAAATCCATTAATATACATGTGTCGCATTAAACACCGATCATTGCTCGAAGGTTTCATTTAGTACGTGTTTCGAAAGAGAACGAATCAATTCTTCACACGGCAGTCATTCCATCTCATTTTATTACGTGTTTCTCGAACGTATAGGCGCAATTTTCACGGTCGAGTTCCACGTGAACTTTTTTCCACTTTCTGTCACGCGACGAAGACGAGGCGAGGGCACGGATTCCGACGACGATAAAACCGCCTTAAAGGTCGGCGCGAGAGCGTTTCGCCGCAAGCGGAGGGGTAGACGCGGGGAACGGAAGAAAGCGCGGGTGAAGGAGGAAGCGAGAGAGCGAGAGGCGCATTTGTAAATGCGGCACGTTCGGCTTTTAAACCTATCTGCATGACACGCACAGGCAGGCCTGCACTTTCGAGTTACGATCTCGCGCGCGGGGCTTCGATAAATGCTAAACGTGAACACGTGAGCTTTCTCGTCGGGTCACACTTTATTGCCGAGGCGACCGAGGCTACTCCCCCTTCTCTCCCTTGCAAACAACCACCGACACCACAACCACCATCGCCACCAGCGTCTCGTCGTCCGTTGCTTATATACGCGCGAGATAAATACATAAAATACGCGCGTATATGCGTTTTACTAGCGCTCGGCATAGACCGACACACGCTCGCTGGATATCCTTCTCTCGCGCGTGTGAATGCGCGGAGGCAAACGGGTCGAGAAATTTTTCAGGCTGACTGACGAGACGGGATCCTCGTTACTCGAGTGCCATTGTAAGGTTCAGGGCGTACACGTGCCCTTTCGAGCACGTCCACCGCGCGCGCCGCGCCTTGTCGGATGCACCTGCATCTGCACCCACGTACCCGCTTTGTTTTCATCTACGTCGACGAGAATAACATGGCGAATATCCAATATCTATGACCTTCAATCGCGCAAAGCGCTCGCATGTATATTGAAAATACTCGTTCGAGAAAGAGAATTTCTGAATTTAGCCGGACTTAGCAATAATTAACCGCTTATCTTTGTGTTTATCTTTTTACGGAATTATAAAATATTGTATTATTCGTATAAAATTATTGTGCGTCGTTCAAGCTTATTTTCTGCGATAAAACATTGACGAATACGCATAATGTGAATACTAAATTTGTAATGGTAGTAGAAATTACTTATTTTTGGCCAGCCTGACATTTTGTGTCGAATAAAAAAAGATTCATAAATATACGTCTAGATGAAAGGTACGCTTTTACGGCACGTCGTCATTCTAATTTCAACATTGTGATAAATAAAGACTTCTCGATTACCGCTCGTACCTCTGTCAACGCGAATACGAGCACTGGCGGCCTCATCTCCGCGCTCGAGCTTCTGATCCCTTTGACATACCTTGACAACGACAGAATTACCGTTGTGTAACGTCATAAACGTCTCGAAACAAGACGCGTTCGCGGGTATGCGAAAGAGATAAAAAAAAAAAAAAAAACGCAACAGGATACGAGGGCGAGATAGAGCGGATGGCAAATGCAGGCCAAGTGGCAATAACTGTCCGTGGCTGTATCTGCTCAGAAGTCATTTGCAAACATCGCGAACGACGTAAATCAATCGCAGTTGTCACGAGTTTTCGCGCGCCGCGGGCAGATTAATTTTCACTTTGATACGTAAACCTTTCGGGGAAAGATGAATACCGTCTCTCTGAAACGCTCTTGATTCCCTTCGCCTTTGACCGAACTATTACTCGTAAATTAATTCGCCATCACCTGTCAAGGAATATGATTCCTAGTTATTTTCATCTGACATGAATCATATAATATATACATTTTTATCTTTATTGTTTTACCCCTAACAAATGTTATATATTACACTTAGGTATATACATTTGTAAAAAAAAAAAAAAAAAAAAATTAAGTTATATCTACCGTTTATATAAATATAATGTATATAAATTGATTCTGACGTATGGCATGAAAAATTATAAAATATGTATTTTTCATTATGAAATATTACCAACGACATTAAAAGATTAAATATTCTAAATTAGATGGACAATTTGACGATGCAACTGACACGAGCCACGAGATCAAATGAATCGAAAAACAATTCTCGAACGAGACTAGGGGGAAAACATATCGGCGAGATAAAGAGAAGACTTAATTTTCTTCAAGAGTATATCGATTCGTAGTCTATGTAGGGACCAATGACCCTGGATACCGGTATCCGCAGGCAGAGGGCCGTTGCAAAGAACTCGAAGCTTTTTATTATATAGTACACGTTATTCTCCGTTTGCGAGGCATTTCATCGCTGACGTGCACGACCCGATGGCGATCCAATTTATGATAATGAATCCGTGAATTTACGGCCGTCTTATAATAGAGATACGCGAGATGGTGCGAAATGGTGCTCGTGTAAATTTAGAGTTTGCCTCCGCGGACGTGCCTACGGTCCATCCGTCCATCCGTACGTCCATTAAGACCGTTCCTTTCCTTCGATGGATGGGTGCAACGCCACGACTGACGTCAGCATACATTAGCTCGACAAATTTGCGTCTCGCGTTCCGCCGTGCAAGGTCGCTCGAATCATACAAGGCGATAGTATCTTTTGTAAAAACTATCGTCCGATATAGCGTGCGCAATGTACAATATTTTATCGCGAAAAATTATTATTAAATATCGCGTGTCATGTGTCTGTTGATTTAATCCTGCAATTGTAACGCGATTTACGAGATAACTTGATATAACGATCTATCCTTAAAACGATGATTTCGATTAGATTAAGCGACGCGCACGTAAACAACAATTTTCACGCAAATTATCCTCAACGCGTTCCAGCATCGTACGTCTAAAAAGATTTATCGCGAAATTTTACAAACTTTCACACGCCCCAACTATAAAATATATTATGTAAAATGTTGATTGTAAAATATGCGTTAATAAGTTTAACTTGATCTAAATTGCATGTTCTATATTAGGTGTACAACTTTGCTTCCGCCGTTTTTTTCCCGAAATTCGAGGCTTTATTGTAAAGAACTGATTATACATTTATGAGGCGTTTTGAAATTGCTTGTTGAGTCACTCCCAATGATCGTGCCAATTCTTTTTGACTTTGACTCGAGTCTTCGTTAAGTAATGCCTCCAATTCTGCATCTTCGAAAACCTTCTCTCTTCCACCGCTATGCCGGTCTTCGACGTGAAAATCACCGTTCTTGAAGCGTCGAAACCACTCGCGACACGTTCTTTCACTAATAGCGGTTTCACCATAAGTATCTGAGAGCATTCGATGAGCCTCAGCCGCGGATTTCTTCATATTGAAGCAGAAAATTAAAACCTCCCGCAAATGACGAGAATTTGGCTCGTAAACTGATATTTTCAATCGAGAATAACTTTATGATGCAGACACAAAATCGACTAATGTTTCTATGGGGTTATGTTGACAGATGCCCAAGTTTATCGCATGACGTCTACGATCTATTTATTTCGACCACTACTTACCGCTAAAGCCATCTATAGGAAAACGGCGGAAGCAAAGTTGTACACCTAATATATATAATAAATAAATCAATTTATATCTAAAATCAAGTCTTATTAAGAGTTTTGTATTTCGAAAATTATATATCTTTTATATGTGTAAAATTTTTCCGTCAAGTCTGGACGCAATGTATATTAGAACTAGGAATTCTAATAATGCCTGAACAAATCATTAATTCTAAATGACAGCACGTCTGGTTGAGTTGAAAAAATTCGCCGGCAGTACACGTTCGATCGTTCCCAGGCATTTCCTTTACGTGATCGACGCCGACGACGACGCTACCGCTATAAAAGGCGACTGTGCGGGTCGGCGCTCTCTTTTCGTATCGTTCGCGCCGGGCTATCGATATTTAGAGGACGCTCCTGCGGCGGCCTCTTTATCCGATAGCAGTAAAATCGTATTCCGAACCGACCGTAAAGCTGGAGGACATCGTCGAGCTCGAGAATGCGGGAGCGGCGAGCGGGTGGTACGTTACGCGGGAGAGGGACAGACATATACTCGGTTTGCAAGACACGTCGCAGGGTTGACCCAACCCCTTCCGCATCCCCGCCGGTCAGCTCGCTCTTGTCGCACGGTTCTCTTTCTAATCCCTCTCTCTCTTCTCTTTCCCTCTCTCTGTCCCTCTTTCGTCCTCTCTGCAGCGGCGACCCCTCAGGGCTGCCCGTTACTTTAGCATCAACAACAATCTCCACCGGCGAGCGCCGTTATTCCGTTAGTGTCTTAGTGGCAGCGGAACCGCCGGCACCAATACACCGGTAGATGGGGTTGTCAGTGGTGTGTGCGGAGTTGGAGTGAACTCTCTCTTCCTTCTTCGTTGTCCGCCCGTCGTCTATCCATCCTTCTTTTTCCCGAGGGCGCTCGCTCGCTACTCGTCCTCCTCCTCTTTGTCGCTCACCCTCCCCCCGCTCTTATTCCTACCGCCCAAGCGTCGACCGGCCTTTCTGTCTTGCTCGGCCACGGTCCACTCTCCGGCCAGTAATTAAACAGCCACGAGGCGGGTAAATTGAATCAGTCGAAGAGACAAGGGAGCGTCGACGCAGAGGTGACGGCCAACTAGCCGCAACTATGGTGTCTATAGTGAAGGGGCCATCGCGTGGTGCTCTCGCGTGGGTATAGGTGCGAGGCCGGACCGAACGTGGGGCAAAATGCGGGGTGGGGGGTAGGAAAGGGGGAAGAGTCGCTTGGCTTACAGGGCTAGGTGGACGGATACATCCTGGTCACCCATCCACCCACCGAGAGCCCGGAGAGAGTACGAGCTATGGACCGCCGCCCATCGCGTCGTCCTTCCACCGGCGTCGTTGTCTGACGATGTTGCATTAACTCCCCGTCCTCTCTAAGTGCTAAGTTTACCCCAAGATTGCATAATGCCCGGCCTGCGTGTAGACGAGAGTGTCGGCGATATCCACGAACGAGGAAACGTTCGATTACAGGCGTGCGCGCGTGTATGCGTAAACGCGCCACTTTTGTCGCGTGTATTTTGTGATCTATTCGATAGGCCCTTACGTCAAAATGATACGTTACAAAATGATGGATCATTATTGGATAGCGGCTAACTCCCCGTGGGAGGCAAGTTTCTTACTCTGACACGTAGGATGTGTAGAAGGTATTTCGTAACCGTAATGGTGAAACGGGGACAAAATTTCAGTTAAAAACCATCTCGCAACATTTCGTTTTTCTTTCGAGAATGTAATGCAACTACAGACGATGCACGATAAATAATTTTGTAACATTGCAGAGTGATTTTTTAATAGCTTATTATAATATTTAACAACTAAAGTATTTGTAAATTAATTTCGTATATTATTATTTAAAATTGTACAATATTTTACGAAAAGGAATAACTTTTTACACAATATGTAAAAAAGTTTAATCGGAGTCTTAAATAAAAGCAAAATTCATACTAAAGTTTTACACCCAGAAAAATGGTAAGCGCGCGCAAAGAAGAATCTAAATACCGAGCAAGCCCCATAACCGCGGCGAGGCGCTATTCTCTGGGATTCATCGAAGGCACCCTTCGTTACGACCACGGTGGTGTAATGAAAATATAACAGTTCCTATGCCGCGAAGTTCGTCTGGCAGCCTTCTGGCGCATCAACCTGACACATAAACTCTTATTATGCTATACGTTACCGGGTGGGGGCGCTAATGGAGCCACAAGTCAGCCGGTTATCGTGGCGAGCACCTTGCCGCTGCACCCGTCTACTTATTTTATATTTAAGCGCCGTAAAGAAGGAGCTACTTACCGGACGAAAGGGATATTTAATAATAAATTCTCGCGCGCCGACTCTGGCCATCACGAGCGCCGGCGTCGAGCGTTTACTGGCGACGAGCGATGATCTTGATCCTACTTTTTCTTATTGTAGTTACATAAATGGGTGGAAAACGAAGGTAATCGAGCGCGGATAATTATATAGCGCGCGTGTATTAAAACGATCTCGTTGCACTCGATGCAATTCAATCCTTTTTTTCGGGGCAGGCGAGCAACAATAGTTGCGCGCGACAATAACAATATAAATATTTCAACCGCTCAAGCGGGGTTACCCCCATCTCGGCAAATGAGAGAGCGTTACGCGGATATTCGTATTCAAACTCCAAGCGCGTTGTGGAGAAATTGAACGACTGCGAGGCCAGGCTTCGCTGTCGTTCGGCGATCGGCGACCGAGTCAGCAACCCGTCGTCGAGCTCGCGCAAAATCGATAATCGCGAGCGAAAACGTATCCATAAATTCCGCGACGCGGCCCGTGTACGGCTGTATGAAAATTACAAAGCTATTAATTATGACCGCGATAAATTAAGCAGCCGTGGGGCCATTATAGAGCGCGAGCCCCGGTGAATTGTTGGTAAACTTGGTCCAAGTACGCAACACGGGCGTCGGTGGTGCTCTCTCGGCCCAACGCGGCTCACCAGGCATATAATAATGGTCGGTTAGAATGCTAATATATGTCCGGACGGCGGTGGCACCGGGGGACCTTGCATCATCGGAGGACCCAACTGGGCACTCGCCCGTTCCTAGCCGGACACCGTATAATCTACACCCCGAGACGTTATTACTCCCCGAGACACTAAAACCCCGTCGATGGTAGTGAGAGAGAGAGAGAGGGAGAGGTAACACCGCTACCGGCGAGCTTCGTTCCCCGTCCAAGGACCGAAGCTGTGCTGGCTCCTTCCGGCCACCTTGGTCCCGACGATCACCACCTTCGAGCCACTCTCAAAGTCCCGTGAGGCTAATTGCCTAGGACCCGAATCCGACTACCTCGTAGATTCACTCCCGCGCTCACCGGGTCGAATGACCGAGCAAACTTGAGAGAAATTGCATCGGGGAATTTATGGAGAACTGCCACGCGCGGCGCTATACTATGTACATAAATAGAGAACGAGCGAGCTTTTTCCGTGATTGTTGGCGCTCGATGCCGATCCAGCAGTCACATTTCAAAGAGCGACCCTTAAATCTCGCTCCCCTGATCCGTGGATCCGTCCTGGATACGTGTTTCTGAGCGCCTTGATCGCCTCGAGGTCGAAACTTACTTGGCCAGTAGCGGCGGCGGATACTGGACGGACATTTGGAGCTGGCATGAGACTTGGCCGGCGGATACGGCGAGCGGAAGGTCATAGACGGGGCAGAGACGGGGAGGAGTGACGGGTCTCGGGCAAGAAGGAGATTTCCTTGCTGTCCCGTCCACATGCTCGATTCAGTTCACCGTCGAGTGGCGAAGTAAGGAAGTGTAGGGGTTGTGCGGCGGTGGTCGAGAGGGCCGACACAATGCCCACCCTGCCGGGGGCCACGTCAGCTCGAGAGCAGCGACCAGGACCTGGCTTTGTACCCGAAGATGTTCTAAGAAGGACTCGCAAACAACCGTCATCTCGTCGAGCTTCTTCCTCATGTACATGTGCACGGTACATGTCTTTCTTATACAACTCTGACGTTTAGCTGACTCTTTATCAAATCGCGTGAAAATTAATTAATATCCGCGTATGTATATATTGCAATATAAAAAAAAAAAGAAAAAGAAAAAAATATAGCATTATATTATTTAATAGATTATTAATCGTGACGTGATTTAAAATCATCTTGCATCAACTCATTACACGCGATTGCATATTCTAGCGCGTTAACAATCTTCTCTCATATCTCGGTATAGTTTAAAACCGTCTATCGTTTAAAGCTGACTTTATGCAGTATTAGCCTAGACGCTCTCACTCGAAATACATGTTGCGTGCAGAGTCGAGACGGTACCAGGCATACCGGCTTTACACGGGGGACGACAGGACGCATAATATAACGGACGTGCATAAATCCACGTGCCAGTCAACAATGTGCATAAATACTGGCCCCTTGTAGCGTGGTCTCTGCGGGTGGATAGCCGAAGCGGACGGGGGGAGGGTCGGTGCCAGGGGTAGTTGCCGGAGGGACGGTTTAGGGGAAAGTTGAGGTCGCGGCGGAGACTCGTGCAACAACTATGCGGTGTCGCAGTTCCTCACTCCGAGGGGACAGCCTGTGGTTATGCTCGTCAGTGCGCGCGCGTTCTTCGAGAGATATCTCCTCGAAGCGTTCGCCTTCGGTCGGGGGTGTATCGAATGAAATTTCGAGTAGCTAGAGGTCGATCGAGAGGCGACTCGTCGTAACGTCGACTACTCATGGGACGTATAAACTTGGATAATTCTCGGCGCGCTGTTATCTCGGACTCGTTGCGAAGTAATAACGACAAAGGTTCCGCGGTACTTTTCAAAGAAGCAATAAGGGTAGGTCCGTTTAAGTAACAGGGTAACCAAGAGAGATGAGAGGAAGCGATGAGAGAGAGAGAGAGAGAGAGAGAGAGAGAGAGAGAGAGAGAGAGAGAGAAAGATTCCGAGGATCTTGTCGTACCCTCCGAAGGTGCGCTTGCACGCGTTCGTAAATACATATATATGTTTCAATCTCCGGCGTAATCCTGGACGGGCGACGGTATTAGAAAAGTTTTTCCCGCTACTACTACATCACAACGCTTGCTTAGCCGGCTTACGCGTGCTCACTGTGTGTTCCGCTCTTCCTCGCAGCCGTGTTACTCGAGTGAAACAAGGCGGGGACCATCGTCCGCGGATCGCCGACGAAAAATCAGAAATTACGAGCGTTGTCGATACGTAATTCCGGTTTCTCGAAATACGAATGCTTCCGCAGTCGGCCAACGCTATCTTCTCCGTCCACCTATCCCTTCCCTCTCACCCCGTAGAGGCCAGAAGGTAAAGGGCACCAGGGACCGGGATACCAGTTTCGCAATCTTATCCGACCGGTACCGTGTCCCGTTATCCTCCGGTGTGTACACCGTCTAGTGCAGATATAGGGTGGCTCCCTTCCCCCTACCCTCCCCCCCGCCTCATCCCCGCGTCACCCTACCCATCTGCGTTTTCTCTGTCTATCTCCGCTCGCGTGAACCGCTACTCTCTTGGTCGCTCTCGCCAACTCTTTCGGTAGGATTCCCGCTTCCCCGAGCGTTTCGCCGATCTTTCCACGACAACATCGTTGTCCTCGTAAATATTTGAGCCGATACCCGAGGATATCGGCTAATATTCTAAGAGACATCGTATCGCGGACGTTCGCCCCTATGGACTGGACTACCCTCCCCGTGCCCCTATCCCTCCCCCACTCCTTACATTTCGCTTCTCCACCCCCGCCGCTCGGATCGACCGCCAACGCCGACTCACACACAAACGACTGTACACAATATTTATATTATCCCAACAGGACACTCTCGGGTAACACGGACATGATTGCAATCCCGTTCATATATCTTCAGCTATACGGCCGCGCGCGACTCTACACCACGCTGGGGACATATCAAAACCGGCGGCCACCTTGCAACGTTGGTGGTAGCACGAACGCGACGACGCCATCATAATATTTTCAGATAAACCTACGATTCCGTCTCTTTCCTATCCTTCTCGTTTCGTGGCCATCGTCCACGGCCGGCTCCAATACACGGCTGCGTTTTGCTCCTAGACGACGCGTAATGCCTCCCGAGTAAATTGATTGAGCACTACTTCAAGCTTCTTCCCGGGAATCTTGTTCCGTCTCATATCGCGTTGCCTTCCGATATAAACAGGAAAAAATGACCGACCACACTATTTATATCCGACGTAATATTGCAAACGGAACTAAAAGTTATGCGAAGGAAACGTAGATGTAGATGGAAACTTAACATGCTCGGCATAATCAGCTTGCTTGTACGTGTGAAATTAGAATTTTTTTTTTTACTTAAAATGTAAAAAAAAAATCTAAAATTTAAAATTGTAATGTAAAATTTACATTCTTAGAATGTTTTTCGCGTCGGGGATTAAAATTTTTAAGGAAAAATTAAAAAATGCAATTGCGAATAAATATCTTAATGCAAAATACGAAACAATCTTATATTTCAGAGTGAAAATATAATAAAACACGCAAAAGGAGAGATTATAAAAATAAATGTTCAACGTTTATATGTCGAGGAAAGCATCGAAAAATGTAAGAACGTCAAGGCTAATCCAGTATGATCACTTTGAGAATCGGTATCATCGAGAAAGCAGAGACGACCGTTTTCAATTGATGGGAGGCCAAGTCGCGACAACGAAGAATACCTTCGCGTTAGCGAGATCTCCCCGAGAAAGGGGTGAGAGCTCGGGCGGAGAAAAGGGGTAGTAAATGAGGCGGAGCCAATCGTTTCATTGCATCAATAGTCGTAGCGAAGTTATACCAACTTTCTTGATAAATCCCGCTTACTTTGCGCCATAACATAACTTTACAGAATCGGAACCACGGCCATGGAAGAATTGCGATTTGTAACTTTAGATGAGGTCCCCCGCCACCGGCCGCCTTCCTTTCCTCCCGTCCTCCTCTTCGATTGTATTACCCCGGTCTGTCCGTATCGCCGTGCTGTGCTATCCTAAGGTACAGGAATTTTCCTACGAGCGTTCCTTCCGCCGGATTTCGACGGAAAGTCCTTCGGGATCTCTCCCGGTTACGATCGTCTTAACTCCTCGATCTCCTCCGCCGTCTAACGGGGTTCATAGTCCATGGACAAATGCGGATGGAATATATACAGGGGGAAAGAAGAGCTACATAAACTTCTGGAGTACGGGAGCGTGGCCTCCTGACGATTGTATAGACCATTTGCATACAATGCATCTCGAATCGATAATGGATTGTACAGGTATTTCGCGGAGGACATCTTTAAAATGGTCCTGGACTTGAAACTATCAAATATTGAGATTTACATTTTTCGCGCGAATTAACGAAAATATTATCTTTTTAAAAGATTTTATTTAGTGATACGCAAAGTTCTCTTTCTCTCTCTTTTTTAGTAATATATACTACGATAAATTCACTTTTATAATACTTTTGGTTTCCAAATTCTGAACAATTTATGTTTAACAATTTATATGTTTAAATATTAATCCATATTTAACTATAAATCATTTTTACGATTCAAAAAGATATGCATTCATATTTGTAGTCCAGGGAGTGTTAAGTCGGATTAAAAGCATTCGGGGGGAGAGAGAGAGAGAGAGGAGGGGGAGGGGGGGGGAGGGCCAGAACGAGACGTCTCCTTCTTGACAGGCGTGCACGCGCTAGTTGGTCGGACAGACCGGCGCTGATCTTTCAGGAATTCCGGCTTACCGTTTCACGGATTTCCGTTCCGTGACGTTCGCCACCGCGAAGAGAGCTTTCGGCAAATTGGCATTCTTCTTTCGACCAGGACGATCGTGGATGCGAACGAGCGGGCTTGACGTTCGCCCAGTTCCTTTGAGCGCGAGATCGGTGGTATCCGAGTGAAGTGATCTCTGGCTGCCAGTGATCTCGGCTCTTTTTCGCCTCCTATCTCTCTCCTATCCCTTGCCTGGAACCTTCTGTTTTCTTCCTTCTCTCTTTTCCACCTATCCCTCTCTCGTCTCGCTCAGACGCTCTTCTAGCACCGTTCACGATGGCATTGTACGCGACTAATTAGTCGAAGCGCGAGATGGAGGAGTGAACGGCTTTAATTAACATTCCTGGCTCGCTCACCGCCGCCACCTTCTCGGAAGGGCAAATTGAAGGCTGTAAATGTCGGGAGAATCGCTCGAATCGAGGCAATGGCCCTCCATATCCTACGCGCTCACCCCGAAATTAGACTTTCCGTCCCTGGATTTGAGCGGGCTCTAATTTTTCGTTCGATAGTTAAACTGGAAAAGAGGAAAAGGGGAGATCCTTTTCGCACTAAGCTTTCGAGATATCGCATTGTCTTTAGAATTGTTTCGAATAGTCGCCATGATTTTATTACCGGACACCTAGAATTTCAATGTACGTTAAGATAAAAAGATCTCCAATATCTTTATTTGCCCCAATACATTATAAAATAAATAAAAATATAAATTATTTGTATAATTTTGATCAAAGAGAGAATATATCTAAACGATATATTTTTATTATAAATTTTACTTTTTCCTATACCATTTATAATTATAAATATATAATCAAAGCGACATGCGTCGCATTAAGTAATTGGCATGAAAACTCACAGTGTCAGATTTTTAAAAATTTTGTTCTTTACCTCTTTCATCTTCTTCATCAATTACACATTACTTTACAAAGCAGCGTTAACAGGTGTAATGCAATTTTGCGTAGAACTGAATTGCAAAGTAAATTATAGACGTACGCTTAGATGATATTCGATGTCAACCAGAGTTATGTTATCGAGGTGGTTCGCGCACGTTGCGCAATTTCGATCATTAATCGCCGTCGATGGATTGCGTCGAACGCGGAAGGTTAATTTTCCGCGAATAATTGGGATCTGGTTGATCGATCTAAAACCCCCTGCCGAGAAGGTGGCGAAACGGCGTCTAAGTCATCCCATTCGTCTTCGGTAAGATACTCGACAGAGAAGATCATCGATTCCGGGTAGGGGGGCTAAGGAAAATTAAATGATGCAGACTCCCGTTGAAGGAGAGTTATTTGTCACGGTCGTTGAGGGAGTCCTCCCGCTTCCTCCTTCTGCCAGCCAGAGGGTGGAAGTAGTTCTATCTCCACCTTAGCGCTTACTCGCCCCTTTTCCAACGTTGCTGAGAATCCCGCTGTTTAACCTAACCGAACCGCTATTTGTAACGAGTCTATTACATTGAATACGAAACGAGAGCGCCAACTTCGACCGGAATTCGTCGCTGAATTACCGAACAAAGTCTGGGTAAGTCTTTTACTTGCCGTCTATGCTTGCATCGGAAAGCGCACTTTAATAGAGAATTAATTTCTCGCGTTTTAATCTCATCATGTATTTTAACAGCATTGTAATGTTATCAAATCGCCAATTTGCATCAATTATAAGTAGACGTCGTACGTCATATTGAGATTATTTTAAACAATATTAGGTATTAAGAAATAAAAATATTAATTGTTTATCGCTTTATTGTCTGTGTACTTTGTTGATTATATGAGTTTACGCGATAAAATTTTTAATTTCAGAGCGAAGAATATTTTAGAGCAAGAAAATAATGAAAAAATCTTGAAAAAGCTTTTTGATAGTTTACACGCCGTTTGAATAAAATTTTACATTTATGCACGTATATGTATTGTATATACAGGCAAGAAGAAAAGAAAAAAGAAATTATTTTTAACGATACATTTCTCAATTGCGTAGATGAAAGATTAACAGATATTGTGCGGAAATTTAAATTTATTCTCATAAATGTATTTACGCATTTCTCATATTTTCTTTCATGGCTGAATCATTGTGGTTACCGCAATGTTTTCCAAGAGCGATAATTTGACGGTTTAATACAAGGTACCAGGATCCAAGATGGAAGGAATCGGACGATAAAAATTCTGCGAAACGAACGCGGAATCAAGCGCCGTTTTACGATAATGCGGATACCGTGGGTGACGATCGAGAAAGGCAGCTGTGGATGCGGCAAAAGTGGAGCGCTCGACGTGGCAGCACACCGCCACTCCGATAAACAACGTTGCATCGAGTGAGGGTATAACTACCCTCTCCTCTCTTGCCCGCTCCCCTATCCGCCGCGAATATAAATTCACAACACTTGCGAATAACTGCCGCGCGTTGCTCGATCGACGCGACGATCCCTCCGAGCAAGCGTTATCTTCTCCTCTTTCCGTTCTACGTTCGCATGACCAGACACCGAGTGGGCTTTTATTGGCAGTGCTCAGTTTCGAGTTAATGCGTGTTAATTTCATTACGAATTATTCGCACTGATGTATTTATTGCTTTCGTGCGATACATTCTGTAGACAAGATGTATGTAAATTGTGTTAAAATTCTAAAAGGCGTGTTCCTTAACCGATATAGAGCTAAATTTTCTTCTTTAGAAACTTTATATAGAACTGTATCCAAAAATTAATAATAAAATTAATAGAAAAAATTTTAGCTTGAAAAAAGTTAGAAATGTTTGCTTTTGAATATAGAGGAAATTCATTTTCTCTCTCTCTCTCTCTCTCTTTTATTTTTTATAGATTTATTTTATTATTATTATTATTATTATGTGTGCTTAATATTGTTCAAATGTAAAATAAAATTTATTCGAGACGCAAGATTAAAAGTCTGGCGAACATCTATAATAATTTTAATACAGATTCCAACTTGTGTGACATTCCCAATATATATGTATATTGTTTCCTACGCGACGCCGATGAATCTCACAAGTATCATCAGGCGCCGGAAGAATTATTAACCCTGGACCCGCTCTTCATTCCGCGACGTTACGACGTTAACAGCTCTCGCTCTCCGGGTTTCCGCCCTCTCTCGCGCAACATCACGCTGTTCGCCCGGCATTCCACCCCTATATCCCCTTTCTCTTTCTCCGTAGGGGGCACGGAGCGGCGAGTCGAATACGGGGGGACGCGCGGCGAGGGGGTGAGTTGCCCGCCCCAACCCTCGCGATAACTTTTTCCTTCTCCGCTTGTACCGTGCTCGAATTTATGCCGGACGGAGAATTAATGCGTGACAGATTTGTAGTTATTACGAGGAGGAGGCGGTGGCAAGCTGGAAAGAGTAGGAAGACGAGTGGCCTGGCCTCACTCAGCCCGAGGGAACAAGCGGCGGTGAGCGAGACGGAGAAACAAGGAGTCCACAAGATGGTGAAGGACGACGATAAGGGATAGTAGCGAGAGCAGGAGCAAAGAGAGGAAGGGTGAAGGAGGGTGGGGGGAGACGAGAGGAAATGCAGAGAGAGAGAGAGAGAGAGAGAGAGAGAGAGAGAGAGAGAAAGAAAGGGACGAACGAAGAGGGCGGCGGAGGCGCACCAAGGTTTCGCAGGGCATCGGAGGCATGACCGGGCAAGGCAGTGAGGCATTCGGGCAGCGCGATGGCGGCGGAAGTGAGCCCATTACTTATTATAACTGCCTGGCGAGCGAGGAGCGCCTGTCAGGCATCCATCATCGCGACGAATGGCCTCGCTGCCAATAACATCCGCCGTCATCGCCAACTTTTCGCGGCCTTGCCCGCTGCTTGCCGCTCGCTCGCTCGCGCTCTGCTCCGCCGCCCCCAACCCGTCGCTCACGCTTCTATCATCTTCATGATCGCCGACGAACGACGACGGGGTCAATCGCGCTACTTGTTTGTATTAATTTCCTTTACGGAAGTAACCACGAGCGAGCACGCTCTTGTCATCGACGCGGGGTGAAAGATGGAAAAACGATCTCCGATTATTTCCGCGAGGTTTCTTAATGGAAAAGTTAGCCGTGATCGATATTATCGATATTATTTTGTCGGTTGCGACGAAAATGAAATATTTTTATTACACGAATATCACTGACTTCTAATTTATGTGGTTTTAGTCATTCGACAGAGCTTCTGTCGATGTAACTTTTTTAATAAAACTTTATTTATTTACATTCAAATTTTATAGAAACACGAATGAGCTTATCATTTTCAAATTGTAAATGCGCAATTAAAATCAGAAATTGAGATACCTAATAAAATCCATTTAAAAGAATCTTGCGAGACAATTTTTTGCAAGGGAGATAAAGAAACATCAATTATATAATGCACACTCTCGATTAGAAAACGTTGGAAGGGATGACGGCAAAACGAGCGACGCGATATTGGAAACAATATGTTGGCTGTACATTTGCTTCGGAGAAATAATTCAAAAGACGATCATGATTAAGAGGGTAGGAGCGCTCGCGCGACACGAGCGCACGATCTTGCCCCGTAATCGATGGTTTAAACGACCAATGGCTATCGCGCGAATCGTCTATGATACGTAACGGATACTGGCCTTCGGCGCTTCGCCAAGTAATGTAGGTATCGAGTGTTATGAACAGAGGTATACGTAACACGTAAAGTAATACCTTTATCCTGAGCACGCGCGCGCGTATATGTGTGCGCCGTGATGCGTACACATATGTATTATACGCCACGTGGTATAGGAAGTCGCTTTATGTCAGAGATCGATACTCATAAAATGTTTCGGCACGGTTAGGCGCTCCTTTTGCCCTCCCACCCTTCCAACGGTCCCCGATCCACCTTCCCCTTTCCTCCGCCCTTCACTGTCTCTATCTATTCATCTGCCTTCCCCTTTTCCTATCCCTTCGGTATCTTCAACGAGAGAGGGCCGTATCGCCGACGTATTTACGATCGTCGTAAGCCGCGATCGTAAGGTTCACCATGGATGTCGATATCGAGCCTGTGCTCTCTCTTCCTGTCTCCTTTCTTCGTAAACCCTCATCCCTCCCGCCCGTTCGTCTCCTTTCTTTTCATCTATTCTATCGCGATCGTTTCTGATCGTTGTGCGCGCAGGAAAAATCTAAAGCCGCGCATATTTATATTTTTATCATATGCTATTTAATTTCAATACGAAGCTTACCCAACTATTGCAAAAGTGTAAAATGTCATATTTCACATTTTACTCAAAAACTGCTCGAAAATTATAATATTTTAATTATTAGATGAAAAAGAAAAATATGTAATTTACTTTTGTCGATATATGAAAAAGTAAGAATAAATTTTCAACAATACTCGTTATAGATATAAATCTTAATTATTTTATTATAATAATATATTTCTAGTTTCGTGACAGAAACAATGCAACATCTTTTTATACAATACTTGCTTACCTATTATACTTTTATAATTTCTAAACCTTGCGTCACAAAAAAGTCACAAGAGTCTTGCGTAACGTCGATATTTTTAAATTTAATGCGATTAATCTTTTTAAATGTTAGAGATATTTTATGTCAATTTAGTGAAATAATATATTATGCGTATATAGTCTCATTGTTTAGGAGGAATCATTGGAACAAGGATGATCCAGCAACGCACATCCACCGCCGGTCAGTTAGGCTAGGCATATGGCAGGTCGTATCTATGTAGCCGGGCAGACAGCTGGAGTGACTCATGGCGGATTACAGTGATTGCTTGTTTATGGTCATTAACATCCTCGTGGTCCCATAACTACTCCGCATGGCGTCCCATCCCATCAGTAGGCCCCACCGTACGAGCTAGACTATATGCTTACGTATATGTGTTCGCAGGTATGTCGGATGCATCCTGTACATCGCCATACATATACGTGAGAGGGGGAGAGAGAGAGAGAGAGAAAGAGCGAGAATATAGACCAATGTCTAAACTAATTTAAATAATAAGCTCTTATATATATTCATATATATATATATCTTATTTGCAAGCTTTGTATAAAAGAATACAAGATATATTTCGAGATTAAAGAATATAATTGAAGCTTTCTTAATTAATAACACAAAGAGAGTAATGTCAATTGACATTGAGAAATAATCATATTATAAATTTTAAATTTCCCTTTTCGTCTAATAAGAAAATTTTGCTAAACAGATTTTGTGAAAATGTTATAGAAAAGTAAGATGAATTTGTGTCACATATACAGACGATAGATTTGTTGATAAATTTATTGATAAATTCAATAGTGAGAAAGATTAATTTTATGAGAGAGAAAGAGATCATTCATCTCGCAACATATATATTGCACGTCTCGACGCGCAGATATGTTTTACAAATAGATCGCGTATGCGTATGTGTGTGTGTGTGTGAGGAGGCAGCGCGACTGAAAAACAATGTTTGTTATTGATGCGAATATAAAACGAGCGTTTTTTATTAATTCGCCGCGAGACAGTAGATCGCAAGGCATCGTATACGCTTAGAAAAACGACGGTGAATTGACTCAACGATGGATTCTAAAAAACGTTATTTCGACGCCCCGGCGAATAAAGCTCGTCGGACCTCGAAAGCATCCGGCGATCCGCCGCGAGATATAGATTGTACGCGCGAACCGCATTCGGGGCAATTGCGATCGGTCGACGCGAGCAGTGCGATTCCGCGCGCGCGCGCGGGTGTTTAGCGCGGGCTGATTGATGGAAACTGGTCCTCCTAGAGCAACTGCTGCCCACCAACGGCAATTATACCCGCTACACGCAAGCACTGTATCGTCCCCGACACATAGATCGTCCGTGCTCGTTCGGCTCGGTGGCCAGTAACACTAATACGACCGTGGGACGCGTAACTCGCGCCACCCCGTAACACCGACATCGACCATCGATACCGTCAACCGATGCCCGCCGCCACCGCTCTGCCGCCATCCCTTGATTGCCTCATTGGATCGCATTATGTCGGCGCCATTATCATAATTTAGGGATTTTTCACGGTCATCCCCCGCAGAGCACGGGCTTTGGCTCCAAGCCCGATTGCCCATGCAGAGAGAGAGAGAGAGAGAGAGAAACATATGTCGATCGATCGGATTCGTCGCATCGATACTATCTTTCAACTTTTGTTCCTTAAAGCTCCTGCTTTATAGAATTGATTATAAAAAACTTGTATAATTATATAAAAGAGATAAGATATAAAAATATAAAAAATAAGCGATTTGAAAGTTGAAGGTTTTCTCTTACCTTTTTTCTTTTATCGCGATTGTCCGGCAATCGGCCGTGGCACCGTTACGATATAAACTCTGTAAATCAAAAATAAAATCTGATAAGAAAGAGTACCATTTCCGAGAAAAATCAGATAAAGGACGAAGCCAGGGACAGGAGCGTATCGTAAAAACGGGGACACACGGTTGCGCAACGAAAATAAGGGGAGCGCGCGCCTCTAATAAAACATAACTACCGAGAAGTACGACGTTATGGATCGGGACGTCGACCTCGGTATTCCGACGTCGACGCGACGTCGACCGGAGTTAAGTTCGCACACGTACAAATACCCGTAATACGCGCTTTGTGCACGCGCACACGTGTACGTGCAGACGCGAGGGGTAAACGCGGTATAATATGATAATAACGCCCACCACGCGGGTAGGTAGATAGGTATAATTGTCGAGCATAACTCAGGGCGGAGCGACCTGGACGTCGGTGATGTAAAGCGGCTCCGGGACTACGGCACACCGGACTCTCACAGCCAGGGCTCGGGGGGCAAAGAGCGGGGGGGGGGGCGGGAGGGGGAGGGGGGAGGGGAAGGGGTTGCTTATCGGGAGAAGGGGAGGGTTGCAGCTTTCCTTAATTTATTGATATAATCCAGCTCAGCTTTGTTAAACACGCATAATAAGGCTGCCAGGGGTGGCGCGAATAATCCGGCCGTCGCCGATGAAAGTAATCTTAATTGGTCTACGAAAGCGCGCGCGTCAAGCCGGAGCTTCGTCTAACATAAGCGCAAGATCCGCTGGGACAACGGGTCCCCGACAACCGGGCATGGCTTTTGCTTTTAACTTGAATTGAACACCGCGCCAATTTATTACGCTCGGTTCGCGCTAACGATACTCCGGCGCCGCGTCGTGTCGCGCGGATTGTATCCGTTGGATCTCTCGATTTTGCGATTTTCCGCACCGCCAAGTATACCCACTCGATTTCGTAATATACCAGCGATAAATTTGTGCCGTCAAGCCGAGGAATGTTTTCATTAGGATAATTCATTGTTTCGTTTGTTGCATTATTGTGAGATTTAATATGTATGCTGATAAAAAATTTTTTTTTTTTTTTTCACATTTGTCATAAGAAGAAATATCGTAAGATCATTGTATGTGTCTAGAGAAAGAGAGAGGGGGAGAAAGAGAGAGAGAGAGAGAGAGGAGAGAACTTAAGCAATAAGAGTATTTAATGTTAATCGATAATCATTTTTTTTTTTTTTTTAAGAATATTTAAATGTATTTAAAATGTGTGTTACATATGTGTGTGTATATATACCTTTAATTTATGCTACATAACTTTATTAAACTCTATCTACGTTTTCCATGCGTAGCTGAAAATTATTAGAGATAGTAACGTAAACGATTTATGGCTTTTCAAGCAAGACCGAAAACTCACCGGATATTGCACGGCGATATAGGACAAACGACGCGAGTAACGACGAGCCAAAAACTGAAATAACGAACGGCCTCGTCGAAGGGCGACGCTTGGAAACATCAATCTCTCACGATTTTTTTCGGGAACTCGGTTTTCGCGATGACGCGCGGCTGACAAGCCGCAGAGGGTATAGGAAACGATCGCGGGCCGGTGAACGCATCAGGATACGACGCCGGTAACACCACCGAGAGGGGTACGAGGTGGAGGTAATCACTTGGTGATGTAGTTCCTGCGAAGAGAGATGGAGAGGGTCGCGACGAGAGGGTGAGCGTCGGGGATGGCGGACCGAGGGGGAGAGGACCCGGCACCGCAGTGCACACGACCACCGATGCACACTCGGTGTGTGCCGCACCGAGTGCGAGTATTAGAGCGATTGACTGCCGGACGTAACCCGTACGTGCCGTCCCGGTAACGCGTGTAACATACTGCCGCCATGTATCTCCCTCTACCGTTCACGTGTTTATGTGGAATCGGGGTAGGGATGTTCGATTCTCTTAAAAGAATCGATTCTTGAATCGATTCTGAATCGAATCATGAAAATCGATTCTCTTAAAAAATCGGAATCGAAGAATCGATTTTGCAAGAATCGATCTAAAAAATCGTACAAAATTATTTATACATAATTGAAACATACATAAATCTAATTAATTAATTAATTTTAGCTAATTGTGACCGTAAAAAATTTTTAATTGAATTAATTAATTTTAAATTTTAATTAGTTTTTTAATTTTTAAAACTTAAATTAATAAAGGAAATAATTAATTAAACAATTAAGCTTTAAATTTTTGAAAAATTTTATATTATTAAAAAAGTATTTACAAAAAATATATGTTTATCTCACATACTTTTTACATACATTTCTTTTATATACTTTTATATACTGCTTTGTTTTTAGTACCAAACTACTTATTCATTTTTTAATTGCCAATCTTTAATGGACAGCGAATTTAAAAATAATAGTTGTTGTAGATGATCGGGCGAATGTCGGTTCCTGGAATCTGTTAAAATTGCGAAATTGGCTCTTAGACTATATAGATTGTAAAGAGTGTAGACATAGGCTGCGGTCGGGAACACGCTAGAAATGCTTCGAAGCATTATTAAAGATAGAAACAGTTCTTCGATTCTTAGGGTAAAGAATCGATTCGCAAAAAAATCGTATAGCAAAGAATCGATTTTTTGACTAAAAAGATCGATCTTTTAAAGAATCGAATCGGAATCGAACATCTCTAAATCGGGGTCGGTCGCCATCGCGGCGCGTTCGCACAACCGAAAGACGAGCCGCATTTTTGCCCTTTCACAAATCGTCACACCGGAGTACTTATGGAGCAGGTAGGACAAAAGTGAAATTGTAACGCAAGCCGCATCGACGGACGTCATCGACTTATTGCAAAAGTCGCCCCGATTATTATCGAGCACCTTTAACAGAATTCCGCAAATTCTGTCGTAAAAATGTATATCATGATAATTATTTTTTTAAATCAGCTGATATACAACCTGTTATTTTCACATGATACTCGTAACAATTTGACAATTTCAGAGATTTCGTTTGTAATTTGTCAAGTCGGCCAACAATTTTTCGAATAGACAGCGATAGAGAACGATGAGCGTCGACGATGATCTTTGCGCGTGCGCGTGGCTCGTCGATAATTTAAAACTTGGGTAATAAACCGTCGAGCCGCAAAGTAATCACCCCGAGAAACATGGCGCGCACAGTGACATTTTTTTCGCAATGGATATGGTTCGTTCGGCGAAGCGAGCGAAACAACGAGTCCAACCCGCGCGACCTCCGCGAAATCGCGCGCGTTACGAAACAAAGCTCGCTCGATCATGAAATACTGCTCGTGCCCCGGTCGCGTCCGGAGCGCACGGTGGCAGAGAGAGAGAGAGAGAGAGAGAGAGGGTAGAGAGGCGGGGTAGTTTAACGTCGGTAGGTAGGTGGTTTATAGTGATGCGACAAAAATGTAAATGCGATATCGTCCAGGATTCTGCGGTATAAATCTCGCGTTAATGTGTGGGGCGAACGACGTGGCGCTGACTACAGAAACGAGTCGGTGAGAAAGAGAGGTCGCGCGGTAAAAAGTTCTAGAGAGAAAGAGAGATCGACGCGAGAGCCGAGACAGAAGAGAGAGAGAGAGAGAGTGACGGAAGGGGGAGGGAGAAGGAGGATGAAAGAGAGAAAGAGAAAGAAAGGAAAGGAGATTCCGTCGTAGCGTTCATTAGGAATCCCTCCATCTCCCTCAGTGCCACCCTCGTGTACCGAATCAGAGCGGGGGAGGGAACGGGAGGAACGGAGAGAAGGTGAGAGAGGAGGACGACTTCTCTGAGCGAGAAGGAGAGGGTGGAAGAGAGAGGGTGCCGCGATAGATCACGCGGGCGGCAGTGCTCCTTCGAAAAACATCCATAAAACGCAGTAGGGCGGACTCAGCGACAATAAACTCTACATATAAATCTTGTCCTCTGACGCCGTGATACGCTGATGGCGAGCACGATAATCTCCGAGAATGCGGGTCCCTCTTCTTCTCCCTCTCCTCCTCCTCCTCCTTCTTCTTCTTCTTCTTCTTCTTCTTCTTCTTCTCTTTCTCTCTTTCTTCCTTCCTTCCTTCCTTCTTCTCACTCCGTCCACTCTTTGCAACCTCGCAACGCCACCGACTGTGTACTCCACCCGCAGTCTTTCACCTCGGACGTTTCTTCGTTCCATACGCACTACCGTGTACCCGCGATTGCATTTGCATTGCCAAAAGGGTTACGCGACTCGCGTGGTCGAGTCCACGCGTGTCGGCGTCCCGATAATAACGGATCCGCTCACGAAGATACGCGCGAACGTTGGTACGCGATTAGATAGACGGTATAATTTGCTGGACTAGACTTTCTAAAATCTCTCGCGATTCAAGATCGAACTCAATGACGCGCGACATCGAGGCGCTGTTAGTCGTACGACCGTGAGAAGAACAAAAGGGACGCGATTAATCTCGTTTCGCCGCGCTTCGAGTCGAAATCGAAGTCGTTTTAGGCCGTAGAAGCGTGGCTCCGTAGATGTAGCCTGGAATTAAAGTCTCAGTCCCGGTGCCGCCGTTCCCCGCCGCTCCGATGCCGATCCACGGCATCCCTTCGACTCGTCTCGCCGTATCTTCGACCGTAATTCACAGCCCCCGTGCCTGCTTTGCCGCTCCCTAAATGCTTCTAACTCCTATTCCTTCGGCGGGATCGAACAATGGCGCGTGAAATTTCAACTTTGAGCCCGCGCCCTCCTCCTCGCCACCTGGCCCCAGGCCGACCCCGCAGGCAGTCTCCTCGCGCGATCTCCTCGCTCGCGTAATTTAATTATTCACTCGAAAGCCGAACTCGGCGGATCTTGGCCGACTACCCCATTCGTTCGCCGGCGTTCTCTCGCATTCAGCCGGCGTTAACTCGTCCGCAGCATCCCGCGCGGGCCGAGGGCGATCGGTCAGGGGGCAGGGGAAAAGCCGGTGAGGGCGAAGGGAAGGATGGGATACCGAAAAAGTGTACCGGAGAAACGAGCCAGACATTTCCCTCCCTGCGCGTCCGATATCTTCTCTGCCGGCACTGCGTCACGTAAATCTTCCTTGCCGCGCACGGCGAGCTGCTGCTGTTTAGTTGCAAGAACGATTTTCTCCGCCAACGCCAGAAACAGATAAACCGACGAGCGTTGCGCGAAATGAATCATTACTTTTTATCGGGGTCGCGTTGTTATACCGACGGTAATTAGCGAGCGAGCTCGAGCGCTCCTCGACGCTCCTCGAAATTCTCGTCGAATCGGCGCGAGCGACGTGAGATTCCTACACTTTTATGAGAAAAGAATGTGACGAGGGTAGAGTCGCGGGAGATATCGCCCGGAGAGAGAGACACGTGGAGGAGGCGAGTCGTATCGAGGGAACTCCCGCAAATATCTTTTACATTGGCCACTTTCCATAGAAATGTTGTAAATTCGCCAACTTTGGCAACTCCCTTTAGGAGAATTTTAGATCGTGTTAACGATCGAACTTGCGTGCCGTTATTATTCAGACATTCAACATACGAATTTGGGGAGAGAATAGCGTGTAGTTTGCAGAGGATTAAATTACTCCGAGCCATACTTCACCATCGAGATTTCATCAATATACTCGATGTGTGTTTAAAAATTCACGGTTTTATTTTCCAAATCAATTTCCAAAATTCAAAGATTATTTGCATTGCTATCCTATTAATGATAAATGTTGTAACAAATCTGTAATTATACCTTGTCTCTCTCTTTTACCCGTATTCATAGTCCGTCCTTGAGGAATAAGGATTCCTTGTTCCTCGTTCCACGTTTCATAAACTTTCCTTGACCGAACAAAAGGAATCTTATTGGCTCCCTTATCTCAAGGAAGGTTACGAGCTTCCTTGAGGAGTGATGCGACCTTTTTAGCAGACGATACGCAGAATATAACCAAATATAAACTCCAAAAGTTAGTTTCGTTACATTTGTGGTTTTGTGGTTATTTGTTGTCGCGCTCTCAAACTGAAAGTGTATAAAGGAAAAAGGGATAATGGACAATGAATTTTTAAATGATTCTGACGATGGATTTGAAGACGAAAATCCAGAGAATCGGATTCTGTGGCGGATTCCGAAAAGATACATTCGCGATTGGGAAAATCCCGTGGAATAAAAATTCCTTCCTTTTGAAGATACGAAAAAGTTTTCATATGTATTATATGAAATTAGTTGCAGGCAGCATAAAACGGTGCTGCCTCCAGTCGGTCACTAAAAATCCCTAAAATATTCCTTCCTGCTGAAAGGGAGACTCGAGGTCCATCTATGAAACAAGGTGGCCTTGCAGATTCGAGGAATCCTTCATGGAGGCTTCCTCCGTCCTTAAAATAAGGAAGGACTATGAATACGGGTATTTTGTCTCTTTCGCTGTAATTAATGTTGAATATATTATCAATTTTTTCTCTTATATATGTCTCAACTTAGATTTTGCAAAAGGCAATAAACTTCATAATTTTTAGAAACTCGAACACGTCTATAATTATTTATATTTAAACGATTTTTGAGAGAAAAAGAAAGAATCTTATATATATATATATATATACGTTTGATATTCTTTTAACGTGTAAAATTATCTTTTGACATGCACCGACACAACCGCACTCGACATGTTAATCTCACGTGTCGGCTGCGCCGTTTTGAGATTCCGTCGATAATCGACGTCGGCGTCGGCGGTTAAGACAAGATGGATTTGTCACGCATCGCTGTCGTTTAGTCGATAAAGTGACGAGAGTCAGCCGGCGGTACAAGGTGCTAACTAGACAGAGCGGCACTCAATTATTACCGTCAGACCTCGTGTAGTTTAACTCATCCACCCCATACCGACGAGCCCTGCCTCCCCACCTGCCCTCAACTAAACACTTTACGAGCAGCTTGCCTACACGTCGCGTGCGATCAGTGTCGTCCTTGCAGCGTCTCTTATCGAGAATGGCAGCCCGTTAACAGCGCAGTCGGATGCCTCGCGCTCTCTCGCGCACCCACGTGTGCATAGGTACCGACTAACTAAGACATTGCTTCCTCATGAGGACGCGACGTTGCGAGGATGTATGTGGTACGACCATAGATTTGGCGATTAACGCGCGAAATGCGTCGACAAGTCGCCCCGAAGAACATCGGCGACTGTCAATTCCCCTTGATCGATCGAAGAAGAAGGTACGAATAAGGAAACGATTTACTAAGACGTACAGTAAACTATTATAATAAAGTGAAAAATGTCATAGCTATACAAAGAGAAAATTTTAATTCAATTTCTTCTTTGATATTCTCTTTCTTTTTATCTATCCATCTACCTACACACTATAAGCATCTACATTTATCCCACGCTATATCTGCGAGATTTTGCATCCACGACCATCCTGTTATCACTCGAAGAAAATTCTCGAACAAGGAAACCGTAAGAATCTGTCGAACTGCTTGGTAGTCATTCTCTCCGGCAGTATATCCTATTCTTCCCTTGGCAAGCACGCGCAGGGACACGAATGTATCTCGAGCATTTTTCGCGCGATAGATGGCACAATGCGAAAGAAATTTGTTGCCAGCACGCCGGGATGATGTAACGCCGCGAAGATTTCTCTAAGGAATTCGTAGCAATGCTTGCATTCGTCGATTCGGATGGGGAGAGAGAAGAAGTCTCCCCGCGCACATAGGCAAAAGTCTCCCGATACGCGCCGTTCATCGCGGGATCATGCAAGGAAAATTGGATGTGGAACTCCCGTCGAGATCGGTTCGGAACCTTCCTCTGGAATTTCATCGGCTATACAGGAAGATCCCCGTGGCTCATGCTTTTTATCGCAAGTTTAACTCGATAAGCTAATGGAAACTCTGTCGGTGCTCTAGAAAATATGGCAAATAACAGATCGAGAATGCAGACGCGCGATCGAGATACTTATACGCGATCTTAGAAACCTTCATGTTAATATCCTATGAAATATACAATTGCTCTTTCACGGTAACCTTGACAGTGAAGAATTTCTACGGACAAGGAAAATGACACAGGTACCCCAACAATACACAACAGGATGTGTCTAAAATAATACCTTTATACTTATAAGACAACATTTATTGTGATCTTAATAGATCCTTTGAATTATCCGCGTACATTTATACAGGATTATGCTTAATGATATGTTAATATACCCGATGAGAGATATCCGTGAGAGCTGGGTACATGCGCGCAAATACGAGTTATACATACTTTCGCGATATTTATAACGGAAATCCTTTTATCTTTGGCCCCGCCTCTCTTAATCTATACATTTAAATTTAAATCCTTTCTGCAAAATTTAATTCTTTGAGAACACGCGCGCAACGTACATTCTGTTACGCCTCTTCTCTCGGTCGCAATTACCGCCAGCCGTGCTTTTGGTCCTACGACGTACGCTGCCGGTTGCCTCGAGACAACGAGACAATCAATAAACAACACGTGTAGATAACAATCGTAGGATAGAAACCCTCTATTTTCCGGGATGGCCACTGTAATTGCCGTACGTGTTTCCGCAAGCTTCACTTCGTCCATGTTTCCCGGCTTGCGCGAGACCAGACGTACGAAAAGCATATGCGAATATCTCGAATTAGCAATTTGTCTGTCTCCAAGTGACATTTAAACTAATAATAATAATTTTTTTCTTTTTTTTTTTTTTTTGAGGGAAAAATTTGTTTTATTTAACTTCCCTTTTTATTCGTAATACTTTTTTTATATAATATTATTTTGCTCTACAAAGTGTTACGCATATAAGTGATGATAATACAATGGATAAACCCGGCACTGAAGTAAGATTACATCGGTGTCTTTATATAATCTTACACCCCTAAATTATTGCTAATGACATTTTGCTATTTTTCTCTCTCTCCGATATTCATCTCCGATTGCCTTTTGCTCCCTTATAATGTAGCCGTGAAAAATAATACAAGATGAATTATGCGAATGGTGACGAAAAAACGTTTCTTCGGAGCGATCGGATAAATGTGGACGAAGATAAAGAAGCGAAAACGGCATCTTTTCGTCCTCGATAAACCGACTTCTGGAATCCTAATAAGAAATATAGCGGACTACCGTAAAATAACGGGCCTCCTTCAACAAAGAAACAACGTGTATTGCCAGTGGCTGTTCGTGGAACATCGAGAAACGTGCGCGCGGTCTCTACCGACGAGGGTAAGAGATTTCTTCCCCGATGGGGATCGCGCGGGGGTAGGTAGGTAGGTAGGTCGGAGGGAACAAGAGCGAAGCCCGGGAATAAAGAGTGCGCGGATTAAGAATGCTTCCTCGGAGACGAGTTATAGTCGCTTCCTTCCCGTAGTTGGAATTAATCGGCCATTCCGGAGGCGATGCATTAACAGAGAGGGCGCGCTACCTTCCAACCCCCTCGCGTCCTTCCTCGTCGCGGCATCCCTCCGCGTCTCGAATGACTCCTTTTATTCCGGACTCATTCACTTCGATACCCACGATCGTTGACAATAAAACTTCCATCCTGGCGTACGGCTGCTTCGATTGTCGAAGAGGTTTGCTGAATCGTTATTTATTCATCGACACGCTCGGCTTCTAACGCGCTCGCTACGTATATACTGGTATATCCAGGGATTAAATCTAAATTCGCAGAGATACGATTGACGTTTCGACTAGCAAGATTGAAGTTTTGAAAGACTGCGCAGATTCCGTATTGAGTAGCGCAAACTATAAGCGAGAAACTATATTTTTATTTAAAATGTATTTGATATATTTTAATTTATATAAATATTATAAACTTTTGAGTAAGTTATACTCTTTTAGATATAACATATGTATACTTTATCTCGAAAGATATGATTGGCAAATTAATACAAATAACATATTAATGTATGATTTAATAAACTGTGAGTATTAAGCTTATTATTCAATCATATTGCGTAGCGGAAGAATTTAGTATTAAACATACGTATTCTGACTTGCATGATCATCGCGAAAACTTGGAAAATATCCTTGCTCGAACTCGGCTTGTGTGTTTTTCTTTAGGGATTAATATAAAAGAATATAAAAGCGCGCGCGTATACGGCGCGCATTCGCTCATTAAGACTCGCTAAGGGAAGGCGGGTTGTAAGGGGAGGTATGCCGAGGCATGCGATACGAAATTTTGATACGTGCTGTGCATTCTGCCTCTATCTCATACGCCCTCGCCGCGACGACGGAATCGCGTAAACGCGTGCTGTCTGTAGGCGGTTAGTGTAGACGCAGTTGGTAGCTGGAGGCTATACGGAAGAGGGAAGGACGGGATCGCATGCAAATATACCGGGGAAACCTCGAAACTTAGCGCCGGCTAATTACAATCTTGACTTCACCCCTGAGCTTCATAACGGGTAACGGCTCCCGCCATGTCTGCCTTACCAACTTTTTGGCTTATTGTCCTTACGTACTGGCCACGAGGGATATCTAATCTACTCACACTTTCCAACGAAAAGCGCGATCCTAAACCAGCGACTTTTGTTCGGCTAGCTACTTTCCGCCTCGTGTATAATTCGTAATTCGCACACGACGAGATCTCTCTCCTTCGCTAATCCCGTACCAAGGTAGCGAAATTCTCAGTGGACTCCCTCTCGACTAATTTTAAATTCATCGCTATCTTATATTCTACTTCAAAGAAGCATAAGTTCATGACCTCACGTTTATCTACAAATCTCTTTTATAATCTGATTTTGTGAATACATTGTCTTCATTCATTCTGAAGGAAACCATCATATTAATCTCGCGATCCAATTATTACATAAATTCAATTTCATTAGCAAAGTTTAATTTAATTTTCCAACGATTTATTACGTCAACGTTGTAATTAACAAAATTTTCTACGATACATTTATTTCTAAAAAGTTCACGAGATAGATATGATTTCGATGGAAGAAAGTTACACGCACTGTCATTGTCTTATCTTACTTGAGAGAAGTTTATACCGTTTCGCGAGAAGCAATGATGTTTGGTCGAGTCGGATTCGGAACGCTTTCGCGAGAATCCATAGAAGAAGTTTTCACGGTGGCGCTTGCGCGACTTCGAGTAGCTTCTGTCCAAGAGAAGACGAGACAGGAGGCTGACGGGACAGGCGGTCCACTTAAAATCGATACCGGAGTGCAGCCGTCTCCGTCGGGTGCAATTCCCATGCAAATGAATTGCACCGACACTGGCTCTGCGCAACGAAAGGGATTGATTTTTCCAAAGTTTCGTGGCACTGCATCGTGAACCCAGTCTGGTAAATAAGATTTTGCTAGACTAGAAACTGATGTATTTACTCGTATACATGATCAAATCATGTCGAATAACCAAGTCTTTTATCTTCGACATATAAACAATTTCTTACGTATTTGCTGAAAATTTTTAATTATAACGAGATATGTTTTATCAACTCGTTTAGGTATAATAATATATATTTTAATAATTATTTCAACTAACGATAATGCGATGCATAAAAATTCAATTTTCATTAATTAAATTATTTACTTTTTAATGTTTACATAAAAATAACAAAATCTATAACAATTTATCGACTTATATAAATAAATATTATTTTTAATAATAGTCAGAAGAAAATAATTGCTTAGCTTTAAAATTTTTTTTTTTTAATTTTTAGAAATAATATAATCATAAAAAGCGACATATTAAAAAACGACATGAAGTAAAATTTACGAATTACATGGCTGAATGTATATTTATCAATAGATACATAGAAATATTTTAGCAAATATGAGTGGAAAAAATACAGAATTGATCTTACATCTGAATTATAATTAATCAATAACTCATTGGAAAGCGAGTTTTGTCCAATTGAATATAACCCAACAAAATTATTTAGATACAGTATCTCTAATGAGGATTTCGCACTCAGCGGACGCAAGCTCCGATCTGTGTCGCGTCCTCTTCATTATTTGAGCAATAGCATGGTTGTTTACGGCAATTTCCGGATAATCAATATATCTGACAAGGTTCGTAAATATCTTTAAACTTGATCTCTGGAAACGCGCGCGATTTATCCGTATTAATGAGCGACCGTATCTCATGTATATAATATCGTATGTGTAAATGCGAAAGCTATGTAGAGTCTATCACACGCGAGGAATTTGAAATGTCTAATTAACAACATAAATTCCGTATACATAATACAACATGATGTTTAACAATCCTATTATGAATAATAAAAAAATCTCTGGTCTTAGTTAAATAAAGAAGAAAGTTTTCATACGATCTCTAATAAGTTTTCACGTTTCTCGAACATTCAATTTACATATATATTAGGTGTACAACTTTGCTTCCGCCGTTTGTTTTCCGAAATTCGAGGCTTTATTGTAAAAAACTGATTATACATTTATGATTCAAAGTATCGTCCACTCCCAACGATCGTGCCAATTCTTTTTGACTTTGACTCGAGTCTTCATTAAGTAATGCCTCCAATTCTGCATCTTCGAAAACCTTCTCTCTTCCACCGCTATGCCGGTCTTCGACGTGAAAATCACCGTTCTTGAAGCGTCGAAACCACTCGCGACACGTTCTTTCACTAATAGCGGTTTCACCATAAGTATCTGAGAGCATTCGATGAGCCTCAGCCGCGGATTTCTTCATATTGAAGCAGAAAATTAAAACCTCCCGCAAATGACGAGAATTTGGCTCGTAAACTGATATTTTCAATCGAGAATAACTTTATGATGCAGACACAAAATCGACTAATGTTTCTATGGGGTTATGTTGACAGATGCCCAAGTTTATCGCATGACGTCTATGATCTATTTATTTCGATCACTACTTACCGCTAAAGCCATTTATAGGAAAACGGCGGAAGCAAAGTTGTACACCTAATAATATCAATTAATAACAAATGAGATATATTTTCTTCTTTCAAATACATAAATTAATGTGATTATATACCGAAGCATGAAGCAATCTATATAGTAAAATAAAAAGTAAAAATAAATTATAATAAAATTAATTAGTAATCATTTAACGGGTATGTAATACAAGGCATTGATAACTATTAACCATCGTATCATGAGCACACGTGGGCACATGTTTACGCGAGCTCGCTAGACGACGAGGGTCGCTTATGGTGGCCGCGGCGTCGTTTCGCACCTCTCGACGCGTCAAGCAGGAAGAGAGACGCGTCGCCATTATTATTCCGAGTGATGATTACACGCGCAACCACGGCTGTACTAATTATCCGGGTCATGATGGATCGCTTCCGTACGGAAGGCATGTACCCGAATACAATACTTAGTTATTTCCATCAAGTGGCCCGACGCGGGGATCGTAACACCGACGCGTAACAATAATTAATCATTCGCGTATTAGCGGGCCAAGGTTCGTTTAAGCCGGGACAAGCGTTTCGAGATTAGGTGAGAGCAACCGACGCTTGCTTCGGAACTGGACCTCCGGCTCTCGACACTTGGTCGGCATGCGATTACTCGGGCATTTCGGGAAAAAGAGTGAAAAGCGTTCGCATGATCTGTGTCTCGCGAACAAGCGTGCAAATACCAACATCTTGCTGCATTATACCAATTAAAAATTTTTATTCATAACTGTATCTTTAATTTTATCTCGTCCATTACATCACATTATTTTTTTTTAGCAAAACTATTATTATTAAATTATAATATAGAAAATAATCATAAAATATGTAATAGAAAATTAAGTAAAACTGCATAAATGGTAACGCATCACTGATTTTATCGCCATTTAAACATGTCGTTAGGAAAAAGGTTCTTCGAGATTGCGAGTAATTTCTCGCAAAAAAGAAATGGGGAACGATATTGGTTTAGGAGATCACAAATTAAAGTTTCACAGTTTTAATGCTTTCTCTCAGATGTTATAAAGTAACATAACAAGAAAAATGAAGCTTGTATACGTTGTATTTATTGTAGACGTGAAAAAAGTCCTCGTTTACATATACGGGATAGATAGACGGTCATAAATATTTTGTCAATAATCGGTTTCACCTATTTCTCGCAGTTCGTTAATAGCATACAACTACACGAATTTCTAAGTATTGTCTTAAAAAAATATTATTTATTAAATGCGCGGGTGCGGAATGGAGCGGGATCTCTCACCCCTTGCACTCCCATCCCAAAAAATTTCTAATCAAATCCAACTCAATTTTACTTTTAAAACTGAAAATAGGTTTGGGGTAGATTAGAATTTTTTTCGAGACGAGAGCGCGGCGGGGGGGGGGGGGGGGAAGGGCTCTGCCCTTTTTTAATCAAAAAATAACAAGTTATTACAACATACACAGACATTAATGACAAACTTCAATTTGTTATATCTTCTAAGCCAATGCCATCCCCTACTTATTTCTTGCGGGGGATTATTCGAAAAAACTCCCCAACATATTTAAGTGGCGATAAAATCAGTGATGTGTTACCCTTTATGCAGTTTTACCATTTTTTTTGAACAAGATTATTAATTATTATTATTAATTTATATAAAATGAGTTAATTTTTAATACAGTAAACTAATCGCAAAGGGACATATAAATATGATATATTGTTCATAAAATATTGTATATAATAGAAAATTATAAATTCTCGTAAACGTAATAAAAAAATAAAATAATACATTCCGTAATATGTAATGTCTACGTAATAAAATTTCAATTTATTATAAAACAACGATAACTCTATATCCCTTAATGAAATTTTCTACAGTATTTAATATTAAAAAATATACACGCGCAGTATATAGAAAATACGAACATTTTCCGGAACGGCTCGCGAGCGGGGCATATAATTCCATTATGTAATTCTGCATGTTACATTATTCCTACCGCATGCACAATGTTAACTGAATGTTCCGTGTCAATGTGTTTACACTGCCCGCGGCTATAGTTACAATGTAAATGCTCTGTCCAGAATGTATACCGTTTCGCGATTCACATTCAGGAACATCTCATTGAGCGAATGCACCCTTCCAACCGAATCACGTTTGCTGTTAATTACTGCATTTATAGTAGATGCGTAATTTATATTATGCAGCACATGCCCGATAAATCTTCAGGTGTTTGACATCACTTTGTGTATGTTAAACTATGCCCGTTGAACGAAAAGTAAGTGACCGTCTGATCCAAATATGTAATGAAACACTGGTTTGTTGTAATTAATAAACAAAGTAAGATAGGATCGTTGAAAAACTGAAATAAAAATTTATCAGTTGAATTTATGCAAAATTTGTAAATGAAATGTATTTATAGTCTTTAACAGGAGCCTTTTATTTGCCTCTTCGCTAAGAGAATTCATTTAATTAGACCATCCAATAAAACTACCGTATAAAATGATACAAATTTTATTATTTTCAAAAAATATTCCAGTATCTGTATTTTTATTTTGGATATGCATGGAACGTAAGTTGTGAATCTGTCATCTTTTAATAATAATCTTATTCAGTTATAAATAGATTTTAAATTCATCAAATCGTGTTAATTTCCCGATCATTGATCGCCAATCAATACAAAACAAACTAATACAGACAAAGTTATATTTGCGACAGGAAATCTCTCTCTCGATTTAGTTTATTAGGAAAATGGAGAAATGCAATTTCACACAATTGCTGTAGAAAATTATGACTAAAAATTATTGTTATTTATACCGAGCAGCAAGCACAGAGATCAAGACGCATAAATCAGTCACTGGCGACATCGTGGAGCAAGACACATGTCGCGCGCTAACGCAAGGTAGCACAGCCAAGTAAACATCGCGAAATTCGAAAAAGAATATAATTACGTCATTGTAATATCTCCTCCTAGTATCTTTGCAAATTATTTCTATCATTATCAATATACATCTCGTCAATGTACGAAAAAGCTGATTCAAGACAGTGATAGTATAGAGTAATTGTCTATAATCAAGTTAAATAGATAATTTCTATTTAATAACTTGTTAGTAGAAAAAAAATTCATTTATATATTTATTTGATGATAGTATGCAATTAAAACGATGAAATTTATAATTATTTTTTGAACCACGCGAGTCCCAGTTATTCTCAATGCGAAGTATCACGGCTAAATGTTCCGGCTTATAATCATTCGCAGTAAAATGAAAAGATTCGTATATCTTTCGATCTTCGCGGTCCTCCTAATTTATAGACGGGGCCAGTTCTCGGATCCATAAATCGAATTCGTGAGCTCGTACGTGTGGGGTGGGCGAGAAGGGCGAAAGAGAAAAGAGGAGGAGGGGACGAGTAAAACGACGTTTTTACGACGAGCTTGCCTGCGTAAACGAGCGAATCGAGCTCCTTCCTCGTCTCCGCTTTGATCTGTCATCCTCGTCGTCGCGCGATGAGACGTGCTCGCCGCCCGTCAGCATCAACCGTGCAGGCTCCGTCGGGCCAATTTATGATAATGAATCCGAAGATTTATCGCCGGCTTCTCGCTACGACAAGATATTAAGCGAGCCAGCGCAAAATTAGAATTGGCGCAAGCGAGTTACGTCGCTGCTCTCTCGCTCGTCTTCGCGGCGACGACGTCTTCGTTACACTCGTCGAATATTCATCGGAGGATTCACGGGCACGATTAGCTCGAATCAATTCTGCGATACGCGCCAAATATTTGTGAAATACGTCAGAAATTCGCGTATTTTTCGGCGAAGGAAAAAAATCATCTCAAACGATTAAAATATCGAGATGATTAAAATTTCACCTTGCGAATTTTATCTTGTTTTAATAAAGTTAATTATGCAGTATGATTCAGCGTAAAAGAAAGAATACACATTCTTAAAAAATTGTGTGTTATTTTTTTGTGGCTCGTCTGTGTTTAAGAGAGAGAAAAAAAAAAAAAAAGAACGTGGATTCAAAATTGACGCGTGTAATACCTAATAAAATCGAGCGAGACGTAAACATATTAGTAATTTAAATAAAAAAATTTTATCATTTCTGACTTTTTCTATAGATTCTAGGTTTCCAGTCGATTCACAACTAATTGACACAATTTAAAAAATATGATTCTATATTTTATCCTCTTTCATTCTACAATTGCATTACTATCGATGGAAAATAATTTTTTATGTTTCCATGTATATATAGAATAATTGAAACTTTTTAATTGAATCGTAACCGACTAAGTCGACCATACTGTAACGAGCTGGACAAGTCGTTGGATTAGACATAAATGGGGGAAAAAAAAAAAAATGACGATAAGAAGTAGAACACAGTGCGCGCGCAGCAAGAGCGCGCGAACACGCGCTGCCGAAATTTTCTTGCGCTGCCACGAAGATAGGAACAGCCCGCGACGACAATGCATTAACCGAACCGTCGTGCCGTGAGTTTGGCTCTACGCTAATGAAACGTAGCAGAAATATCTCGGTCGTTTAATTAGAAGCAATAAACGGAAGGAGTTCAATTGCCTGGTGTATCCGTACAACCTCACCGTTCCCGAGTCGTTTCACCCGTCTAGAACGAATACTATCCGGCTTCTCCATCGACCTTCCTCACGATCCTCCCTTCGCCATCCTCCTGGTAAGGTGCCTCACGCCATTACCATCGTAAGACCACCTTTGGCGCTTCTCCTTTTCCGCCTATACGCTTTCTGGCTCCCTCGTTCCACTCGCGTTCCTACTCACTCCTTTCCTCCTTCTCTTTCCTCTTCGACTTTTGAGCTTTCGCGCACAAACCTTCTCTATAATTCCGATACAAGCTCCAATATTTAGTGCCCGATTTCTTCCTTTACCGCGAAACACCTCGATAGGGAGGATAGCCCCAGGGAGAGAGAGGAGGGCAGGGAAAGGGAAACGACCGGCAAAGAACGCGAGATGAACCCTGAGGCCCCGGCGACGTTCGATAAGTACGCGCTACCGCGATTAAGCTTTCACGAGTACCGGCCGAGATGGTGCAAAGTGCCATTCATCCGATATGCACAGACAACTGTGTGACGCGAGACTCCCGTTACGGGACCCCAAAGACCCGCCATCGCTTCGCGCCGGGGAACGCGCTCTTGCTATGCGTCAGACGACCGTAGAACCGAGTTACCTTGTCGACGCGGTCTCTCTATCCGAGATAAATTATCGCTCGTGGGAATATTATTTCGTCGGCAGCATTCTCGCATGCGCTGCCGATTGGATTTTTATGAACGCGAGCGGGCGACTCGCGCTATTCTCGTTACCGATAAAGTGGAAAGTCGGAATCGGCTCGTACATCTCGATTGCACTATATATATTCTGCGTCAAAGCGCAAGAAATTTACGAGATTAGTAAAAAGTACCGAGATATCCTGCATTAGATACCAACATTAATTTTTCATATCAGTTTTGATTTTAACAAAATATAAAAAAAAAAAAAAAAAAAATTATCGCGTCAACTCGGAATTGAACGTTAACTCCTGAAGAAATATATAAGGTCGTTAATTTTTTGTTGAAATTATCAAAGATATAGAAATAAACTTGCGTTAAAAATCAGATGAAATATCGTTACGTGAAAGTAATAGAAACAGTCGGACGATGAAACGCGTTGGCGTCAAAAAGCGAGGGAAGCCGTGACGAACGCAGTGTACAATCAAATAACGTAGCAACGTACGGTTTTATGGCCTGGTCCGAGGTGTATGTGCCGGGCGACGTGCGCAATACGGGCGCTTGAAACACAGGCGATGTACGAAAATGCGAGTTTAATAAAAGAACGAATGTCACGGTTACACGCGACGAGTTAACGGCCGAATTAACAGATTTGGCGGACGAAATGAAAAAAAAAAAAAAAAACTTCCTGCACGTATTATATACACGTGGCATTTCCTCATTCTTTAGAATGTGACGTTGCAAATAATGGATTTAGAATAGAAAAATGTAGGGAATAAAATAAACTTTTGCCCTAAGAATGGATAATTTCAAATAAATAATGCGCGCGCGGATAAAAATTTTACTCGATTAATTTTTTTTTTTTTTTTTTTTGTAAAATATATAAGTAATTTTTTATAACAATTTATCTTACAATTACACAGGGTTGGGAAAGTTACTTTATAAAAGTAACTCGTTACCGTTACCGTTATTTTTTCTAAAAAGTAACTCGTTACCGTTACTCGTTACTAATTTTAAAAAGTAACTCGTTACCGTTACAGTTACTAAAAAGTAACGAGTCGTTACAATTTCCGTTACTTTTTTACAATACGAACTAATAAATTATTTTGCATAAGAAAAACTTTTAAAAAATTGTAAGCAAGATTTCATTCAAGGTTTATTACAAAATAAATGATTAAATTTTATCGAAATTCTTTATTAATTTTTAATAAAATTTGTTGCTCCATAGTATCATCATTTAAATGCCCTCTTTGTGGTGTTAATACAGAGCCACCGATGCTAAACATTCTTTCTACAGATGCACTGCTTGGTAGAGCTGTATTATATTTAATAAAAAGTTTTTTAAGTTTTGGATAGTCGTTTAACATTTCTATATTACAATTATTTGATTTTAAAAACCGTTGCAATTCTTCTTGTTCAGATTCATTTTGCACCGTTTTTTGCTCAAAAATGAAAAAATCATCGTGATCGTCAGATTTTCCAGGTTTTGAAGAAATTTCAGTTGATCGGATTCCCAATAAATCCTCCAAGTAATTTTCAGCACGTTTTCTTTTTTCTCCGGTTAACCAGTTTAACTTAAATTTTGGATGTAAACATGCTGCTATTATTAATTCTTTTGTTTCAAATATCGTAAGAAATTTAAAATCAAATATAGTAAATTAAGCGACATTGTTTGTTTTATTGAAATTAATACTTTTGAATCAATAGTTTAAAATAAAATAATATTTTTCAATTAAATCCTTATTTAAAATTAAATAACATATGTTTAATCAAATGAATAAGTTACCTTTTATTTAAACCTTGCTGAATAGCTTCAACTAATGAATGGCAATCTATAAGGTCAGATTTATTGAGATTTTCTAATTTTCGTTGCAAGGTACTTAGAACTGGTAGTAAATGAGAGCTCTGCTTTTCCGAAAAGATAAAGCTCTCATTGGATATCGCGCGTCGCGTCATCGCACTGGTCTGCAAGAGCCATAAGTTGATCAATCACATTCAAGCATTTTTACAACATAATAAGAATGCTAATTGGTCGATTTGCTTACGGCTTTACGGTTAAGATAAAAATTTTATCACGCACAATAGCAAGAATAATATCTTAAATAAATCAAAAAATTTGAAAAAAGTAACGATAAAAGTAACTGTTAAATTCGTTACTCGTTACCGAAAAATGTAACGAAGTTACTTTTTCCGTTACAAATAAAATTTGTAACGCCATTACCGTTACAGTTACCGAAAAAAAGTAACTGTAACGGTAACGGCGTTACAAGTAACGCGTTACTTCCCAACCCTGATTGGATATAATTCATAGCGTGTAAAAATACAAAAATTTCCCTACCTTCCCTACCGATTAATAATATCATAACAAATGGATATATGTACAATACATTACACGCAGTCCTTTTCCTCGCACACGCGTACGCAAAAAGAAATAGCGTTTGCCGGTCGACGTATCCTCTCGCTGTTTTTGTACGCGCGGTTCGCTTTTTAGTCCGCGCCGCGAAGATGGCAGAATGGCGTAACGGCGATAGTCTGGCCAGTACATTAGCAGCAGGTTTAATTACAAGGCCGAAGTGGTGGCAGCAATAGCGGCGGCAGCTTGGAACGGAATGCTCGCGAATACTCGCTCGGTGCGATATTGATTCCCGTTTCAGATTGTCCGTTCACGAGGGAAAAGAGCGAAAAGGATGGTCCTCTCCCTCTCTCGAGTATGTGAACTGACACGGAGGATTGCGAGAGGGTGCGAGACATCGTGCTTGGCTCGCGAGACACGTTCATTGTCTTCTCTCCTCGCGATCACCCTTCCCTTCATGATCATCAACTACCTCACGTCCCGCTGCTGGATAATGGCCTCAAACCAGTGCCAAGCGGCAAATCAAACGGCGAAAATTAAATCGTGGAGAGAAATTAAGAAATTGCTACGATTATTCCGTAAAATTACTCAAGTGATCTCTGTCTCTCTCAGTCTTCTCCTCTCCCTCCCCCACTTCGCCCCCCCCCCCCTCTCTCTCTCTCTCTCTCTATATATATATATATATATATATTTTTTTTTTTTTATATATTTACATATACAGGATATTCTACGTGACGTATGCGACGTGAGAGGAGGATAATCTAAATCTTTATCTCGATATTTACAGAAAAATTTCCACGTGTCCTCTTTCCACGTTTGACATCTTCTATTGACAGAATCGCGAACTCCGCAAAGATTCGGTCGATGACAATTGACCGATTGTCGGTGAAATCTTCTGTTATGAAGTATGTATGGAAATTGAATGGAGATATTGAGAATGCGATTTATAAACACTGGGATAAACATCATAGAAGCCAGTAAATCGATCGTGATGCTAACATACAAAAATGTTTATATCTTAGAAATTTAAGCTTTCGATTGAGCTTTCGACCTATGTTTACTAAAGTTTTTTTTACTCAGTATGGTGTGTTCTATCTATCATATACATATGGAATGGTTTTTTTATAACATCTTATATGTATATATATATATATATATATATATATATATAATATTTATATCTTTGCAATAATATCTGATTTGTGAATACAATTAAGATACGTAATTTTCTTTATTTTGAGATCTTGGATTATCCCTTTAATTAATTCTCCGATATTTTTTTAGAAATGTATAAAATATTAATTTAATTTTTCCTATGTTTTGTTTAAATCATAATTGATATGAAGAAAAATTGATATTGATATCCACTTGATATCGAAGATATCAGCAAGATATCGGCATTTGTCATCAATTTCATAAATTCCTTACACATAATACAATATATATATATATATATATATATATATATCAGGGTTGGGAAGTAACGCGTTAGGTACTTGTAACGTCGTTACCGTTACAGTTACTTTTTTTCAGTAACTGTAACGGTAATGGCGTTACAAATTTTATTTGTAACGGAAAAAGTAACTTCGTTACATTTTTCGGTAACGAATAACGAATTTAACAGTTACTTTTATCGTTACTTTTTTCAAATTTTTTGATTTATTTAAGATATTATTCTTGCTATTGTGCGTGATAAAATTTTTAACTTAACCGTAAAGCCGTAAGCAAATCGACCAATTAGCATTCTTATTATGTTGTAAAAATGCTTGAATGTGATTGATCAAGTTATGGCTCTTGCAGACCAGTGCGATGACGCGACGCGCGATATCCAATGAGAGCTTTATCTTTTCGGAAAAGCAGAGCTCTCATTTACTACCAGTTCTAAGTACCTTGCAACGAAAATTATAGATTGCCATTCATTAGTTGAAGCTATTCAGTAAGCGTTTAAATAAAAGGTAACTTATTAATTTGATTAATACATATGTTATTTAATTTTAAATAAGGATTTAATTGAAAAATATTATTTTATTTTAAACTATTGATTCAAAAGTATTAATTTCAATAAAACAAACAATATCTCTTAATTTACTATATTTGATTTTAGATTTCTTACAATATTTGAAACAAAAGAATTAATAACAGCAGCATGTTTACATCCAAAATTTAAGTTAAACTGGTTAACCGGAGAAAAAAGAAAACGTGCTGAAAATTACTTGGAGGATTTATTGGGAATCCGATCAACTGAAATTTCTTCAAAACCTGGAAAATCTGACGATCACGATGATTTTTTCATTTTTGAGCAAAAAACGGTGCAAAATGAATCTGAATAAGAAGAATTGCAACGGTTTTTAAAATCAAATAATAGTAATATAGAAATGTTAAACGACTATCCAAAACTTAAAAAACTTTTTATTAAATATAATACAGCTCTACCAAGCAGTGCATCTGTAGAAAGAATGTTTAGCATCGGTGGCTCTGTATTAACACCACAAAGAGGGCATTTAAATGATGATACTATGGAGCAACAAATTTTATTAAAAATTAATAAAGAATTTCGATAAAATTTAATCATTTATTTTGTAATAAACCTTGAATGAAATCTTGCTTACAATTTTTTAAAAGTTTTTCTTATGCAAAATAATTTATTAGTTTGTATTGTAAAAAAGTAACGGAAATTGTAACGACTCGTTACTTTTTAGTAACTGTAACGGTAACGAGTTACTTTTTAAAATTGGTAACGAGTAACGGTAACGAGTTACTTTTTAGAAAAAATAACGGTAACGGTAACGAGTTACTTTTATAAAGTAACTTTCCCAACCCTGATATATATATATATGTATAAGCACGTGAAATTTTTACACGCGAGCGTTGCATGTGGGGCATGTTTTAAAACAGCAATAAATATCAGACATTGCGTACAAAAGAAAAACTATCTTGTACATACAATGGATACCGGTACCGTCTCCCAACAGGTAGCGAGGAAGGTCGACGGACTTGGTCCGCGACCGGTTGTCCTTTTCGCGTTCTGCCGAACTCTCCGCTGTCTTTTCCGCTCTACCGCGTCCTTTCCCTTCAGCCGAAAAATAAATCGCGGCGGCGGGCGATGTAACGGGGAACTTACGAGCGTAGATTCGGAGCAGAAAGACAGGACGCATCCTATGAATAATGGATAGCCGGTGGCTCATTATACGGGTGAAAGGTCAAGGGCAGTTTTATATGTGAAAACATGGACGGTCGAGCGAGCAAGTGGCCGCCGTAGGACTATCGCGTTTAGTCCGCGCGGCAAAAGCTCTTCAAGTTCTGAGAAAGGAGGGACGTCTGGCATCTGCGTAGTACTCGGCGTGTTTTGTCAGGCTCGTAAATATCTACCGATACGCTCGATGCTAATCCGAATACACAGATGTGCCTTCGTCTTGCCTGTTGTCAATTTGTATATATACGAGGTATATCGAACAAAAGTCCGTGTTCTTGTAACGGCTATAATACGGTTGGATTATTTTTCACCTGTCAAGTATACGCGATGATGCTTCGTTCAAAATAAATCAATAATTTTATTAAACGTATCTGCGCTCATTACAAGAATCTAAAGAAACTATATTTAATGTGACATATATAGTAAGATAGTAAGATATTGTATATAACACTTATATCATATGCAGCAAGAAATGTTTTATAACCCTCTAATAAGCATTCAAAAAGAGAGAAAAATTTACGATAAAGCTAAGAATTAAAAGACCACGTAGTTGAGCTCGCAAACTAGATTCGAAAGTCTCCAGAAAAATAATTTGCATTCAAGATCGATTAAATACTACTTTGCGTTATCTAAATTATTTTCCTTGTCGCCCATCAAAAGACATTACCCAATTAAGTTAGCGCCAGACTATGCGCGTATTCACAATTCGTGATTCGTAATTCGCGATTCGTGAACGGTATAAAGAAATCTGATCGGTTGAATTTGACGAATCTTCTATCCACGCTATTGACGAATTATAAACGAATCGCGCATAGTCTGGCGTTAGCTTTTAACGCGTCACACGAATCACACACCAGAGTTCTGCTGGAAAGATGGGACGCTTCCCCCCGCGAGATGGGAAAAAGACGGAAAGGGAAAGGGGGAAGAACGATAGTGTAGGAACGGCATCATGAGTCGGTATAATTAAGGTAGAAGAGAAGATCCAGAGCGAGTGGCGAAGGTCTAAGGGGGGAAAGAGAGAGGGTGAAAGGGAAAGAGAAGTGCTCTAGATCACCGGACGTCTAGCAGCGGAGCTGTGAGCGCAGATAAGGACCGCTACGGCGACGGCCAAGATGGACGGCCGACCGGTCTCAGCACTAGCCGGACTCTCTCCGCTTCGCTACCACGTCGCTACCAAGCGAGCGTCTCCTCCGCCTGCTGCCCCCCCTCCCCCCCCTGGTCTCTAGAAGCTTCCTGGGGATCCTTATTTATACGCCGTCGGCCCAGACTAACGCCCATTGTCCCATTTCACCCCCGAGGTAATCTGCCGGACGCAAATCTAAGGCCCTGATCCTGCGGGCTACCGCGAAAATCTATGACGCCTTTAATTTACACGCACCACACCCCCGCCCCCTTTCTCTCTTACCGCCTTTGCTCTCTCACCCTCGAGTAACGACTGAGAGATATCTCGACCGATCCTCCTTATGCGATGTATCGAAGGCTTTAACGAAGACTATCTCGGGCAACGGGCCTCGTCCTTGACCGACTCGCTATTAATAATCGTTTCGATGAAAGAGGAAAGCTGCTTTAAAAAATGTCGCTTTAAGAATTGACGATGGTATAATTATTGTATAATTATTTTGAATGAAATAAATGTAGATAGACAAAATAATAAAGTACTTGTATCACGCTTGTGCACGAGTGACAGATATTATTTGAATGAGCCATCTATGTTTCCGCGCATAAATTAATGTATATTGATTTTGATATACTTTACGTAAACATTGTCCAAGTATGTATATTTAAAATAATTATCTTCTCTCCCTTTCTCCCTCTCTTATATTTAATTCCAATAAATTTAAATTTTTAATTTTAATTAAAGAACGCAAATTTTGAAATATCTCTTAAATTTCCATTGTCGAAATGCGAGTGTAATAAATAAAAATTAATAATGACGCGTTCGAGAAATCTCGATTAAGAGAGTAAAATCATAATAACGATAATTAATTAACATGTAGCATGCTGTCACTTCTAATTGCTCAAGATATTTTATAACAACCCTTAACTTCGTGTCGTTCGGCCGGCCACAAATATTGAACTTTCCTAAGCACACTCGACCAGACTCGACGATCCGATCCATAGAGACGAGCGTGACGGTAGGTGAAGTTACGAGTGTGTGCGCGCGCGCGTGTGTGTAAAGGGGAGAGAGGATGTTACTTCCAAAATCGAGGTGGCGCGCCAGGACGATGGCTCGGGTCAAATATTAACGTCGGGCCCGATAATTGCGAAGTAGATTGTAGGAAGGGCGGGCTCCGCAGCCGCGGAGCGATCGGGCAAACCCGGGCAAGTTCCTCGTGCCTGATAGCATCTCGCCCTCTCCATAAATATGTCGCAGTGAGCTTAACCCCCTTGCCTATCTGCGAGGTACGAAGTAGGGGAGGCATTAATGTCAAACCGAGACGCGAGTTATGGCTCCCCCGTCAATTCCCAATGAATTCAGCGTTTTCGGCAGGGAATCGATGCGTTCCGACGAACGAGCTCGCTCGCCAAATCGCGCGCCATTTTTTACGGTTTTCGTCGTTTGTATAAAATGCGCGGCGCGTTGCCACCCTCTGTTGTCGAATGATCGATTCTAGCCTATGTGGAAAGCCCGCTGTTTTGACAACGGTAGGAACTGTATTAGGTGGATGATACATTTTTATTCTACGCTCGAGAGAGAAATATGGTGCGACCGTAGACTTTTTTTTTTTTTTTTCTAATAATTGACGTATCGTATCTTTTGTTAATATTCTTTTAATGCTATTCACATTTTTATGTATAGAGAGAATAAATTTATCACAGAATAGTTGATGAATTACATTTTGATTTTAAATAAATAATTTCTTGTAAATTATTCTTACATGCATGTATTTTGATACATGAGATATAAATTATTATTTACCCAAGATTAAGATACATGTAATAGTAAAGTTACTCTCCGCGGGCGGTGAAATAACTTTTCATTAATTAAGAGAAAGATGAAGAGGTACAAATTGTGTTAATATTATACATCTAACTTACATATTATAGTTACACGTGTTATTGTTACGAGGATGGACGATGTAAGTAGAGCGATCGGAAATACGAGAGCAACTTAAATTTTCTGCTTTTGCACACGAGTATGTCGATGGCGATCATCGATCATCGTGTCGTCGTATCGATGTGCTATCCGAAGACGTATCTTGTGTTTGTGAAACGACGAAAAGACCGATTGATGTTCACCATTCGACAGTGATGGAACGCGACATCGTTTCTTGACACGAGCGAACGCCCGATTATTTGATCGTTATAATTACATGTTGACGATACGATGCGACATCGAATTTGATATACGATAGCGAAATTGTAATTTAATAAAATTTCAAAATTCTCTCTTGTAGGTAAACATTTAAAAATAAAATTCTATTATGTAATATCAGAAAAGTATTTTATCATTCAGTATTTTCCATTGCTATTATATAATTCAACCTTTAATCGCAAGTACAATATTATATCGCTCGACAAAGAGAAAATATTTTCTAGAAAGCCTTTAAGAAATCGTGCGGCATTCACGGAACAATGTGTCTCGAGTAATACGATTATGATACGGAAACTTCAATGTCTTCGAGAAGTGTCTTTGCCTTTGTGTGTCCATCGATGGTCGAAGGAGGAGCAACCTCGCGGCTTTCATGCGGGATCATACGAGCCGAGTGCAGACGCGATTTCGCGGCGATTTCTCGTAGGTGATACAAATAACGCAATCAGTATGCAGGGGGTTCATGCATATTTCAGAGGGGGTTCACGAGGGTGGTCGCCGCTAAGAAGGGTTTATGACGGGGGTTGATCCGAGGATCCCCATCAAACCGCACGAGTCTGAATATCGAGGCGACGCCGGGGGCGGGGGCAGACCTCTTAACTCCTGCAAACTCATTACAATAAATCAAGCTTTGTTCTTCGACCAAGCGAGGGCTGGCTAAATTCTGCGGGTGCTAACCCTTCTGCCCAACCTACCTTCATCCCCGTGTCGTCTGTGCTCCGCACTCGTCTGTTACTTGACTTTCGGCTACGTCCGCGCACGTTTGTTTCTTAGAGTCACCGCGTATAACGATCGTATTTATCATACTTTACGGGCATCGTGAATAACGATTAACGCGATAAGTTGCTCGATTTATTCATCGTCTCCGCGAAAAAGGGATTACACATATATTAAAAATTATAATCTTTTCCTAAAGAGAGAGAGAGAGAAAGCTTGTATAGCTCATTTAAATTATCATTGGTAATATGAATTTGTTTATATTATCTCTTTTGTTTTAATCCATAAGGGATAGATACAGTATTGCATTATGATTCGAGTAACACATTATGTAGTTTATATAAAGAAAAATTTGTTTTGTCTTTAATACTAGTACACGTACATCGAAATTGGAAAAATAATCTTTCACCTCAAACGCAAAAAGAATTATATACAATAATCTTAACTATTATTATATATATTAATTTGAGACTTTATTCATTTCCTCTCTCCTTTTCTGTTTATCGGTAATAAATTAAAAGTTTATAAAAATAAAATTTTAGTAAAAGAAAAAAAGGAAAGGAAATTATATTGAAAAAATATTTGGCAGTTTAAATGAGATTGGTTCAGCGGTTTGAGTATTAAAAATTTGGTATTAAAATTTCTCGTTTTAATGTAGATAAAAAAAAAAAAAAAAATTTGCTAGCAATAAATATCATCGTTTGACATTATTATCGATTGTATCGGTAACGTCCAATGTTCGTGATTCGCGTCTTTTAAACATCTGAAAACATCAACTCACCGCACAGTTTCACACGAACATCCTCGAAAAACGGCAGTCAATGTGCGTGATACAGAGGCAAACGAGAAAAGAGGGGAAGGAGGCCTCGCTGACTTTGTGGTTCGCAGCACGGATTTGTACGAGAGATACAGAGGGATATCAGGCAGATGCCTGCATTCTGCGGAGCTCCACGTGCTACAAGCGTCGACATTGACTAATGATGGCGTGGCGAAGGGGACGAAGGGGGGTGTCGGAGGGCCAGACAGCGCGCCCTGGAACAGAAAATTCACCCAAGTTCACGCGACCTGTTGCACCCCCTAGCTCACCGTTTAACCTATAACCTACCCGCCAAACATGGGTTTAACCTCGCCTTATCGCGTTATCGAAGTGCTCGGACCGGCCGCGCTTGCCAGTCGATGTTTACTTTCTTTCCCTGCTTTTGCGCCGATTGTCGATCGACTTTTTTTTTTTTTTTTTTTTTTTTTTTTCCAAAAGACACACGCATGCTTATCGTTAGAAAGTTGAAATCTCTATTACTTGTCGATGTATCTATGTTCAGATTTTGATATCGTAAACACACACAATTCATATCCCTATCTTTATTCGTGTTAATAAAAACGTAATAAAAAATATACTTTCCAACATTAATAAGATTAAGAATAAAAAATTAAATCTATCAAAATTGTATTGTACCATATATCTTTAAAAAAAAAAAAAAAAAAAAAACTTTTCTTTAATATTTTAAATAAAATACATCGCATTCAATTATATTTATCTTAGATTTTATGCGCGCTGTTATCTAATACAACGCATACAAATTTCTTTATCGGATTATTTCTTGATCAATTTATCCGCTTTAAGAAAATGGCAAGACTATCGTGTTTACCTTTATAGGTTGGCTTGCTTTTTCTCACGGTACCGCCCGTCTAAACCAATTTATTGCAAACACGTTCGGCAAGAATCCCCCTCCCCCTCCCACTCCCCCCCCTCTCGCTCGATAATGGACAGTGCGAGTTCCGGCACGCACGAGAGAAGAGGGACGAAGCTGATGGTGGCGCTAATTACTGCACTTTCCTCGGACCTGTACCCCGCTTGTTATTCAGTCCGAATCAATCCGCGCGCGACGACCGCGAACGAACGGATAGGCGTGCGTCGAGCGAAAAGCAAATTAAATTCGGCGGCCACGTTAACGCGATTACGCGAACCCGGTGAGGTGGTCCCCGGCAAAAATATCAATCGCACATGTAATCCCGCTTAACGAGTGTACCTTTTAATTAATCACCATTTTCAATATTTCAACGTCGCCGTGAGCGAGCGTGCGCGTTCGTACCCCCGCGCTCGCGCACGCATTACGTACGCGTGTACGCGTACGCGTGAGCATACGTGCGATTTAACGCCGACAGTCTCCGGTATATGCATTCTCTTCCTGAACGGAGCGAAATATCGTCGCGCGGCATTATGCGTATATCGCGGGCACGCACCTCGTGATTGAATGGCCGCCTACATGTATACAATACCTACGCACGTTGCGAGCTACGTAAATACGTCACATGGCTACACGCGTGACTCTTAAGCCGCGCTTATCTGCGCAACGAGAGATTCAATTTGTCCCTTTCCCCCCCCCCCCAGTGTGGAATTTATGCGAAAACTTTAACGAGATCTAGTCCACACGTGGCATCGTGCGATTATCATTGGCTCTTTGGCGAATGATTTACATGTCATAAATTAATACGGGTCTTAAAAAAATCTTACAATGGCACGTTTGCGTAATACTATTGCGTTTGTGCGATACGTTCTCTTTGAATCTGTCTGAAGAAAGACACTCTTAACAAGTTTATGCGATAGCATAAATTATTCGCATAAACTATAACGTATTATGAAATAAACGCGTATAATCTCTTGTTTACCGCTTTTTAAGAAATTATCATAGAATTAAGCACGTCACTTTAATATATATATATACTAGGTGGCTCATTTTAATCCATCCAGTTGAATATCGCAAAAACCAAGCCCGGAAGAGTAAAATGTTTCAAACAACAGTTGTGTGGCTTCAAAAAGGCCATAAGATGGTGACAATGATTTGACCTTGGAAAATCATTTGAAGATCATGCGAAGGTCAACTTTAAAATCTTAAATGGAAACCCCCATTTTTTATTTAGTATTCTTGTAGCTGACATCGGGAGCTTTCCAAAACACCATAATAAAGTATTTTTTCATTAAGTACTTTTTGAGTTATTTTATATTTTAATCTGACATATTTTGATATAAAAAATAAAATATTTCGTAAAATATTCAGTTTTCGATAATTTTACCGTAATACCTCTATGTACAGAATAATAAGACAAATTAATTAGTGCCAAAAAAACGAATAATTGTTTTAAAAAAATACATTGTAAATAATTTTCTTAAAAACAATTTTTTTTTTATACTAATTGATTTGTCTCATTATTCTGTACATAGAAGTATTACGGTAAGATTATCAAAAACTAAATATTTTACGAGATATTTAATTTTTTATATCAAAATATGTCAGATTAAAATATAAAATAACTCAAAAAGTACTTAATGAAAAAATACTTTATTATAGTGTTTTGGAAAGCTCTCGATGTCAGCTACAAGAATACTAAATAAAAAATGGGGATTTCCATTTAAGATTTTAAAGTTGACCTTCGCATGACCTTCAAATGATTTTCCAAGGTCAAATCATTGTCACTATCTTATGGCCCCCTTGAAGCCACACAACTTTTGTTTGAAACATTTTTCTCTTCCGGGCTTGGTTTTTGAGATATTCGACTGGATGGATTTAAATGGGCCACCCAGTATATACCTTGTTTCCATCTCATATACTAGTAATACTAATAATAAGGAAGTAAGAAATCAACCCACGTTTACTTTATATCAGATATGAAACGCTGAGGTCCATCAATATTGCATTTGCGGATTTAATCGCAATTTAAAATTTTTTCTGATACACACACGGGGGCGATTAAACTTTTATCAAAGTAAGATATCAATTCATAGCGCAATCCTCGAACTCGTGGCACGCCTTCTACGTGCCCTTCCTTATTGGCCATCCTTCTTACCTCGAGATTCATCCTGGCAATTACCGCGGTTCTGTTCTACATGAAGAAATCAATCACACGGACGTACAATCTCGGCTAGAGCCGAGGGCAAGTTCAAAATGCTTATTTCGCTCTTTCACGATTGAGAAAATGTTCCAAATTTTCAAAGTTTAATCTAGTTAACGACATTTCTCCAAGATAACACAAATTTCATTTATCTTTTATAAGATTTTAATGCAAACATTTTGTCATTTGCAAAAATAATGTCTTGAATGTTGAAAAACAGAAAAAAAAATAGATAAAAGTTATAGAAACAGAATCTATTTCTATTTTTTTCAGTAAATTTTCAATGTAAAAACATATGTTGGAAAAATCGATTTTATAAATAATAAAATGTTAAAAAATGATATCTCTCTCTCTCTCTCTCTCTCTCTCGATATTAATGTATGATTAATAATGCACGTTTCAAAGCGCTTGAAAGAGATATTTAAATCGAATCTTGAAAATCGATGTCATTGTAGAACATGATGCAGTAGATCACATTTTATAAAAAATACGACGTATATATATGGACCGTTTATTTTGAAAGTGGTGTAAGTCCTTTTTTTAAAAAAATGAGATATGACGTAATTTATGCTTAATTTAGTGTAAACTTTTTGTTTATAACTAGTTAGTATTTAATATCTTAAAAAATGCCAATGCTTTGTTCAATTTAAAATTGGCCGGTAAAAGAAATCGCGTAACCATTGATTATGAAAGTGGTGTAAGTCCAATTTCCATCACGATGCCAGGCCTATTACATACGAAAAATATAAGAATATGCAGCAGCTATTACCTTATATACCTCCTGTGCATCATGAATATTTCAAAACACTGCCACATGAAGAGCATAAATAATTAATAATACCAATATCTTGTGTTAAGTTTAACAATATATAAATATAATTAACGTTCAAAATAAAAAATACTAATTCTATTTTATTTCTTGTTATTATTTATAAACAAAATTGGATTAATATGAAATATATTTTAAGTGATATTTGTTATTTCAAAATTGAAATTAAATGATATTTACAATTGACTAATTATGAAAGTGGTGTAAGTCCATTTGCAGCCCGGAAATATATATTATTTTAGTTAAATTCGCCTAAAAGAAATTTATATAATCCAATTACATATTGATAAATTAGTAGAAACATTCCCAGACTTCACATAATTAACCTATATTTTTTAATTGTCAGATCTGCTAACATTTAATTTTCTCGAAACAAAAGAAAATGGACTTGCACCACTTTCAAAATAAACGGTCCATATATATATAAACGAAAGCTTTTTTTATTCACATCATTCAGCGGATAATCAAAATTAAGCATACGAATAAGATGACTTTTCTCGGTAGATAATCACTTCCATTCAAGTACTTAAACTGACTCAGCTGTGTCAAAGCGATTCTGCCGCGGAACAAGAGGAGAAAGGGGGTTGCGAAACGTTTTAAAAGCGAGCCGCTGAGTTCGCCGCCGGTTGATGAATATTCATGCCGCTATATAATAACATTTTTGAGCCACTGTTTAGCTAATCCTCCGGACTCATTTATCGTAGGAGGCAAGGACAGCTATAATTCTTGAAAACGCTCCAACGGCGTTACTATTATTATTATGCGAATAAATACCCCGGGATTAAGTGCGATGGGGAAACGCCGGGGGCGTTTGTGCGGCCGTTGCATTTTATGGAAACAAACGTAAAGTAGTTGCCGCGCGCGATTTATAGTTGTAGCTCAGGTTCGGTGTTGCTTGACGATTAACGACCGCGGCCGTGTACGCGGTGCGCTGGGGATCTTCGATTAGAATGAAGAAACAATTTGCGTGAGAAGGAACGTTTATGCGACGACACGCGACGCAATCGCGAAATTCCACGATTGATCGGATGATAGGGGGGAGCGGCGCGATTGTACGATTGTCCAATTTCGAGGATAATTGCTGATTCGTTTCGACAAATTTGCTCTAGGACTTTAAATCGGTAATTGCCGATAGTTATCGCACTACCTAATCATGTTCGCGTTATCGGGCTATTACACGATTCTCGATATCGTCAGTTTGGCTAATAGACCGTCGACGTGACGATATATTTATTTTTCCACGCATGTTTTTTCACCTCTATTATGTATTCGGGATGTGATTGTAATCGAATTTATTCGCGTGCCTTTATTTTAAGTAACCGAGCCAATAGCTACGGGCGAGAGAGAAAGACGGGAATTTTTCACACGCGACCTCCTTGTTCACGATCGGATTTGCGTAAGATCTTGGCAAACGGCGATTCTTTCTTCGCGCTATTATCGCAAATCTTGAAGCTAATCCGTTTCTAGGTTTCATTACCGAGAGCGAACGCATCGGAAAGTCGCCAGGAAACTCCGCTGAGAACGATGCAGCAACCAACCGGCATACCGAAGCTCTTTAACTGTCCCCTGCCCTCCGCCTCCCTTTCTTCCACCCGCCACCACATACACATGTACGATGCGTATATCGAGAAACAAAGGGCGCGTCTCTTCGTTTAATGCTACCGCAGTCAGGCCTCGGAGAGATTATAATAATCTCGGTTTACGTAGTGTCTCTCGAGCTGGTTAATTTGAGGAGGAAACTTTCGTCCGTAGAATCCGCGAGTCTCGTGTCTCCTCTTCCACGCTCTTCTATCCTCCACCCCTCCCTCTGGCCTCTTTCTCATCCTCTCTCCGTCGCTCTTACATCTAAGTTGATCCGTAGCTAGAATCGCCTTAATCTCTCGTAAACTCGCGAAATTCGAGGTTGCCCGAATCAAGCGCGATTGTAAAATGCCAGGCCGAGCGACAATGCGATTCAAGATATAAAAATTAATGAGAGATGCGAACGTGTTGAAAATTTTTAACGAGAGAAAGATGTGTTGAAATGATGCTGTTTACAATTAATCAAGAGTCTTATTCTTATCCGCTATTCTTTAACTAGATAGAAAGAATAAATTGTCACGATTGGGACGATTCTTGCGTCTCTCTTCTCTTCTAAAATTCTTCGCTCTATTTCGCATCTGCTTTCGTCGAGAGAGAGAGAGAGAGAGAGAGAGAGAGAGTCCATTTAATTCACTCTGATTATTTGTTACGAGCGTCCATCGATTGAATCCCCTTTAATGACTGCCAAGACAAGGAGAAGGCATTTCACTTAACCGTAAAAGAATTGCGATTAAGCACAAAAGCCGGGTCTCGGTAAGGGGCGGGGATACGAGAAGATAGGGAAGGGAAGAGAATTCGTCGCTCTTCACGAGGACGGTTCCTCGAGAGTCGTCTTTCACGAGGATTTTCGACGAGATCTCTCCCCTCTCGCCTTTAAATCTATGAGCGCCCTCATAATTTCCGTGGAGTCAAACAAAAGACGCGTAAACAATGGCGACGGGAAGGATGAGAGCCGTCGGTGTCAAAGGAAGCGCCGCTTAAAAGTTTAATTCGCTAATTGAACCCGCGGCGTAGTCGTAGCGCCGACAATAACTGCGCAAATAAACTCGCGAGTACTCTCGATCCGTTTTTCCTGTCAAAGGAAACGCCCGCCGCGGTAGGCGCGGCTGCAATTTCGCCCCGAACGAAAAGCGAAAAGAAGGGGATGAAGGAGGAAAGGGGGAGAGACCTTTTTTTCCCGTCTTGCCGACGAGAATTCGAGCGAGAGGAGGATAAATAAATTAGTAACTCGTTGTCTATTCTCTCGCCGACACGGCGCGTGCCCGTTCCCGCGGAATGGAAAGTACACGCAAAGTTTTGAGCATCGTCGAGACACAAAATCCATCCGTTCCTTTCGGCTGTACTTTGCGTCGAAATTATTTGTATATTGTAGCTAACGTATCGTTGTTGTTTTTTTTTGTTTTTTTTTCTTTCTTTTTCTACAGGAGGACCGATCTTTATCCGATTACGCGCGCATTTGATCGTATTTTCGCACGGTCGATTCCGCGCGTATATAAGCGTTTTATCGAATTTGACGTTTCAGCCTTTTAGAGAGGGACCGAGATACTTCAATAATAATAATAATAATAACCGCAGCCGCTCGGGCAAGGTTTACAATGAACGCTTATTTTATTCCATATATTCGCGATTATTATATACATCATTTTATTTTTACGTGATTTCATCACGTTCATCGAGCGTTCGCTACCTTAATGCATATTATCGTTCATTCTACTTTTATCACGGCTATTTATTTTCTGATTTATCTAATCCATTTGCGCTTTCAATCACGTATTATTTTATTTCCGCAAAGTCCGTTCCATTTCTCCCGATTCGATCATCGTCAATCATTTATTTCCGCTTTATATCTATTGTCATATTTCATTCCGGCGATTTATTTTAATAAACTGCCACGATAAAGCTACAAAAATATATTCCGGCATAATTTGTTGACAGCCATTCATGCATCCTATGTGAAAGTCGAATTATTTACGGAAACAAATGTAAATGGTTATAATTCTTACGTATGTATATTTCTATATGGCATCGTCATTCGCGTTACTTCGATCAGCAAAGCGTCATCGTATAATGACATTACGACGAACATGAATTTCGATCGATACACGTGTATCTTCGCCGTTTGTCCGTAGCGTATTCCGAAACTCCAGGCATCGCGACAACTTGGTCGCGAGCAAAGAAAGAAGACGCAGTCTCTTTCTATCCACGAAGGAAGTTGCCGCGATGAATATTTCAGCGCGAGAGTCGTTACGGTTGGCCGAGCTCTTGACGGGCAACGATCGGCGAATACAGTGCGCGCATCTCGTGCACCGCCGTATCTACTTGGGTACCATCTTCTCCGCGAGGAACGTTATCAGAAAAGTTTTGGAATTTCAAATCGGCCATCCGCGGAACATTGATCCCGTCCCATCCCCGTCCCCGGTTCCTCGATCCACCGATCGTCGCTTGCCGGTTTGACGTGATTCTTTCTCGTGTTCTTCCCTCTTTACCGGGGATCGTCGTCTGGCTTTGACGCGAAATTCCCGCGCGTACGACAATCCGTGAGGATATTCCGACGACGAGGAAGACTCCGGCGGCATCTTTCGGTCCATTGGGCCCGACAGAATGATGTAGATTCGTCGCCGTGCACACGTACCGCGCACGTGGCGCGACGGAGGCGACCCGCGCCCGCGCCGCCGTTCCGCACGGCCATTCGTTCCGCGGGATGACAGACGATGATTTGCGACCGGTCTCGGCCGCGAGCAGTTTCCTGATTTTTATGTAAGAGGACCAGAAGACGCGGCGCCCGGAGACTTAGGTCCCAGACGATCGTAAATTAAGCCGATGCCGCGTTTCAACGTATCCGTGTCTCGATACACGTGCGTTTCGCGGTCGCGAGAGTGACGGCTCGGTTTCCTAAGTCGATGCTTTTTAAATCGCTGCACCTGTTTGTCATCTGTACGGCGGCAAATATGTACAAGATCATGTATACATTGTTGCGTAGTAGTGAATCTTTCTAATTGTCCGATCTCCAGGGTTGGGAAAGTTACTTTATAAAAGTAACTCGTTACCGTTACTCGTTACTAATTTTAAAAAGTAACTCGTTACCGTTACAGTTACTAAAAAGTAACGAGTCGTTACAATTTCCGTTACTTTTTTACAATACAAACTAATAAATTATTTTGCATAAGAAAAACTTTTAAAAAATTGTAAGCAAGATTTCATTCAAGGTTTATTACAAAATAAATGATTAAATTTTATCGAAATTCTTTATTAATTTTTAATAAAATTTGTTGCTCCATAGTATCATCATTTAAATGCCCTCTTTGTGGTGTTAATACAGAGCCACCGATGCTAAATATTCTTTCTACAGATGCACTGCTTGGTAGAGCTGTATTATATTTAATAAAAAGTTTTTTAAGTTTTGGATAGTCGTTTAACATTTCTATATTACAATTATTTGATTTTAAAAACCGTTGCAATTCTTCTTGTTCAGATTCATTTTGCACCGTTTTTTGCTCAAAAATGAAAAAATCATCGTGATCGTCAGATTTTTCAGCTTTTGAAGAATTTTCAGTTGATCGGATTCCCAATAAATCCTCCAAGTAATTTTCAGCACGTTTTCTTTTTTCTCCGGTTAACCAGTTTAACTTAAATTTTGGATGTAAACATGCTGCTATTATTAATTCTTTTGTTTCAAATATCGTAAGAAATTTAAAATCAAATATAGTAAATTAAGCGACATTGTTTGTTTTATTGAAATTAATACTTTTGAATCAATAGTTTAAAATAAAATAATATTTTTCAATTAAATCCTTATTTAAAATTAAATAACATATGTTTAATCAAATTAATAAGTTACCTTTTATTTAAACCTTGCTGAATAGCTTCAACTAATGAATGGCAATTTATAAGGTCAGATTTATTGAGATTTTCTAATTTTCGTTGCAAGGTACTTAGAACTGGTAGTAAATGAGAGCTCTGCTTTTCCGAAAAGATAAAGCTCTCATTGGATATCGCGCGTCGCGTCATCAAACTGGTCTGCAAGAGCCATAAGTTGATCAATCACATTCAAGCATTTTTACAACATAATAAGAATGCTAATTGGTCGATTTGCTTACGGCTTTACGGTTAAGATAAAAATTTTATCACGCACAATAGTAAGAATAATATCTTAAATAAATCAAAAAATTTGAAAAAAGTAACGATAAAAGTAACTGTTAAATTCGTTACTCGTTACCGAAAAATGTAACGAAGTTACTTTTTCCGTTACAAATAAAATTTGTAACGCCATTACCGTTACAGTTACCGAAAAAAAGTAACTGTAACGGTAACGGCGTTACAAGTAACGCGTTACTTCCCAACCCTGCCGATCTCGATATCAGATTAGAAAAGACGTTCGAACAATTGCGATAATCATAACAAAGTTGAGTGAATATTTCGTGTCTTGAGCAATAATGAAACAAATTTAATATTATCTCATTTCTCGATTAATAAGCGTTCGGTTTTATATGTAGATAAAAATATTCTTTGCATATGTATAATAAATCGAGGTAACCGCTTGTAAAAACCAGAATAAAAATGTTCCACAATATATTATATAGTTGTAAAAATTAATATTAAATATTGTATGTGATGTAATAATTTCTAAATAATTTACTAAAAATAATCACATATATATAATTGTTTCCACAATAAAGTTTTATCGCAAACTTGAAAGGTATAAAAACGTTTAAAATTAAAGAGACAGAAGGAGATATAAATTTTTATATAAATTATTTAAAGATGTGAAATATTGTCGGACAAGCTAAATGCTAAAAGAGATATGCCACTGCTCGAAAACAAAAAGTGACGTAAGCGTAATAATTAGTCTAATTGGAAGATAAAGGGAAAATTCAATTGTGTATAATTGCTCGGTAGATGGTGTCCCTTTCAAGATCAATTGCCAGATAAATCTCAAGACATTTCGCAAAGTAGGACGTGTATTATGAATTGAAGCGACTCGGTCCAATCGTTTTCGCGACGAATAGGGGTCGCGATGGAAAACGGGTCGCGCGTATTTATACGCTTCTAAAAATCGCTACAGTCGCGATAGAATAATGAGTGACAGCTGAAACATTAGTGCTCCTACATATTGCAACTCCGTTCCGATTCGCGATGCGCTAATGTCCCCGTTATCGAGGACGACGAGAATTTAATATATACACGAGCGAATGCGAGCTTAATCCCTCGCATCGTCGCATCTCTCGTCTCGCGAGGCGAAAGAATTCTCCCTCGCGACGTGTCGGCCGACGCGTTTTCTCACTCACGTGCAATGAATCGGATTCTCGTTTCTGAGATCGTTTCGCGCTCGGTTCTCCCCGATACATCGTGCAACACGTTTGCGCGTTTCCCCATCGTCGGAGCGACGCGCGCGGCAAGTTGAAGTCAAGTTTAAGCTGTCGTCGCGCAAGACGACGCAACCGAGAGAAGTTACGCGGCTGAGGTGATATGTGTCAGGTCCATAATACTCGGGGCGGGGACCTCGACTAAGTAAATGTTATTTCCGCCGGTGCATAATTGTGACTCCGTCGAGAAACGCCGTGACGTTAATGTTAAGGACGACGGACGGGGAGCTCTGGCACGAGACGGAAGACGCTGTTCCGCCGACGCCGACGCCGACGCCTACGCCTACGCTGCCGACGACGACGACGACGACGAAGACGAGTGGTGAAAAACGGGCTGCGCGAAACAGCGAGTTATACATGGACGATGGTGCGTCTGGCGTAATTAATCGTCCGCAGTGTCGCATTTGTCCCGGTAATGAGAACGCGAATATTTCGTTACGTCTTGATGTACAATATGACGGGAGGCGTCTAAAATGTACTCGACTTGATATTTTTCAACGAGGCGAAACTTTTTATCACGCAGTACACAGTTTATATACTACGGTCTTTCTATTAAATTCCGACATTGAGCGTTTATTGTACTGTCAAGTACAACGATTAAGCTTTTATCGTGACTCGAGGAGATAGTTACAATTATAGTCGCGCTCGATACGTGACGGTGTCAGCCGTATAAGAACGTATTAATTATTTTCCAACGGGATAAGTAATTTCCAAGCGTCGTGGAATGAAGAGCCGTAGCATAGGGGGGAAAGAGGGGGCGGGGGAACGCGAGGGGGTTTGTTTAGACCGACGAGGAGTAGTACGTAATCATCCGCAGATGAAAGAGCTGTCGGAGTGTCGAGGCGAACGAAAGGCAGCACAACAGAGCCACTCTGTGCTTTGCCTCGAACCGTGGTCTTCCCCCTTTCTACCTCAAACCCCGAGGGCCTACCCTCTCCGCGCATACCTCTCTCTCTCTCTCTCTCTCGCCCTCTCTGCCACCCTCTTCCTCTTCCTCATCCCTCCTTACCGTCCCTTTAAATTAACCGATCAATCGGGCCACACCAACATTTCCACCGACATCAAACACGCGTCGCTTTGTGATAATTAATCGTCAGTCTTCGAATGGCGTTACCAAGCGGCGGTTATTGGCAGTCTGATGAAATTTTTGCGCGGAGGAAATGGCGACCCAAAAGAAAAACGGACGCGGGACCGGCGGGAAAGAATACTTTTTGACGTCAAAGCACGTCGAAGAACGTTCCGCAGGATTTCACCGGCGCGCTCGCGAGCACGCTCACGTATTACGGGAAAATCAAAGGTCGAGACTATTCGCCTTGAGGGCTCAAAATACTTTTGATCTCGCATTACCGTATTATTAATTCAACGAGCGTGACATGGGAATTAAAGAGCAGACAGTCCCCGCGCGCACATACGCGGATCTTATCGGTATCGTCGCGCTCCGTATAATCGAAATCGGAGATCAAAGCGCGCGCTTCGGTTTCCTTCCCCTCTCCTTCTCTTTCTCCGTTTCCTTCCTTTCTTTCTTCCTTTTATCCTCGCTTACCGCCAACTCGTGTATCGCCGTGCAAGAAGTGCAATTACCTACGTGTTCGCCGCCAATTATGCAACGTTACGCAACGTAATCATGCGGCGAATTACGACGAAAGAAATCGGAGAAACGGTCGACGAGATGAGGGATGGTCGTCGACCATCTTTTCCAAGCGAGAAATCGCCGCCCCGATCTCCCGTAACAATTAAGTAGAGCTACTTTGTGGAGTGTGACATTTGTTTAGAAACAGCGCGAGTTGTACAAGATTCTAATTATTCAACAACCATATGGCCCCGGCGTATCGCACAAGGCGTATCTCCCTAATAATAGCTGTCCGGCTTGCGGTTTACGTAGCTGAAATATTCCCTCGTAGTCAAGAGTTGTTCGTGTAATCCCTCTGTGAAAGCTCACCCTCCTATGTCACCAAGTCGGAGGGGGTTGCGGCGGGTATAGTAACGGCGGGTCTACCTTCGCGGCACTTCAAACGGAATCGTCAAAGCTTCATCGAGTAAGAGTAATGTAATTCCCTTGTTACCGTATATCCGATCCACGGCGCCCGGTCTATTGTACGGTATCCGGCTTCTGAGCAGCAGCAGCAGCAACAGCATTGTCTCAAACCGCATGCTTCCCGTCTCCACGCGACAGCATTGAATTACGCTGCTCTTTCTTTGTCGCATCGCATAATATCGCCGCAGATTCGACGAAGCTTTCACACGCGAGTTTCTGTGTATTATTGAGGTAAACGACTATTGCCCCGACGACCCGGGATCTAATTTAAATCCATTTATACGTTAAGCGTTTATTATGACAAATACATTTTCTCATTTATGAAATAATTATGTTATTGTAGTTTTAATCTTTCTGCGGGCCTTTACTTTCTTATTTACAAAAATGTTCAGAATTATGACTTGAATTTCTCCGATTTTCGAGCATTATTTATAATTTTTGCATAATTACTGCGGTAATAAATATGTCGTCTCTCGTTGCAAGAAATCTATCGACATGCCTGAGAGCAAGACATTCTTTCACATGTACAATATGATTCGAGACAAAAACTAACAGTCGTGATTCTCGTCCGTTTTCACAGGAGGATATCGTCCATTATTTTTATTCGGCAAACCGAAATCCTAAAACTTTCCCGCTGCAATTGGTGATTCTTCCCCGAGTGTCCAAGGATAACCGCCAAGGGGACGGCCATATATACATGTTTATTATTTAATAAAAACGTTATTGTGGTGAGCGAGGAGACACACGGATCGTGCAATAACAGCGTCGCGGAATAAGATTGGCGTCGAATCCGACGAGGAGCAGGACAAACAGACGGACGCGGATATTGAGTTCGTCTCCTTCTGCGCCCTCCAAAGGATCGTTGTCCTTCCATTCTTTCGTTTCCTCCCGATCCCTCGTATGCGCTCGCGCGTGTATGTGTATGTATGTGTGTGCGTGTGTGTGTATGCGCAAGCGAGAGCACGGAATTATCTGTATCCACCCGTTTCTGTTCATAGTTCCAGATGGCAGCAGTGCCCATTGCGCGCGAAAGCCGCTGAAAATCACCGACGTACGACGATGCAACGGGGGGGGGGGGCGGGGGGTGGTACGCCTATATATGTGCTCTCTTCGTAGACGAAAGCTATATACGACCAGAAGGGACATTGTGTTTGGATAGAAGGACGAGAAGGACGAGGGAACGACGTTATATCGCGGAGAGAGCAGTCCTCCGAGAGGGGTGTCAAGCGCGGCCTTTCCCTCGCTCCGCGCAGATCCCAATCGCAGCTGTAACGTGATTCTCTCGCGAGCAGGGACAATATATTATTTTAATGTTTTAATATCGTGTCGGTGTGGTCGTTCGGACAAGGCGGTGTCCGCGTTTAGGATGTCCATGCGCTCTCCGCTCCGCTCGTCACCGATCCGATTCGGAACCGATAATATCGGAATCACACATCTCTCCCTCTGCGTCTGTTTCCCGCGACCCTCGACATTTTTTTTTCGCCAGCTAACAAGCGTCGAACGGGAATCTATTTCACCCCTTTTGCGCGTATCACGACAAATGATACATTTATATGAAATTTAGACTTTTCAAATTTTTATTGGGGATCTTTGTGTAAATCAAAATGAAATAATATAATAATTAATTTGGTGTGGTAGAAGCCCGGCATAAAAATCACCCGAAAAAACATAAAATAAAAAATGGAGTACGAAAATATTAATAAGAAAAATATTAATAAAAGCGTATCGCGAAATATTTTAATACATTTTACAAGAACAATCATGAGAAAAGAATCCGCATGTCGAAAAGATATCAAGGATAAATCGACTTAAATAGAAAGGATATTGGGAACACGTTGTCGAAAATATAAGTGTCATTTCTCCCCTCGCTATGAATCTGCTGATATACCGCGTAAACTGTAAATCTCGCGGCGAGGAAGCTCCTCGCGCTCTCGCAACGACACATACATAACGAATATATGAAAGGCACGGCGGTGTTTGCATCGCGGTGCTGCGTGTTCTGGAAAAGAAAAAGCTCGCGCACTCGCCGCATTGTGCTCTCGCGGCTCCTGGTTCGCGGACGATTTAACATGGGGGCGATAACGACCGGGATAAATCAGCGCCCGTCCGAACGAGGCGCGGCCCGAAATCAATAATAATGGGCAGGAGCCATTAGTAAAATTAATAAATTATACCACACATTATGTGCGCATTGTGAGTCGCGCGCTAGCTCGTCGGGGTAATACGTCGTAAATCATATTAGTGAATAATCCGCATCACCATAACCAGCCGCACGGGCAGCCGTTGCGTTTTGCGCGATGACAAAAGTGGTATTAACCGTTCGCTTGTCGTTAACATTCTCCGAATCCTTGTAATCGTTGCGATAATTGCCGAAATGAATTGCCGCAACGGATCTAAGATCTAATCTCTTTTGGCAGCCAGATCTCCCCCCTTTATAACGATCGAAGCAAGATGCGATTACGAGACATCATATTTGTTGAAAATGTTTATTATGAAAAAATACAATCTCAATTTCTTTCTTCAAATTTTATAGACAAATGTATCTATTTATTGTATATACAAGAAGCTTGCAAAATATTTAAATAGTTTTTTACACGCATAATTGGCGCTAGGCCCATGTATTGTCTTTTATAAAAAGTCTTTGCTTCGACGGTATACGAAACTGCGATATAATTAACATTCCAACGTAAAATCTTATCTCAATGAAATATCTTTTATAAAATTTTTTTCTCTCGCGTAAAGAAATCGATTAGATATAATGGAAAACACAAATCTAGGTTCATCTTGAATCGAGATTAAACGAACGGAGAATGTTTACATCGAGCGTCTAACGAAAAAGCTTTTGTCGCGCTAACACCATCGGCGCGAAAATTGTCGAAAAGTTTACGCGGGTAGGCGATAGAATCGAGTCGCAGTTCTTTTTCTCCGCAGAGTATTCGTATTAGCGATCGGAGTAGCCGGTTACCGTTCGGGGTTGGAGTATCTATCGACGAGGGCATAGCTTCCTATTAGCGGGGCACTTCATACGGACGGGATCCTGGGCTCTCGCGCCTCACCTCGCCTCACCTCGCTCGTGGGAGCGATATCGTATAAATGTGTCGTTAATTACTTACCCCGCGACACCACCGTTCTCCTCCATCGCCGTTCCTCCCCTCCCAACCCACCCTTTCACCGCATCCCTTCTGCTCCGCAGACCCGTCACCTCCACCGACTGCCTTCTGACTGCACCACCTATGCCCCTCTCTCTCTCATTCTCATTCTCTCTCTTTCTCCCGCGTCATCCCTCGATGGCGCTTCTTCCCTCTTCGGGTCGTCTCCTCCACCGCCTTTCTCCTCATCCTCTTGCAACGTTATGGCGCCGCGTGTTAAGGAAACTAATGTTTATTTGAAAAACTAATTGAACGGGACTCTCGCGTCTACAGCCGGCAATTAAACGAGATTACTGCAGTAGCGCTCGAGCCCCCGGGGGGATTAGATAGCACAGTAAGATATGGAACGCGTAATGTTTAACTACGGCTGCCGGCAGCCCTCTGAAGCGCCGCCAATAATTAATTGTTAGCTCGATACGGCCGCGGCGAAACCCGGCCGATATCAAAAAGCCGGAATAACCACGAGGCAGTCGAGTGGCTCTTTTCCTCTTTACGCTTCTCTTCCTTTTTCGCCCTCTCCTCTCTTCGTGTCATTTCGATATCTTTGTTTCTTCCATTTTGATCATGATAGCACGATAGATGAAACATGCGCTAGAGTATCGCAAATAAACCGATATTTATATATTATGTACATTAAATGGTTAATTATGCAAAACTTTGTTTTTTCAACGTGAAAACTATATCTGTGCGATGAAATAAATGTATTTGCGTATAATGTTTCGAAAATTATCGTAACATGTATTAGTAAAAACTAGTAGCCAATCAAGAAATATTTTATAATAAAATTTATATAAAAAAATTAAGCGTTTCTTTAAAGAAATATTGCTTAGTACATGTAATATATAACTTGATTTTTTTTCTATCTGAATTAAATAAAAGGTTGGTTAAATAATTTGTGTCTTGTTGAAATTATTTTTTAATAATAGCAAGATATTTTTGAAATACACTGTAATCACTATCAAAAAATTCTGCCTTCTAAATATTATACTTATCCATATTACATTATCCTACTGCTTTTCCATTCATTAATTTGGAAAATGGGGCATGTCTAGTTTTTGTCTTTTAGAAACATTACTTTTAATGGGTCAAAAATATATAACGATTGCCGTCGATGCTGGATCTGTACCATATTTCGAAAATAAACAAATTATATATATATATATATATACAGGGTTGGGAAAGTTACTTTATAAAAGTAACTCGTTACCGTTACCGTTATTTTTTCTAAAAAGTAACTCGTTACCGTTACAGTTGCTAAAAAGTAACGAGTCGTTACAATTTCCGTTACTTTTTTACAATACAAACTAATAAATTATTTTGCATAAGAAAAACTTTTAAAAAATTGTAAGCAAGATTTCATTCAAGGTTTATTACAAAATAAATGATTAAATTTTATCGAAATTCTTTATTAATTTTTAATAAAATTTCTTGCTCCATAGTATCATCATTTAAATGCCGTCTTTGTGGTGTTAATACAAAGCCACCGATGCTAAACATTCTTTCTACAGATGCACTGCTTGGTAGAGCTGTATTATATTTAATAAAAAGTTTTTTAAGTTTTATAGTCGTTTAACATTTCTATATTACAATTATTTGATTTTAAAAACCGTTGCAATTCTTCTTGTTCAGATTCATTTTGCACCGTTTTTTGCTCAAAAATGAAAAAATCATCGTGATCGTCAGATTTTCCAGCTTTTGAAGAATTTTCAGTTGATCGGATTCCCAATAAATCCTCCAAATAATTTTCAGCACGTTTTCTTTTTTCTCCGGTTAACCAGTTTAACTTAAATTTTGGATGTAAACATGCTGTTATTATTATTTCTTCTGTTTCAAATATTGTAAGAAATTTAAAATCAAATATAGTAAATTAAGCGACATTGTTTGTTTTATTGAAATTAATACTTTTGAATCAATAGTTTAAAATAAAATAATATTTTTCAATTAAATCCTTATTTAAAATTAAATAACATATGTATTAATCAAATTAATAAGTTACCTTTTATTTAAACCTTGCTGAATAGCTTCAACTAATGAATGGCAATCTATAAGGTCAGATTTATTGAGATTTTCTAATTTTCGTTGCAAGGTACTTAGAACTGGTAATAAATGAGAGCTCTGCTTTTCCGAAAAGATAAAGCTCTCATTGGATATCGCGCGTCGCGTCATCGCACTGGTCTGCAAGAGCCATAAGTTGATCAATCACATTCAAGCATTTTTACAACATAATAAGAATGCTAATTGGTCGATTTGCTTACGGCTTTACGGTTAAGATAAAAATTTTATCACGCACAATAGCAAGAATAATATCTTAAATAAATCAAAAAATTTGAAAAAAGTAACGATAAAAGTAACTGTTAAATTCGTTACTCGTTACCGAAAAATGTAACAAAGTTACTTTTTCCGTTACAAATAAAATTTGTAACGCCATTACCGTTACAGTTACCGAAAAAAAGTAACTGTAACGGTAACGGCGTTACAAGTAACGCGTTACTTCCCAACCCTGTATATATATATATATATGTATTATCACAGATGCACATTTACATCTTTTATTACGCAGCGATTTTAATGCGGAGGGTGATGACGCGCGTTCATTACGGGATCCAGCGCGAGAATACAAAACGAGTGTAATGAAGCGGCTTTGCTATACTTTTCGTATTCGGCGCGTCAACGCAGGTGACGAAGCGAGCGATCGAGCGATTAGCTTCGCTTCGCGAATCGCCGTGTCATAGCTCGATACACGGACGTGCTTCTTTCCTAACTCTCGCTCTCACCTATGTACTGTATATACCAGTTGTCTGAGCGCTCGTGCAGCGTCTCTCTTTCTCTATGAATGCACACAATCGAACATTCCTCTCTCATACGTCTTTTCTCCTTTTCTCTTCCCCTCTATAGCTCTACTCATTTCGCAGGCAGCATTAAGTGCGACGCGGGGATATATGTGTGGATGAGAATCATATGTATTATACACAACACATGCCCCCGAGTGTATACACGTGTGCGTCCTCCGTACGATGCGCTCGGGCCTCGGGGACGTACTGCTGTCCCAGCAACCCTGTCTCGCCCTCGACCACTACACATGCCATTACACACCCATATCCTGGACAGACCATCGTCTGTCTCTCTCTCTCTCTCTCTCTCGCCCGTCGCGATACTTTCCTCCGGCTCGCTCGCTCGCTTCGTTTCCCTCACCTCGTATCGTTGCAGTATACACGGGCGGAACGAGTGTAGGGAGAGACGATACACACCACTCTCTCGCCAAAGAGCTGCTGCCTCCGCTACTCTTGGACCCACGTCCCTCGCCGTTCTCTCCCTCCTACCCTGGCGTGTGTTATACCGACAATATATTTAGGAAGCATGTAGGTTAGCTATCCCGTCTGCCGGGCCATCCTCTGGCGCAGTATCGTCCTCTTCCGTACCCCCAGAAACGACCTCGCAATCCATCCAGGGACCGGCGGCTGCCGATACTTGCTCGCTGCAGATTAATGCAACATCGTAACGCGATAGTGTCCGCTCGCCGAGCCGCAACCAGGACTCACACCATTCCCGTCCGCTCGCTCCTAGCTTCGCGCGTCACCCTTTCTCCCTCTCGTCCCTCTGTTCGGGCCTGGCTCCGCGCTGTAACCCACGAAACGCCGACCCCGGCAAGTTTGTAACTTATAATTATTATCTAGCTATACATAGCCATGCGCTCAACTATGACATCATCCAACGGGAGACGAATACGATACTTCCGTTCCCCTGACTACTATCCACCCAGGGCTACGTCGCCATCGATAAGAGCCCACCTTCCGGAACGAATGACAAACCGCGGCTTGCGATTAGCGCGGCGAATATTAATTTAACTACGGATATAATAAATATGCGAGTAAAATAGTCGAGATGTGTAAGTGCTAAATTTTATTAAATGCTAATTAGTAGATAATAAATATTAATGCGATAAAGACAATTTGATCGAGGTCATGTCCTTTCGATGCTCTATATATGCGGCGGATAGTCCGAAAAAGGATCGTTTCGGCAAAAGAAAGTTTCCTAGCGGGGGAAGCTCGTTAAACTTAATCGCTCCACGGTGAATTTCCGATCGCGTCGATGGGATTGGTATTTCCGTCGTAAAGTAGGTATTATATTTCACGCAACATCGAATCTCAGTCCCCTCGTGCATGCGAACGTAGTCAGATTCTCGCGCCGATCTTCATCCTTTTCTCTCTTTCATTCTCCGTCGGCCATCCTACTACCCCCAAACCCCTTCCCCCACCCCTGTGTGGAAGAGGGTCACCATTATCGCCAACCCCAACAAATTCACGAGGAGTAAAAGGGAGTTCATCGCATATGTGCGGCTAAGTCGTTCAGGGGTGCGAAAGGTCCATCCAGGAGATAGGCTGCCACGATAACGGTCGTATAAAGTAGAAGGAGACTTAAAGACGCCCGGTTATCTAGCGGATAACCGACTGCGCATACTCGTTCGAGAAAGGGGGTGGGGTGAATCGTGCCGCAATACGAATTTAATTTTCGGGGCGCGCATAGTTATCGTACGTTTCTGCGACTCTTACAGCTTCTATTTTGCCGTCGTTACGACGGCACATCGTGCAAAACATACATTACAGAACGCAACTTGGTAATGTAACTGTAAAACCGAGTGTAATTGTGCGAATAGTGTGTCGTATCTATCTAAAAATATTCAACTTAAAAAAAAAAAAATGTACGATATAATCTCTCATCTTTTTATAATTGTATAATGTATAATGAGAGATAAAGGAAGCGTACACATATTGAAATTAACATAAGAAATAAATGCTGTGTCTCTAATTTAGACAACTGCTTTGCAAAGATTAAATTCGATGAGACAAGAACGTCGCTTTTACCTTTCTGTCGATATACGTGTATAAAGAGGGCCGATTATATATACGACTTTACCACTGGTAACATTAATCGTACCGCATCTCTCTCTCTCTCTCTCTCTCTCTCTCTCTGTGTGTGTTCGGGAAATAATAATTATTTCTTCTCTTTCCGCGCGGCTTCGTTTCCCCGCCTTATCGGGACCGTCGTATCGACGTCGAAGGGTTGTTACATCGAATCCGACAAGGCCGTCACTCAGCCCTTTCACTCGTCTCGACATTGGAACCTGACGAGGTAGCATCGAGCTAACGTCGTCAGTCTATCGATCGCGTTCTTCGGATGAAAACGAGTCTAATACCCGTATTCATAGTCCTTCCTTATTTTAAGGACGGAGGAAGCTTCCATGAAGGATTCCTTGAATCTGCAAGGCCACCTTGTTTCATAGATGGACCTCGGTCTCCCTTTCAGAAGGAAGGAATATTTTAGGGATTTTTAGTGACCGACTGGAGGCAGCACCGTTTTATGCTGCCTGCAACTAATTTCATATAATACATATGAAAACTTTTTCGTATCTTCAAAAGAAAGGAATTTTTATTCCACGGGATTTTCCCAATCGCGAATGTATCTTTTCGGAATCCGCCACAGAATCCGATTCTCTGGATTTTCGTCTTCAAATCCATCGTCAGAATCATTTAAAAATTCATTGTCCATTATCCCTTTTTCCTTTATACACTTTCAGTTTGAGAGCGCGACAACAAATAACCACAAAACCATAAATGTAACGAAACTAACTTTTGGAGGTTATATTTGGTTATATTCTGCGTATCGTTTGCTAAAAAGGTCGCATCACTCCTCAAGGAAGCTCGTAACCTTCCTTCAGATAAGGGAGCCAATAAGATTCCTTGTTCGGTCAAGGAAAGTTTATGAAACATGGAACGAGGAACAAAAAATCCTTATTCCTCAAAGACGGACTATGAATACAGGTATAAGGAACGTACAATCGAGAAATTCCATAACGGCAAATCATCGGATTCAATTTTACCCTCCTCTCCCATTTTTACTCGATCGAATGCTCAAAAAAAAGTACATTATTTGAAATATTTTAAAATTCATGCAAAATCTGATCCCACTGTGAAATTTCTTTACCTTGATCAACGTTGCTGATAATAACGGCGATTATGCGATAAGAAAGAGTTGCCATGCCTTTTATCTCGCCTAACTCCATTATCCCTCGATCGGAAATGATTAAGTTAAAAAATTCACAATTGTTCTTGTAACTTTGAGTTAAACGGTATACGTGTGAGCAAAAGATATTTTTACACCATCATACTATATATATTGTAATATTTTTCATCGGAATATATAATCGATATTTTCACGAATTTATTTTTCAAATAATATATTCCTCTTAAACACGCTTAGCGCATATTCGAACCAATTTATTTCAATCAATTTAAACACAAACGCAACATCAATAATTACTTTGATTTCACAAACATTGAATTAATTGTAATTTACTTTCTCAATCGTACGTCTCTTTCCCAGTTTGGTTTATCTTTGTCAACGAAGAACGTTGTCGACGTTGTTGTTGGTACCGAAAGTGCAATATTTCGAGCGTAAAACATCGTCAAACACGATGACGTTACGTAGGTGCCCACCTAACTAGCGTGCCAACGGCAGTGATAACGAATGGAAGCCACTCATTGGCCTGCGATTTATAATCCCTCGCATAGAGTACGCGTGTATGTGTTTGCGTGCATGAACGAGTGAGCGGTTGGATAAGAGTATGATAGAGAGAGAGAGAGAGATAGAGGGAGAGAACAAGAGAAAGAGAGAATGAGAGAAAGCTCTCTTTCTCTCTCTCTCTCTCTCTCTCCCATCCGCAGATAGAGATACGCTCGCGCCAACATCGACATTACATTCCACATTAACCAAATTATGATTTAAGGTCTCGCATTGTCGGCGTGCCGATTGTTCACATCCAAATAGTCCTCATTCAGGGCCCGATATAAATTATAATATGCGAGCAATTACGTTGATGCGCATAGCGGCGCACGTGGAACTTCGACGTGGAGCGGGGAAGGGCGGCGAGACGATGACGGGGGTGGAGGCGGGATACGTTGGTAATTTATTATTCGCCGTTACTGCTCACGAGCGTCGCTCGTCGATGTCGTGAAAGAGGGGGGGGGGGGAAACGAGAGACGCGAGAATTTGCTTGATGTCGCGCAGCAGAAATTGAATAGCCCCTGTTTATTCTCGCGCTCGATTCGCTTCGTTTCGAGCATCGTCCTCCCTCGTGACGTAAGAAATCGTCGAACGGGATTAATCATCGTGTATCAAATGTTCAGGCAAATTTTAATTGTTCGATAAGAGGCTTGATTACGTTGATTTTTGTCAAGAAACCATTATGTTTTCTTATCTTACGGAAAACCTCGACAGAAATATTAAATTACAATTGCACTGTCATAATCTGGCTTTGATTGAAAATCATATCAAGTAGAGATACATCCGTATCAATATTTTGATGAAATGGTATATGCATCACGGTATTGCGTCTATATATTTTTATATATGCTTTTTGCCTTTCTCTCTCTCTCTCTCTCTCTCTTTCCCTCATTAAAAAAATAGGACTAGTTCGTGTAAATTTCTGATATCTCTTAATATGTTTAAATTTAATAATATATCTAAATTTCTAATACTCTTTCTTATTTTATCAGTGAAATGAAACTCGCACAAAATGCTAACAGTTTGAATTTGAAATATTCAGAGAATGTTGAATCCTAGTCGGGATTTTCCGATACGGTCGTAACACGCTCCTATGCCACTGACCGCTTGTGATTACTTCGTCGAATGTCGATCGGAGCTACGGCGGACAGAGATAGGCGGCAAAATCTTCACCGTCCAATCCGCAGTGAGCGTACAGTACGAGGGATCACGAGAGCCTGGGCAGCAATAAAAGTGATGTACGGTTCCGTGTTCGCCGCGTCGGCCGTTCGCCGAAGACGACCGGAATCACCCGTCAGGTTTACGTCCCTGACGTTCATCATCCGGTTGACAGGCTTCATTGCCCGGTAGACCGTGGAAGAGAGAGCCCGTTCTCCCCGAGAGCCGTCTGTCCCCGTCCCGAGCTCCAACATTCCCCGAAATGGCGCCACCACCCGATAAACGGGCTTTCTTCCGATGATCTACGAGTCCCAGTTTAAAGACAACTCGCTCTTGCTTCTTCTTTAGAAGAATTATAAGCGCAAAGTCGATACCCGCCATCTTAATCTCCGCTTTAAATTGAACTCTGAATAACGGTATCGTTTATTTCTCGGTCGAGCTTTTAGAATTTTGGCATTTTTATATCAAGTGATTTTTATTTAGAAAAAAAAAAAAAAATATATATATATATATCATAATCCAAGATAAAATAAGAAAAAATGATCATCTCCCAAAATGTCTTTCAAACTTTTTTTCTACGAGAAAGCCGTTGTGTGTGTGCTATTTTTTTGGTCAATTCGATATCATATTATTGTATTTTATATCCGCACTTTGCTTGTCAAGATTATTATTTCTTCTTTTTTTTTTTTTATAACTTTTATACGCCGATTTTTTATTTCCAATGTATATATGGGGATATATCGCTTCTTATAATCAAATATCTATTTATATCGAAACAAAATGTAGTAGCCGTAAACCACCATTAGCGGTACACCGGCGTTATTTGCAAAAGGATAAAGATCGCGTGTCACGCGGGGTCTAAGAATATTTACTCGAGGGACTCGATTCATCGAATTTCCTTCGAGCACGCGCGAGCGCTATTTCCGTTCGCCTCGGCGGATGTAGAGAGCGGGTCGAAGCATCGCCCGTCCGGCCGTAGATCCTCCGGGCGCGCTTCGATCGTTTAACCGTCCCCCCTTATCGTCCTCTCGTTCCGTAATTAGTGAAAGTAGATAGGGAAGAGAGGAAAAAAAAGAAAAAACTAGAAAAAAAGCAGCACGGGGCGGGGGGCGGCGGGAGGGGGGGGGGGTTGAGGTCGGCCGGTTGTTAGGCGGCCGGAGGTAAGCGGCCGGAGGGCGACGGTAGAAGGGTAGCCATAAAAGTTTATGCTCTCCATATGTTGTAATATAGTCGGTAGCGAGCGGCAGGGCGCGGGGGAATCGGTAAAATATGCGGGCAATAAGTATGGATTGTTATTAACACGGGGCGCGCGGTGTCCGCCGCGCTTCTGAATCCATTACCTCCGCATGGCGGCTGAAATACCGGCCGATATATCCAACCTGGTGTGTACATCGCCACACCGATGAGCGAGGGAAAGAGAGGGGGAGAAATAGAGAGAGAGAGAGAGAGAGAGAGAGAGAGAGAGAGAGAGAGAGAGAGAGAGAGAGAGAGAGAGAGAGAGAGATGGGGAAAGAGAATGAGAGAAGGTTGAGAGGAGGGGTCAGGGAAGCGAGAGGGGTGGGAGAGGGGGGAGGGTTAGGGAGAGGATCCGCGGAGAGCGTATGAATGGATTAGCAGCTACGGCGGGTGCGGTGCGGCTGAAATTACGATCGGATTTCACGTACCCCGTACACCTAAACCGCGTACGTACGAACGTTCTGGAGGTGAGATACGAAAAAAAAAAAAGAAAAAAAAAGAGAGAGAAAGACCGGAGTGTTTTCATTTCCGGCTGGGGCTTATTAAACGTTGCGCTATATAACCAACCGATCGTGTGACCTCCCCTCGTTATGATCGAGGCCTCCTCATCCATTCGTGCTTCGACCCTTTCTCGTCGCGACGCGTTCCATCGGTCAGAAAGTTATAAAGATTTCTTCTTCATCCGCGCCCACCGTTACATCCAACAGCGATAGCTCTATATATATAACTTATATAAACATTCTTTATTAAGGGGAAAAAAAAAAAAAAAGCTATCTTTTAGATTAAAAACTTTAATCAAAGAAATCAAATCTTATTAATAATATGTACAGATAATATTAAAAATATAAATTTTTTAATAATAGTCGAATGTACATTGCAACGTTTATATAAAGTATCATGTGTCAAATTGTCATGGCAAACTTTCTTGAAATTATTGTCGAATCATTCGGCACCATCTCTGAGACTCTATCTCTGAGAATTGTAATCCTTTGCTCGCGCTGGACTTTCCCCCCCTCTCTCTCTCTCTCTCTCCTTCTACCCTTCCGGACTCTTAAAATGAGAAGACAAATAATCGCGGTGGAACGAGTGCGGCGGGCGACTGATGGGTCTGGCGTGGTTCTAACTAGACGCAATCAAGCGAGGAGCCGGAGTTTGCGGCCGGTTACGAGAGGTGGAGAGGAATGAAGACTAAGAGCGCGTCGCTCGGAGGCTAACCAGGAGTAATGCTACCTCGGATCAATCTCCCTGGACCGGAATCCAAAGCCGGGGCTAAAACCTATCCCTGCGGACAAGTTGGATCCCCCCCCATGTCTCGACGAATCCCGATTTCTGCGTAGAAAACGTATCTTATTAACGCCGTAACATCTGAATCTTGCCCCCATTTCGCAATTCTCCTATACTTCTAGTAGCATTCGTATGAAACTTAACAAAAGTTTAAAAGAATACTATATATATAGTATACAGTATATGAATAATAAATTATTTCTGACATATCTCGTATCAGATTATCAATTTTTATTTGTTTAATTTAATACAGTTGAAAAGCAATCTCCCCGCATTACTTAAACGTTAATTCTATCTTATTAATGCGTTAATATATCTTTTATACGAAATACATAGATTATATGAAAAGTATTAATTTCAGAGAATCTGATTAAACGCAAATCACATTCCATGAGTATTTGGATTACAGCTTAGAATTCCATCATCCCTATACCAATGAAGAAGAAACGGAGAAAGAAAGATAGGAGAGAAGAGGAGAGAGAAAGAGAAAGGGTGAGAGGGAGGGATGGAAAGGGGAGAGATAGGCAACCTGCGAGCGGATTAGAAAGATTTCGCCTGTCGGGGATAGCTGCCGGCGCTCTGGATTCTTTTATTCCAAGTGTGAATTCCTCGCTCGCGGAATTTTCTCGCTCCCCCTCTTCCCTCCACCCTCCCCCCCCCCCTTATCCGCACTCTTCTCGTTGTACACGCGCGCGCGCGCGCACACAGACGCGCGCTCGCTCACGTGTACGTGTGCGCTTGTCAGCGACGACGGGGCCGGAAACGGCTGTGTCGGATGAGACGGAGTTAACTCAGGTTGATTTACCCCAGCGGTGGCGCGGCGCTCCAGACACGTAGCGCCAGATTTAGTGAGACGTCGTGACGCCACGACGGATACATAGATATCTTCCAGGAGCGTACACCTTCACCCTTGCACCGTCCAAGCGCTGTCTGCCGCGACGAGAACCGCCGCTCTCTTTCTCTCTTCTCCTTCTCACCCCTTCCGTTTCGCGATTTTCTCGCTCGCGTTGACTTTCTCTCTCTCTCTCTCTCTCTCTCTCTCTTTCTCCTTCGTTCCCGCAAACGGAAAGTAACCCGTTCGCATAAATTGGAAGGACGACATCTCGAGAGCGCTACGAAAGGATATAGAGAGCGAGTGATGGCAAAAGAAGGAGAGAAGAGATGAAAGAAAGAAAACGTATACATTGGATATGATAAAAGAAAGAAACGACGAATAACGCGCGTTTAACAATGTTCTATGATACCCGAGAGAGAGTTGTAACGACTCATTTTGACAAGGTTATTTTTGAGAATTTAAAAACGATATATATATATATATATTCCAAATGATTGGAAACTCTGTGAGGGATGAATTGGCCGAACTTTAATAAAATTCTTTAAATTCTATTCCACATTATACCGATCACGCGGATGACATTATCGTCGACTATTCCAATCCCGATATCAAACCGTGTACTAAAATCGATAATCTGCCATTCGTTCCGCCCTTCTCCCCTCATCTACGATCATCATAAACGAAACAAAAAACAATATCCATATTTAATGCCCGATACGAGTTCGGACGGTCGATCCGGCGAGCTATATGAGCAACGAGAGTAGTCGAAGGCACGCCAGGCATAATAATAAAGATCCCCCCGGCCCATCGCGATCACCTGTTCATTTCGGAGCGTATACAGTGCGACGCGATCGGGGATCGTTGCGGTATTTATCGCTATCCGAAATACATTCATTTTCATTTCGAACATTACGCGCAGGTGGAGGAGAGGGCGACCGGAGCGCGCGGGGGAGGGGGGGTGGGGCGATCGGCACGGGGGCGGAAGAGGGAGGGGGGGCGGAGGGGGGACCAAAGCGGGAGGGGGGAGGGGGGACAGCACCGGCACAGCGGCAGGGTATTACCAAGAGCCAATGATATAGTGACTATTACCGTCACTACATACCCGAGCACAGAGTGATGGCGGGTGACTGCGTGCCTCGATAGCGCTAAGCCTCGGGGCAGTAAAATACATTGGTCCGGTGGCTGTGATCCGGCCGTATCAATGCTGCTCGGCCGTTATGTGTGACCCGCCACCCTCCAATGGTCCTATCACCCCGCGCCCTTCCGCTCTCTCTCTCTCTCTCTCTCTCTCTCTCCCTCTCGTCCATCGTCGCCACCCTCTTTCGGGCCGTCCACCCTACGGCCCTGCTCGATGCCTCAATACGACCGCGTTATACGGCGTGTCACTTCGTGATGTATCGGCCGTTGCCATCTCTAGAGCAAGATAGAGGGTAGCGGCAGAGAGACGAGAAAGGGAGATAACTACGGGGGTTACGAGGAATTGTCAATTTTATTAGCGATCGCAATGTGATTCACGCACGATACTAACCGTGGGTTCGCCTCTCTGACGTACATATATGGTATATCTGATTCTTTCCCATGAGAGCTGCTCCTAGGAAAAAAGGTAAAGCGTGATAAAAGCAGGGTGTATCGTCAAATAAAAATACAAAGTATCATAGAAATGTATATGATATCCATCATATCATATTTCTTAATAATAAAATATTGTATCGTACGTGCAATTAAATAATTAATCATTCAACGTCGTTATATACATAATCGTATATATTATAATTAATAGTATTATCAATGTACAATCGCTCTGTTGGAATAGTAGTGTCGCATTTCCAATGTCCGAGTCATTCAATAATTTCTTTTTTCTTCCTTCCTTTTAATTAATCTACGATTTTTTTGAGGAATCAAAACTCTCGTACAACCGGCTACAGATTTTTTTCTACGAAATGAGAAATGTGGCGCGATATGACAAGGCGCCAAGGCGGAAAGGCGAATGAAATCATCAGTTCACGTTCCAGCTGTTCATGCGGAAGCTCACAGTGACAGCGATATGACGGCTCGCTGCGGTACGTGCGAACGTAACGCGAACGAGGCTAAGGAACGAGGGTGGTTGGCATCATCCATCGAAACGTCTCGGGACTCGATTCGCGGGATCACCGTTAACACACCGCAGGGGAAAACGTGCGGCTGACTGAGCGCGTCCGCCCGCGCCGGTAAGAAAAATTAATCGCATTCTTCTGCCGGCAAATCCAGGCCCCTTTATCCGTGGCAGCGCGAATACCCTGTCGTTTGTCAGGAATAGTGAATTAATGATGATTGCTACTCGGCTCAGACCGAATGAGTCCCACGCTCGTCCACCGTCCCCTGTCCCCTCTGCCCCTCCGACATCCCCGACCCAGCGTCAACCCGCGGCCTACCGTAGCCTCTCGCTCGTTTACTTTAATGCAATCGTTAACCGGGCGCGGCTAGCATCGTTCTTCCTACTTTTTCCCCCAGGTCGCTGAAACGTGTTTCCATTTTTCCGCGCGCGTTTCGCCCGGGACGCGTAAAGAAACGCGCGAGAAAGCTTTCGTGAAGCGACCGAATGCGTGATCCAAGCGATTCTCCAACGGATCAGGTTGCTTCGAGAAATGAGGCAATTAATTCGTGAAATATTTATCTTCCGACCATTACATCCCTCTCTCTCTCTCTCTCTCTCTCTCTCTCTGCGTGTATCCAAGAAAATTATTAATTTATTATTAACGTCTAGGCTTAAACGCAAAGCTGAGGAATCTCAAGCATTATTTGTGCCCGTATCTGGGTATATAAAATATACATTAGCAAGATTTTTTTCCAATAGTCTTAACCGGACGGATAACAGTTTTCTAGACAACTATAATTTTCTCATATTCTGTAAAAATTCTACTGTCGTTACTTTTTTTCGTAAAAAAAAAATAATAGACTGTCACAACTTATGATATACTCCTGGCAAAAATATTTCACATATCCGTTGATTGTAACAATCTGCGATTGAATGCAAATTGAACTACGCATGCCTTCAAAGTGGCTGCTGCTTATCTAGCAGCGTTTGCCAGGGATAATGGACCTGACAAGCATAATTTGGCGTACCCTCGTGCCTCGACCGCTGTCATAAGCGTACTCGACGGTATTAAGTCGGGTGTTAAGGCGCGGAGAGAGAGTACGCCCGACGTGGACGGCTCAAAGGTTTCCCTTCCGTTTCTCGGTGGTCCAGTACGCGCGATTAGATCGTCAACTGCGGGATAATTAAGGAAGACGGTCGGACGAAAATCCCCTTCTCGCCCTCGCAGCGCCGCTCCGCCGGTCGCATGCATATTTAATGAGTTGGCGAGGCCGCGGGCGTGGAAGACGCTCTTCTTCCTTTAGCTCTCCGGTGGCACACCGGACTGCTCCCACCGTCCGGAAATTACTGAAGTTTCTCACACCCGAGTGCTGTAGAAGGAGACCGAAAGAACGATGGTCGTCCGAGACGCGGCCTGGACGGTTAAGATCGAGCTACCGCGTCTCGTTACGGAACGAGACCTCGCTTTATGTAACTCGCGTCAACGAAAAGTTAAAAGGGGGAAAAGAAGCCCGCGGGCATTAGAGATCAATCGGTTATGTTACGTTTGAGATCGCGAATCTAAGGAATAATACGGTGCAAAATCTTTTGTCACGCAGCAGGAATTATACAAAACTTCGCTTCGAAAGCATTATTTGGTACAAATTATTCTATAACAATTTTTTTACGTATAAAAATATATTTTGAATTGTTGTAAAATCAAATTTAAAAAAAAAACGCATCAAATGAACAAAAAGACAATATTATTTTTTATACTTTTTTCACGCAAATTTCTTGTATTCTAATATAATTTGTTTTCATTTATAATAAAATAAATTTTTAAGATTATTTTTTATAAAATATTCAACTATGCGGGTAAAATTGTAAAATTTTACGTATATAAATAGCAAAACGGTCATGTGTAACGACATTACGAACGTACAAAACTGGCTGCAATTATATATCAATAGCAGATGAGAGTAGGATGAAAAGTGATACGCGATAAGCAATTATTAATTATATCTTATAACAGCATCATAAGCCCTTTCCGCATCGGGCGAGTAAAAGTATTCTGTTATCGACATAGTCGCGCGTCATCGCGCAAACGATGATTATTTGTTTCGACTGCGGCGACGAATGCATTTGTCAGCGCGTGCTTCGTGAAACCACGCATTTGCCTCAAGGGCGTCATCGTTCACCAGAACCCCACGTTACGTTGCTCCCTTGAACGAGAGAGGGCGAAAGCGAGATCGCCCATAGAAGGAAAGAGAGACGCCGGCTTGCTCGCATCCCAGCCTGTAGGTAGACACTCACACCAGGATGAAACCACTTCATCGCCGTTTAAGGCAGATAAGCAGCAGCTATCCGTAACCTCTCCTCAGCTGCGAGGAGACCCCGGGCTTCCTCGGAAGCGCTGGAAACCCGAAGTGAAAATTTGCGAGACATTTATACACGCTGCTAGAAATAATTGCTCCATCCTTTCGGATTTACCAAATCGTGAATCGTTTTTAATGCGACAACATATGTTCTTTCGACTTGAAAGTTTGCATCAAACAATATTAGAAATTTTAGTGATAAATATTTTCTGATAAATAAAATTAATAAACGCGAAATAATAAGATAAAATTGAATATCATGTAACAGATTAAAAAATTAATCTCTATAATGTGTATATCGAATCGATTGTTTCGACCAATATTATTATTTAAAGCTAAACAAATAAATCTCGTTACTTTTCAATAACGTTCATTAGAGCAGCTGACGTAAATGGACAAAATAGTATAGGTTCTTCCAAGAGTCATAAATATATGCGATCGTGTAACGGAACTGACAGTGAAGCTTCCGTCCGCAAGAAGCGGCCGTAAAGCGAGTGGCAAAAACGCGACAGCGCAGAAAACATTGAAGGAACTAGGAAGTGACTGCTAATTGCCGTGCAGCTGCAATGCTATCTGCACTCCCTATTTGTCAGGTCGACCTGTCGAGCTTACTTTATCGCTGTAAAAAAAAAACTTGCGAAACTTTGGCTCTATGCGATATTCATCTAACCGCGCTCACTTCTGATCCTCCATCCTTATAAGCGTGTTTATTTTAAGATAATCGCAATTTAACGGATATTTTAATGGCGCCATTACTTTTAGATATAGAATTTGAAAATTTCAAATTTTCACGCTGATTGTTTTAACAGAAAAAAAAATTTGCGAGAACTTTGACCATGTTCACGCCGAAAATATGATTTTGAAAAAATCACAGAATAATAAAAAAACATACCACATATAAATTATGTATTAAAAGCAATTATTGCATTCCTAGAAAAATTTAAAAATATCATTATGAATTGAAGGTACATTTGTAATCAGGGTTGGGAAAGTTACTTTATAAAAGTAACTCGTTACCGTTACCGTTATTTTTTGTAAAAAGTAACTCGTTACCGTTACTCGTTACCAATTTTAAAAAGTAACTCGTTACCATTACAGTTACTAAAAAGTAACGAGTCGTTACAATTTCCGTTACTTTTTTACAATACAAACTAATAAATTATTTTGCATAAGAAAAACTTTTAAAAAATTGTAAGCAAGATTTCATTCAAGGTTTATTACAAAATAAATGATTAAATTTTATCGAAATTCTTTATTAATTTTTAATAAAATTTCTTGCTCCATAGTATCATCATTTAAATGCCCTCTTTGTAGTGTTAATACAGAGCCACCGATGCTAAACATTCTTTCTACAGATGCACTGCTTGGTAGAGCTGTATTATATTTAATAAAAAGTTTTTTAAGTTTTGGATAGTCGTTTAACATTTTTATATTACAATATTTGATTTTAAAAACCGTTGCAATTCTTCTTGTTCAGATTCATTTTGCACCGTTTTTTGCTCAAAAATGAAAAAATCATCGTGATCGTCAGATTTTCCAGCTTTTGAAGAATTTTCAGTTGATCGGATTCCCAATAAATCCTCCAAGTAATTTTCAGCACGTTTTCTTTTTTCTCCGGTTAACCAGTTTAACTTAAATTTTGGATGTAAACATGCTGCTATTATTAATTCTATTGTTTCAAATATTGTAAGAAATCTAAAATCAAATATAGTAAATTAAACGACATTGTTTGTTTTATTGAAATTAATACTTTTGAATCAATAGTTTAAAATAAAATAATATTTTTCAATTAAATCCTTATTTAAAATTAAATAACATATGTATTAATCAAATTAATAAGTCACCTTTTATTTAAACCTTGCTGAATAGCTTCAACTAATGAATGGCAATCTATAAGGTCAGATTTATTGAGATTTTCTAATTTTCGTTGCAAGGTACTTAGAACTGGTAATAAATGAGAGCTCTGCTTTTCCGAAAAGATAAAGCTCTCATTGGATATCGCGCGTCGCGTCATCGCACTGGTCTGCAAGAGCCATAAGTTGATCGATCACATTCAAGCATTTTTACAACATAATAAGAATGCTAATTGGTCGATTTGCTTACGGCTTTACGGTTAAGATAAAAATTTTATCACGCGCAATAGCAAGAATAATATCTTAAATAAATCAAAAAATTTGAAAAAAGTAACGATAAAAGTAACTGTTAAATTCGTTACTCGTTACCGAAAAATGTAACGAAGTTACTTTTTCCGTTACAAATAAAAATTTGTAACGCCATTACCGTTACAGTTACCGAAAAAAAATAATTGTAACGGTAACGGCGTTACAAGTAACGCGTTACTTCCCAACCCTGTTTGTAATATTAATCATTCTCGTTTCATAAGAATCTTGAATAATTGGTAAGTTTTGAAACGTGAATCTATATAAAATCAACGGTCATTATTTCCCGAATTAAAAGTTCACGTTATGTTTTTACATTGTTTTGAGAAAATTATAAAGCGATTTGAATGCACGGTCCGATCCAACTAAAAGTCGCCGACTTGGGGCGCAGTTTCAAATGGAATCTACGACGAGTCTATCCATTGTTCCACGTATCGGCAACCGGCGCATGATCAATGTTGGTGAACTATTCGGCGCGATCTGCACGTTGGAGGACCTTATGCTGATGTCGACCGTTCGTTCTCCAGTGCAGACGCGACCGTGGAAGCACCACTCCTCGAACAATCGCTCTAAGATTCTATGCCCTACGCGGAATGGCCGTTAATTTATACCGAATTACGAGCCGAATCCCTATTATCGAGTGGGGCGTGCGAATCGAAAGTTTGGCGCCTGTCGAACTTCGATGAGTTTCTGATCCCTGTTCCGGTCTTACTAGCTCGCGCACTGTCTCGCAATCGTCATTAATTTAGCATCAGACTTGCATTTCATCGAGCTATCTGAATTATTTATGCGCGGCTATCCAAAAGCCCGTAAATATTAAATATAAATAATATATAAAAAGAGAATAAAGTGAAAGAGGAAAAAAGAGAGAAAAAGAGAAAGAGAAATTGTACTATGCTTTCTTCTGCGTTCACGCAAAAAAAAAAAAAAATGTATCTATTTCTTCATGAATTTAAGAAGATGCTCTAAGATAAAAATGCATAATATCAATTTACTTAGGTATGATTAAACGAAGAGCGCTTGCTACAAATAATTATATATCCACGTAAAAAGTTTCGTGTCAATTTTCCAATGTTTATCAAACACGAAGATGATAACGATAAACCATTCGCTTCTCATATATTGAACGATCGATGAGTGCAGCTCTTTTTAACGATCCTTGTATAACGTCGCCGGATCTGAGTTATTCGCGTCGCAATAAACAGATATGCCGTTAATAGCACGCAGGCTGTTGCGTGGGAGTGAGACTCGCCCAATCATACCGCCACCATGCCGGTAAAATAGTAACAGCAGATGGTACAGCAGAGATGAAATAACAGAGGAGAGGGAGAGGTTGAGGAAGGGTGCGAAGGGATGGAGGGTGCAAAGAGAGGGTCACGCGGGAAGGGTTGGCTCTGGTGGCGAGGCGAAGTAAGTTGTATCTCACAGATCTGTCGCGTGATTAAGCTTATTAAACGCTTAACTCACGGTGGGCTGGTTCTGCTCTCTGTCTAACCCCCTCCCCCTCCCCCCTCCCCTCCCCGCCTTGTTCCGCGCAAGCTCTCCCTCGTGCCGTCTCTCTATCTCGGTTCCTCTCATCGTCCGTTATTATCGTTTTGCAGTCTGGCAATTGAGCGGACTCGCGAGAGAAAGAGAAAGAGAAAAGGGGGAGGGGGGGGGTGGAAAGAGGTGGAGAAGGAGAAGCGATGGGCGCAAGGATGATAGAAACTAGGAGAAGAGGAGGAGATGGAGGGAGAGAGGCAAGACTGCCAGCAGCCCCGCACCCCAAATCATTGTTATTACGGAATATTACGCGGCTGTATCAGCCGTGCAGACTCCGTGGCCAATAAAGTGCGGTTACGCACCCTAATATGGTGAATCTCAATTTTCAGCGCCCGCTCCGTGTGAGGCGCCCGAGAGACTCTACCGTCGCGAGGAAAGCGAGGATTGAGGATAGGATGACGGAAAGGTGGACCGACGAAAGAAAGCATCGCATCGACCGCGGATTGAGCCGCGGCTTAGAGGCGGGAAACCACGCAACGTCCACATTGCGTGATTAATCCGCGCGGTTTGTTAACACGGGCAGTTACATGGGCCACGCGCTTTTTGTTGCCGAGCGCATCGAAACACATCGAAATAATTCTTCTTTGTTAATGGCGTCTGTTTACGATATAAAACTGTTTGTCCGCGATAATGGCCGTCGCAATGCGTACCGATAATTATTTCGAATTACGAAATCGCGGAATGGGCTTTTACATGGAATTACGGAGGGCGCAATCATTCTCCTCGGTGCATGCGAATGTCGATCGCGGCATGGCCGTGTTCCGATTATTTTGCCGGCCGATTCATCGCGCCGGCCCGCTAATGGGGAAACAAAATCGCACTTTTCATTACAATGGAGTCTGTTAATGTACACGCATGGCAAAGAATCTTATTGCAATCGAACGATGAGAAAAATATGACTAATTAAAATGCGTTTGACATGTACAATATAATAGATGAGAAGCGAGAAACAACGAATCGAGCAAATTCGAGCAACATGATAGGCGCTTTTTCTCACATTTTATATAAAAAGAGTTTGTGTAAAAGTAATATATATGTATGGTTAAGGGACATGGGTAAAGAACCACAATAAAATTTTCGAAAATGAACAACAGATATGTAGATATGAAAAGATGCTGGACCAGATTAATAATAAAAACGCAATTATAAAAGACTATCATTATGAATATCAAGTTTATGATTGTGTAAATGGTAAAGATTCTAGCAAAACTTTTCAAAAAAAATGACGCGCGCCAGCAGATTCGCGCAAAGATAATCTCTCGTTTTACGCATTGCAATTCTCGCGTTTCCGGATTCGCGTATCCGCAATACGACGTTCGCACGGATCGTGGCCGTTCCTCTCCCTGCGAAGCTCGGACGTGACCCAGCCATCGTAAAATTCGGCCGCCACAGCAGCGCCGGATTTTCTGCGGAATATAACGCCGATTAGCCGTGCCCGTCGCTCGATAAAATAATTTATCGAATATATTTCAATTTCACGCGTATTATGCCGCCCCGAAAGAGTAATTCAATGGAAAATATAAATATTCATTTGCGGGGATTTAAAGCGAACCATTTCGCTCTGTCTCTCCCTTCCCTCTCTCGCCTACCCCCGCGCTCTCTCTCTCTCTCTCTCTCTCTCTCTCTCCCTCTCTCTCTCTCTCTCGCTGTTCATCCACTCTCCACTGACCATTCCCGATCCTGCTTTCTCTGCCTCTTCCACCCCGCCATCCCCCTTTTTTATCCCGCTCTCACTCACTGATCATCCCTCTCTCGAACAGCCGATGATTTATACCGGTAAAATAATAATTTAATTTCACCGCAGTTGGGCACGATACAAAATTGCACGACAAAAATAATAAATAAATTTTGCACTGATGTCGATTTCAGCCGGCTACCGCCGTTCCCCTTTCGCGGCCCCCGCCGCTCGCTCACACCTGTACACACCGATCACAGAGCACATTTTTATATAGCTGCCTTTTTTTATTACCAAAAATACCCGTAGGGTACCGGCGGCCCGGTGAGTGTCGATTACACGGATACGCAAGTTGCTAATACAGTCTCCGTATATATTGTACATTGGCAAGCTCCGGGATGCTCGCTATATCGTGTAAAACGCGAAACCGCGATTTTCCAAATAAACTCGATCGAATAAACCCCGTCCAGTCGCATTTTCTCGTGTTATGAAGGAGGCCGACGCGCGTGGATTTGGGATTGGCATTAAAAGAGCTGCTTCCCAGATTATCCGATTTTCCGAACACGTTCGACGGGACGTCTGCTTTAATTAACGAGAAATCGCAATTTGCACGTCTGGTTCGATGAATTATAAACATTAGAATTACATTCCGTATGCGACCTATAATATCAAATAGCGCTTGCGCGTTACAATTTCTCATAATAGAAATTGTCATTAAACTTTAACTTGCCATTATCGTACTGATCGAAATGTCGTTAAATTCACTATAATTTAAAGATTTTCAATCTTATCTTCTCTTCGTATCCCATACGTTTATAGTATGTTTGAACTTGTATAGGCAAGTGTTCTTTCAAAGTGTTATCGTATTTGAAGAAATAAAAATGTGTCAAAATAACAGGATTGAGAAGGGAGAAGCCGCATCGTTCGTTGAAGAAATTCGAGATAAAGGATAGAAAAATATCGCGCCCTGCGTGTAAATAAATAAAAAATATAATATTAAGAGTCGTAAAATTTTGACGGTACTTTGGATCGCGAGTACGAATGATCCTTAGGATCGAGACGAGCGGTAGTTGTCCCCATGTGCGTGAAATGGTTTTGCGGGGCCCGACACGATGTTACTATCCCGAGCGCAACGCTAATGGTCGCTGAACAAACATTCATTACAGACCCTCCTAACACGGGGTAGAAGCGGCGGCGACGATGTCGACGATAGCGGTGGTGGTGGAGGTGGTGGTGGTGGCAATATTGTTATCTTAGATTTATAGATGTAACGGATGGCGGACACTGCCCGCTGTGTGCGAGGACCGGTAGCCGCGCCCGTTCGCACGGACATTAAACGCGGCATCGTCATAGCGGCCCTCTCACCGTCCTTTCAAAATCGACCATCTCCGTAGAAAAGAGCGTCGCGTGCCGATATCGCCGAAAAAAAAAACAAACTCAGACTTTTATTCTACCAGTCTTCTGCGAAAGCGGAGATCCGATACCGTTGAAACAATCTAATCTTGGGAAATGTTATCACGTTGCCGATAAATATTCGCCGATTTTTATCCATTATATGAACACGGCAGTAATACGTATATACGTTATTACTTCTTTACCGTCATGTTAAATAACAATGTTGTCTGGTCGAATCAAGGTCGCCGAGCGTTTGAATCGAAAATATAAAATAGTCTTTAAATGAAAATACGTGGACTCTTTCAGCGTCTGAAATTTTGTCATCGATAATAATACAAGCGCGCGCTTAACGCGATTCCCAACCCATCTCTCGGATGCGCTTTCTCCGCGTCTTTGTTTTCCGTGGAGAACATCGGCTCGTCGACGACCGGCCGGACGACCCCGGGAGCCGCGGTATCTGAGACACTTGACGCCATTAACGGCTCCAAACTGCTCCTCGCGCAGTTAAAGTGATTTGCGACTATCCGTAGCCAGAAACCAGCTCACCCATCCCCTTCATCCGCCATCCCCGTCCCGCTGCTACGTCTCGCCTCGCCTCGTCCATGCTTTCTCCCTTTTGCCACCGACGACCCCGCTCGTCGCTCTTCCTTCTGCACCGTCGTCGGATAGAAGCCGACGACGAACCCTGAACCGCACCAGCCCGCCTCGCCGCCCTCCAGGATTACCGGGGAGACCAATTATTATTCCCACGGCGAACAATGGCACGACGACTCGAAAACGACGCTTCCGCCTCGAAATATCGGTTCTCTCTTTCGCCGGGGCGCTTTGTCCGCGCCGCGTCTGCCCCTTTGCATTTTTCGACGATAAATATGCGCGCGCGACATCGAGAATCCGCGCGCGGCCGCGGGAGCGATATCTCTCAGAAACGCAAACGAAAGATTCTCGCAAACGAGAGAAACTACCGTCGTGCGTTCCTCTAATCCATTATACCGTTGAAATACGACTCGTCCTTTGTCGCTGCGATCGAAAGCCGCGACACGAAGGGGAACGATAACCCTTTACAGTAGCAGTATCGCGATCTCATCTCGTCCCGATCCGGCGATGATTCCCGCGACCTGCTACGCCATCGCCACTTTTATTAACCCTTTTTAATGCATATTAACTAGTCCCGAGCTCAGCAAAAATTAATGGAAGAATTACAGTGGGCCGCGAGAGCGGTCGAGCGAAGGTGAGAGAAACCGAGGAGAGTCGAAACGACTCTCCGGGCGCGCGGGGAACGCATTCGGGAATATCACCGTTAGCACTTCCTATTAGCGGGGTTCTTCATTGGCCGCCGCAGCCCTCTTGCAAACGATATCGTATAAACGTGTCGTTAATTACTTACACCGCGTCCGCGAGAACGCCCACCCCTCTCTTGCGAAACGCTTCCCCGATTCTGCGTTTCCCTCGATTACCCTTCCCCGCCTATCCGCCCTTTCCCCCCCCCCTCCTCTCTCAAACTTCTCGCCACCTCCTCTCGTCGTGGCATTATACGACGCCACGTGCTAAAGAAACAAACGTTTATTAGAACAAAAAAGGCAGCAATTGTACGCCGGTGACGTTCCTCCCTCCGTCTATTACTTCTGTGCCAGTTAAAGGCGATTATTCCCGCGAATTGTTGGACAGGAAGATGGCCAACCGCGACGTCATTTCGTCCGATCCTCCCTGGAATCCAGTTTCCCCGGTCGACAGAGCGAGAGATTTGTCGTTCGATAACGCTCGATCGCTAGCCTGAATTACTACTCGCTCGCCCTCGATCGATTTTTTATTGGCGTTGTTTCAACGCAAACGGCCTTCGAGGGCCGACCTACTCGATCGGTCGACATAATTGGAACAGGCATAAGTGTATGTTTATTACGCTGGCTCTCGTAAAATTATGTAGTTCAATTTGACAAATTGGCGATTATGATTAATGAGCATCGGGCCGCCAGTTAACCGGACGGCCGGTCTCTCGTTTCGTTCGTTATCATCGTGCCAACCAATTATCCGAAATTTGACGGCGATTGTCGTCTGGGTGTCGCGATAGTAGTCGCCCGGCTAGCGTCACTGCTATCAGACTGATGCCCGATAGGATAAATATCATCGATGATCATTATTCGTGTAGCGATACAAAATGGATAAACAATGGATAGCGTATAACTCGATCGTCCATTCTTACAAACGGCATTAACGTAAAATGTACCTTGATAATTAGAACGCGTCAACTACTCAAATATATAAAATACATTCTTAATTCATAATTCAAAAATATTTCGAGATTAAATCGGATTAAAAATGTCTTACGTATATATATGTGTGTGTGTGTGCAAATTTTATAAAATTATTTATACTTTAATTACAGGTATTATAGCTTGTTTTATGCTAAACCTTTTACGTCTTATTTCCGCCAATTTACATCGTTCTAATCTTCCTTGCCATTACAGCATCCTACAAGATTACAAGGGACCAATCGAGTACAGCCATTAGCTTTTTTCGCCGAAGAATGAACGAGTTTTCGTAAAACCAAGTGACAAATGAAAGAAGCCTTAACGCGGAAAACTACGTTTTTAGCGCGTGAGGATGCGTTAAGAGCGCCTACACACAAATAGTCGTCGTTACGTTCCACGTAGGAGCGAGGCGCGTAGAGGGTCTTGACGTGATTGATAGTGGTTTGATTCAGTCAACGGAGTCCGCGAGCGCGCTCGCATTTTCCGGCTGATGTGCGGATCATTTATCATCTCCGGCGAGGATTCCGTGGAGACCGATCTTTTTCTTTCACGCTTTCCCCTTAACTTTCACGTCGCATTCTCATTGCGGCATTTAAACGGTTCATCGTTGACAGGTTAACCGCTGATTGCAAAAAAAGGGCTTGTAGAGAGAGAGAGAGAGAGAAAATAATGTTCCGTCAGACGAATCGAAAATATCGCCGGATCCTCTTTGGTCTGGTACCGATTCTGGGACACCCTGTGCACACATAGCGTAGTCGTGGAAAAGCGTAACGTAGCCGCACTAAAATTTCAGCTAAATAACTACGCGTGACGCTCGGGCGCTTAAGCGCCCAAATAAACGGGCGCTATTAACGATTAAAAATAAAAAAGGAACAGCGACAGAACGAAAGGGAAAAAGGAGCAACAAGGAAACGGTAGAAAAAGGCAAAATATGAGCGCAGTTAATAACACTTTGCGGGAAATAATACTGCGAGAAAGGCCGCTTACCGTGACAAATAACGGCCCCCTCTCTCTCTCTCTCTCTCTCTCTCATTCTTCCCTTCTCTTCTCTTTCCTGTATATTCTCTGCCCGCGCCTTCACCCCTTTGTTGCCCCTTATGCGGCGTACACCCCCTATCCCTCCTCCATTCACACCCCTGTTCAGCAAACCGTTTACATTCCCCATGCATTTTTCCGCGACCCTCCGTATGCACGCACTCGAGATGCGTAAACGCAGCTGGTCAGTTCCAGCATTCGAATCAATGAATATGCCAGAGAAGAAGAATCAAGCTATTGTCATAGATACTATATATATTTGTTTAAATTGATAGAGTTATCTGTTGAGAATATACCGTGACACATACGTACACATACACAAACGCATTGCATATTTCTCTACGTCATTTTATTCGTTAAACGAAAACATTAAAATTAAATTATCTTTCGTTCACAAAAGTTTGCAACTGGCCGTAATCTCAACTAAAACTTAATTTCGATTCTTTAATAATCTTTACTGAAATACTTACTACTAATGTTCAAAAATTCGGAATTTATTATAAAATGTAAAAAAGTATTTATTCGTTTAAAAATAATTTATATACAAAGTTTTTCGTAGAGCTTTTAAGGATCAAATAAAATAAAATATGCTTCCCACACACACACACACACGATATTCAACGTCGCGGATCGGGAAATATATTCGTTTTGCCTTGCGATGGCGAAATTTATTTGTTTAGAACTGATTGGGTCACACTCGAATACGACGCAACACATGGTAGAAATATCACTCTAAAAATGCGGATCGGCCCAGCTCTCGAGTTGCGTCGCTCGATTTTGCCTTATCACTGTGGATTTATTTGTTTCCTCCTTTTTGCCGCTCTCCATCGAACCTCATTAGATCGTTCGGCACTGTCGACGCGATAACAACGTCACCCAGCGTTCAGCACGCGCCCGTCAGCGCTCGAAACATTCACAGTTGACAGATGTCACGTGCTGGCCCGCGTCAGGCCTGTCACCTGTCAACCACCGGTCCGGACGAATTACGCGCTACAACGAGCATGTGTTACGTCTCGAATAATGCGCGGAAAATTTCAGTGAACTATCATTATATCGGCCGATACCGCCCGCCCATGTATGTACGTACCTTTGACAGAAAGCTGATGGACAAGCGGAGAGACAGAATACAGTTCCAACGGCCAAAGTTTACGTGTGGACTCGGCGCGCGCGTGAGAGAGATAAAACAATAAAAAAAATATATATTGCCCGTCGGCGCCCACCAATAATTTTCTATAAAACATTCGCGCGCGAGCCGAACGCCGGTGATACCTTCTCGTGATGAATACATGCGAGAATGCCGATAGTACATTACTGATTGTATTTAAAATCTGCGTGTTAACATGCGAGAAAATAAATCCCAGCAAGACAAGTTCGCTAACTCATTCATCCGTTTTATAAACTGCCCTATGATTTAGACGCCCAATTTATTGACTTTGACTATAATCTCTATCGCAAATTCAGGAATAAAAAGTATCGGAGCGATGAATAAAGAAATACGAAATATATTACAATATAATATTATTTTAATCAAATTTTTTAGAAACGTATGTTTCCAATTTGAGATAGATTTTCTTTTGCAATAATTTGAATCCAAGATTAATTACAAAGATTAGTATCAAAATGTAAAATTTCTTTTAATTAAATACAAAAAAAAAAAAATTAAAATTGAGATCTAAGAAACGAAAATATAAATATATTATATTTTAACAAAAGCTTTATTCAATGTTTTATATTTCTTTAATTAAAATATTTCTCTTATTTCTTTAATTACGACCGTAACATTTTTCATTGAATATATAAATATGCCTGCGGTTGCCTTAGATACGCAAAATCCGTGCAAGAGACGTGCGGTCGGTGGTAGAAAGAAAGAAGAAATGACTAACGTTCGCGCGCTGTAAGACACGGCAAACGGCGCTGAAGAAGGCGCGGGGCAAACAATTTCAAACACCCGGCAACGAACATTACAACGCGATATTACGTGGGATGAAATAATCCAGCCGGCTTCCGCCTCGTGAACAGGAGTAAACGAGGCTCCCGTGCTAATTGCCGCGAAAAGGGTTAACGCCGCTCGCTCCCCGCCGTCCGTCGGCTCTCTCCAGCTGGATATCGCCATCCATATTTAATTAGCCGGCTGCGAGTGTTCTTCTTCCCCGGGTGAAACGCCCAAAACGCGGGAAGGGGCGAGAGGGGAACGGAAAAATCATTACGGTTCAGTTCGAGGTCAACCGTGCCACTTTCGCGCAAAAGTCAGAAACCGTAACTTTCTCATCCCCTCCGCCGGGGCAGATGACTACGGGGCGAACAATTTTATTATACTTGAAGATATAAAACGGCAGTACGCGCGCGGGAATTTTCTCGCGTGCGATTGAACGCGCGCTCGAAGCGCTGCGCGTAGGTAAGATCGCATGCTGGGTACGCGCGTTCCCGCGCGATTATCGATTTAAAAGCTATTCCTTCGTCCCCTCTTTATTTCGCCACTCGCCGTCTCTCCTGCCCTTTCCACGTTAGTCTTCGGCTCGGCGATTTATTCGTATCGTCGCCATATCCGAAGCATTATTTCAAAAGAAGTGTCCGCACTCGCCTAGGCGAACCGAAGAACAGGAGATGGTGGGTGAAGGGTACGGGGGGGAGGGGGAGGGGGAGGGGGAGAGGAAGAATGGAGGCGAAGGCTGTTTCGCGGGTGGAAAAATATTTCTCACGGCGTTTACGAGCCCGCCCACTTCGGACCTCACCCCATTCTTCCCTTCGTTCTCATCCACCCTTTCGGGGGACGTTCTCCACCGATGTGCTTGCGCTTTTCCTGACTTTATTTCACTCGGAAAAATTATCGTCGCGCGCGCGCCACCTCGCCCGTTTCCCTACTGTGTGACTGCGTAATCCTACGCGCTTTCGCGAGCCCGTATCTACGAATGTGTATCTGTATGTGTGTGAACGACGCAAGAACAATGGCACTGAATTGGCGTCTAACCGGTGAGCAATAGGTGCGTCCCTTTCGTACGAATAAAGGCGCGCCCGTTAATTAATGGCGCCGATAAATCAGCACCCGGAATAATACCCAAGGAGACAACAGGAATAGTTTATAAAGCGGCTGCGGACTGCCGATGCCTTTGCTTTTGCCGCACGTCGCGACGGAACGCGAACGACGATGTCTCCCCGATTGACCTCCACCCGAACGTAAAATAAGAAGGGTCGCGGCCTGGCAGGCTTCCTTCCCCTTCCGAAACGGAAGGAACTGTTCGTTCGTCTCTCTTTATCTTGCTTAGATTAGATTCGCCTAGGATATTTAATCTCTCTATTTATCTTTCGTTAGTACATCCGCTCGGAAATGGCAAACATATAACAATATGTTATCTAATTAATCATCTTTACGTTGTATTTATTTCTACTAATGCAGGTCGCCTTTCTATTTAATATATTATTATTCATCGTTAAATTTGTATTTGATTTTTGTCCAAATCCTTGATACAGAGTAAGAGAGAATTAAAATATTATTCCGAATTAAAATATTTTTGATGATAATTATTACATATTGCAATACTGCATTCATTACTTGTCACATATATAATGTTTTCAATAATCAAATAATTATATCTAAAGAGCAAATTACAATCTAGATTTTAAAAAGCTCGTAAAAGCAAGATATAATAGCGAAGATTTATTTTTATAGAAAGTCGCAACTCGTATGATATCGGCGCGGTCATGTCCTTCGGATATAGGCCGCACCCCTCACGGAAGTCGATAAAGAATTATTTGTATCAGATACGACGTCGGTCTTCTGGTTGACGTAACGTTAAAAAAAAAAAAAAAAGTCCATGGCGATTCTTCAAGGCTCGATATATAGATCGCGCCCGCTACCGTCCTACTTGTCCTTTTTTCCTGATCTTGACAATTTCATCGGATCCGCGTCGCTCGGCCCAATAATTGAGTTCTTTGTAGCTACGTCTCGCGCGAGTTGTTGCATCTAGGTTATAGAAACTGTCCGATCGCAAGACACAGAGGGACAGATTAACGGGTTATTGTTAGGCCGATGAAACGAACGGCCCAAGTAATATCGACGGCATCGCCGTCGACCCCGTCAATTCGTCCGACTCGTCGTCGCAAATTAACTCGCCAAGTTTCGATTCGATCGACCGCGCGCAAACGAGGCAGAAGCATTATCGCGCTATAGGGAAGCGAGACGAGAGGGGAATCCGATGTTGCGCGAGCCCCTGCGGCGGGGTTTAGCATTTCTTTCTTTTCTCTTTTTCCGTTTCACGGACCTTCGGTCCCCTTTCACCCCTCATCTAATTCACTCGACGAAACTCGGCTTTTCGGGGTAGGATCGCGCAAGAATTTATCTTAAAACGCAAAGTGAACCTCGAACGCGGCCGCGCATTGATATACGCGCGTAATGTCTATATTTTTATTATTTACGGACCGCGAGATAAGTGAGGGAGCAGCCACCCCCTGCAGCCGGCTCCCGCATCCCCGCGTTCCCTCCGCCAGCAGCCAAGCAGCAGGCGGGGCGTGTATGGTATAGCAACATGATAGAGTCCACGGGGCAAGAAACGCGGGGCATTCATTTTGCATGCTCGACACACATTGGTAACCTCTCAGCCCGAAGTTACCCACCTCTCTGTCTCTCTCTCTGTTCCCCATTTCTGCCGCGGTCCTCTCTCCTTCCACCCCCTTCTCCCCGCGAGTCCCACCATCGCCGCCACCACTGCTGCCATTGTATCGAAATATCACGTGCCTATAAATCACCGTGAGCACCGCATATTATACCTCCGAACTATTCGCGAGGGGTGGCGGCGGCGGCGGCGGCGGCGGCGGTGGTGGCTCTCGATGGGGGCGGATGGTGGGGTGGCCGGTTCGATCGAAACTGACGCGACGTCGATTATTTTATTTCCCTCCACCGGCTTCGGCCAACAGATGGAAATCAAGCACGCAGCTCTGTCGCACGATTCGCTCACATTCCATAATCCGCGATGAAGCACGGGGATACCGAGCAAACGAACTTTTTTTTTTCCCCATAAATGCTATACTGATCGTTCTTTTATGCTATGATGTTAATGAATCAATATAATTAAAAAATTTAAATATCCTTAAATGTATAATTTTTAATAAGATTATTTTCCAATCTCGAGAAAGAGACAATACGCCGCGTGTAAAAAATGTATAATAAATAGTAGATAAGTTTTTAATGTTAAAAATCTCTTACGTAATCATGTTTTTATATGATCTATATCGAATTCTATCGAAAGAAAAAAATTGTTCGAAACGGATGGTAAACAAGAGATTTCTGAAAATACTGATCAGTTTTAGTTTAATTGCGATAAAAGAAATAGCCATTCTCATTCACAGCGAAGAGAGAAAGCTATGCGAGAAATTTAAAGAGCACTCTAAAGACTCGTAAATATTAAACAAATCAAGCGTGATATTCATTTAAGCCCTTTTCTCCCTTTCGTCCGATCGTAACCTCGTTGCGAGTTTCTGTTTCGCGAAAGAAAACGCGAATTTCCCGAGATAATCGGCTGCGTTATCGAAACCGCCCGGTGTCCCCGGACCAAGATTTATAAGGATAGTTTATTGTTATTCCACCCCACTTGGTTTTATGGGCCTTTTCGATGCGTAGTAAGAGCGCGGAGAGGGAAATACTCCGATGCGCGGTGGACGAAGGGGCGAGTGTCGTCCAACGGTCCTGTTTCTTTCGGGGCTTTTCTCCCGGAAGCTTAAACGCGATCCCCCTCCCCCCACCACGCCACCCCCCCCCCTCTATGACCTCGATGCCAGTCACGGTGATAGGGATGAGAGAACAAGCGCTCACTCGAGCAAAAAGGGCCGAAAAATCTCCAAATGATACCGATAAGAGTAATTCGGAAGGGAGAACGCCATAAATCCTTTTAATTAACGCGAGTTATAAATTAAGGCGTTCATCTACGTGATATCACGTAGAAAAGCATAGACGGCATCTTAATGTATGTGCCAGGATACACAGTGTAAAGTAAACGTCTTCTATTTTCTCCAATGTCATTCTCAACAAAAAGTGTAGCGAGAATAATATATACTGTTTTTAACATCATTCACGTTCAATTAACAAATCAATCTTTCAACAGGTGCATCGTTATTGCTAAGTTTTTATATAGCCGACAATTTTTTCTGCAAAAATAAATATTAATTAACCCCCCCCCCCCCAATATGCATTCTGGCGATATCTCGCAATTCGTCATCCTCGCGTATAGCCGAAAAATAATTTAAATCATTATTGATCGAATAAAGCAACGTTGAAAAAAGCAACGCCCGTTCGATCGCTGTTTCCGCATTAAAAAAAAAATTGGCAAAGTGGAAGTACAAATCATCGAGCGACTACCGGTCATTCGGAAATGTTGGATTGGCCGAAAGAGGATGGGGACGGTCGAGCGGGGTCGAATATGGGGAGGAGGAGGAGGAGGAGGAGGAGAAGGGGGTGGGGGTTGGGAGGGGAGGGAGGAAGAGGGTGGTGAGCATTTGCAGTAACAAAATGCGAAGCGCTGCACGCGTTAATTCCCGTCCATAAAAGCCATCGACAAATCAAACCTTCCGACGTGATTCACTGCCGGCATAAATACAACTAGATCAGCGTGTGTACGAGAAACGTGGTATGAGCGATGGGTCGACAGGCGTTTGCACCCCCTACCCTTATCATCCGCCCACCCCCTTCGCGTTGCAGCCGCCGCCTCCGTCCCCGCCACCGCCGCCGCCGCCGCCGGCAGCGTAAGCCGCCCTCAAACAACGTGGCAATCGTCGCCAGCAGCGCGAACAACCCCAATTTCTATATCTGCATACAACCTCATTACCGAATTATTACACACTGCTGTGTTAAAAAATCTGTACACGTAATGCGGTTAAAATTTTACGAATATGACTTTCCAAATGCATTACCCCGCCTCTCCCTTGAATGAGCCGATATAGATTATTAAAATTAACCTACATTATTTTACAAAGAAGTCATTCTTTGGGTAAATTACTATGGCGCTTTGATTATAATATTTAGTCATTTGAAATCATGATAAATATTCAATTCTTCGACTAGACAAATTATTTTTAGATGAAAATATATGAACTAGCTTTTGACAAGAATCTGTAATATATCAATGAATGATATTAATGTTTCTCTTAAAGAAATTGTTATAATATTATACTTTTGATTGCGAGACATATCGATATAAAATTGTTATGTAAAATACGAATAATATTTTTTGAAATTATTGCCGAAAATGCTCGATGCACAATTTCAAGATAGAAGCTCCGCGTTGAAGACATAGTCGAGAAAGATAAAGTCGAAAGATACGACACGAGTTCTCTCCTTGCGTATAAAGCGCGCGCTTTCGAGAACGTTTATCCGTCCAGGCGCGCGCCGGATGTCTCTGAAATATATTACATTATCACCGTCCTGTTTATGCACGCTTTTAAGGACGCGCGCTTTTAAGCGCGCGTTTTAATTCACGCGCACGCTTTGAGAAAGCGTTGGTAACGTCCTCAATTGAAATCGTTAAGCTCCCCGCGTTCCTAATTCAAGCAAGCGGATAAGGAAGGTACGTGGGCCGCGGTAACATCGACAATGTGGAGCGTAATTATTCGGGAAAGATGGCACTTTGCTCGGCATTTTGTCGCCTTGGACCCCTAATGGCCGGTGGTTGATAACAAGGTTTACGGGCCAGACAGCGCTGTCCACTGAGAGATGTTGACAGCGGCTTTCAACCTTCCTGGCACCAAGGCTGGCTCCGATCCGATCACGAGGAACACGCTGGAATTACTTGACTTTACAAAGCCTACACGTCGTAAATCCATCAATCTGAATGGGATCAAAAGTATCAGCTTTGATAATTAACAAGAACTTTCTTGCTATAGAATAAAGCACTTAATAGACGTGTTTCGCATGTAACATGATTTTATAATCTCCGTCTTATAGTACATGTCGTTCATTAAACGTACATCGAATATAATCGATTACAGTTAACGCTATATCATTTTGAATATTTCTAAATAACAACATTTTAAAAGTGCTATTAAATGACAACTTCAAATGTGTATTAATTTAATCGGGTACTTTGTTATACTTTTCGAAATTATATTGCTAAACATTTTTTTGAACTTTTATTAAAATTTGCCCAATATTCCGTCGATAATCCAATTAACAAGCTTGTTAAAAATATTTATTTTATAATTCATGAAAAATTCAACCAAATAGAATTAATATTTGCATGGTACACGCGTGATGACGTTTTCAGATATCGATTATAATTCTCTTGATAATCGTACAAATTACGACCTTGCATTTCAGAGAAAATGAGTAATAATCGGAATATATACACACATGCGCAACGATGATTGGATTAACGAGATGGACAAGTTTATATTTAAATTTTTTAAACGAAATCCTACACGCAATGTTACACTGGTTTAACAAATTTTTCAAGTCTATTTTTATCTCGCGCACAGTGTATAATTACTAGAGAGAGAGAGAGAGACAGAGAGAGAGTCAAGAGTTAATTTAATTTATTCTAAAATTTGGCAATCTTTTTATCCGTATCATTCTTCTTTCTAATACAGTTACCAATAAGATTTCTTGCAACTCTTCTCCAAATACAAAACTTGTACATAAATAATATCATTGAAATTTGTACATTTTATTACACGTTGTACTCTAAACTTGATATTCGCTGAACGTTATTTTTATCGTTTAAATATTGACGAAACGGGGTCATTTTAAAATTGAAAAATTCAAATGAATTTTTTCCATTTTAATAAAAATATTGATTATAACAATTTAAACATACACTTTACGTAAAATCCATTATGAAAATTAATAATATTTAGATATAAAATAAATGTTATTCGTCGAAATAATGATAAAAGAAATACGCGCGGCGACAATTAAAGCTGCTAATAAATATGAAACGCATTGAAAACGTACGGCGCTTGAGGGGGATATATTTGCGCCAAGTTTAAGGAGTGTCGCTCGCACAGTCGACTGGTTTTGCGGGTAGGAAAATTAGAATGTGTCCCGGTTATTACGGGCGGCCACGAAGAATTAGCATATAGTAGCGCACGAGTATACGTGGTCAGACGTGTTGCACGATACAAGAAGAAGGCTTTCGCGCTAATCTCCGGTATGGCACTAAATGAGGTGGTGGATTTGTTGGAAAGAGCTTATACTTACCGGGGACACAGAGAGAAAGCGCGGGAAATATGGCAGGGAGAGAGTAGGCGGCGAGTGTGGTGGCTTCTGCTCGCGAAACTCCAAAGCTCGTATCCACACGTGGACTAACAACAATGAGATGATCCTGCCGGGATTACGCGATCCGACACGAGGGAGAGAGGCCTCGTAGAGGTATCGTTGTTACTGCTTTTCCGGTGTTACGATACCAGAATCCGGCGCGCGGTTTAACAATCGTGCGTCTAGCGAGACACGTTTCGGTGGCGATCGCGTTGGAAAGCTGCGAGCTACTACAATATTTCGGGCATTAAGGATTTCCGCTTACGAAAAATTTGAATAAACGCCCCAAAGTCATGCCGATAGCGATGCGAAATGCAACGAAAAAGCGTTAACGCGAGATATTTGCGCGATAATCAAGATTAGCACGAGAAAGAAATAATAAATTATCTCGAAAAAATTTATAAACTTTCCCTCACGTTTTAATTATATATTTAACGTTGAATGGGGCGATATCTGATTCTTATTTTGTGCGTTCGAGAAAAAACAATTGAAATCAGTTAATCATATATATTTGAAATTAAATGCAAACACACACACACACATAAAAGTGTATATGATGTAAGTGTAAATATGATGTACAATATTTTTAATGTTATCGGTTACACGAACATAATGATAACTTATTTCTGTTTAAAGATTACCTTTTATAAATGGACACTGTATTTTTTACAAATACGTTCCAACTTTTAATTAAAGACAAGAAGAATGCAAGTTCCAGTACGCGATCTTGTTTTCTAATCGGAATCGCGTCAGTAAAACAGTTAGTTGAACGAACCGTTACGAAACGTTTCCGCGATTTCGAGGTGAAGCCGCACGCATGACCAAGCCGGTTGGTGGAGGCGTCGGGCGATTTAGTAGTCGACGTTATACCGGTAATAGATACAGAGGGAGACAGAGGCGGAGAGGACGGGAGGGTGGAACAGAGAGAACGGAGCCGAGCGTGGAGGTAGGTACACAGAGAGAGAGAGAGAGAGAGAGAGCCGGGTGGTGACGTTGACTAATGATGGTGGTGAGAGAACACACTCCAGTCTAACCCGACCTGTTGCACCCCCAATAAACCCCGTCAAACGACGTGCCGCTAAATAGAATCGCGCCGCGTCTTTCGACCCCTTGACTGATTTACCCTGACATTCCGGAACTGAGCGGATCCGAAACTGGAGCAGAGAGTCGCAAGGATATTCTCGCAGGCTGATTAAAATTTCTATCGCGTCCTATCCGACGCCGAATTCACAATTATAAGGGTAAAGAAAACTTTCTTGAACGCCCACACGGATGTATTCCGCGCTTCTTTAACAGCCGTTTATCGGAGAAATATGAACAGAAGATATTCCTAGCTCGTAAGAAGTGATTTGACATGAAGAATGAATTGTGTGTACATGTTTTTTTCTCATTTTTCGCATCTATCGAATGGAAAATTTGGATTTTGCAGATAATTTATCCAACACATTTTAAAACATTTGCACATTTTTTTTTTAATATTTCATATGTATATATGTGACTTTTTTCAATTAAAAAATAATTTGCGATGTTTTATAATAATATCTGATTTTATATATGTATATATTTAATAGTTATATAGCATAAATAATTTTCGTTATTTATGTGTATCATAAGTGACATGTTTAAATAGAGGAAAAATTATAAAATGAAAAAAAACTGATAAAATTGAAAAGAAGAATTTCATTTTTGCACCATTAACAAATAAATGAAAAACTTTCTAATCTCGAATAACACATCTCTCTCAAAATTAAGTTTAATCAAAGTTAGATAAAAAAAAAAAAAAAGTAAAGTTTATCCCAATTTGTTATTTATTAAGATTTCTCTCCCTACGTGTATAGTCTTAAAGATTAATTTGCCAAACATCTTTATAATTTTTAACGCAAAACATATATCGATTCACTATTAAAACAAACTGTCACTTTATCCTCAAATATCTGTTATTCGCATATATAGACATCCGATGATACCGAAACACTCTGCGCGCTTGTCACGTGCTTTCTTTTAATGACGGACAACAAGACTGTTCGATAACTTTTCGAGCGGCTGTGCGGCATTTGTGATTCGCGGCAAATGCCATGATAGCCTCTCGGCATCCCCGATTCCATTTTACTTTTCGCAAAAGCTGGGGACAGAAGCGACGAATGCTCGTCGCAAGACGAGCGAAACGCGGTGACGTGGAAAATTGTCCGATTATTCGCGGGTTAGATAAAGAGCTTCTTCGGGGGATGGCGGTATAAACTTGCGAGGGAGAGGGATAGGCGGGAACGGAGGGACCGTTCGCGGCGGCGGCGTCGGACTGGCTCGTGACATCGCGTATACCGGGAGTGGCGGTCGCTGGAAGATCGGTGCTGGAAGATCGTATCGGATGAAAAGCCGAGCCGACGGACTCATTCTCGAAGGACGGGCCTGGACGCACCCTCAAGCACCCTCCAACGCGGATTCAATCCCGGAGATCCACGAAATAATCATCCAGCGCTAGTTCATCCCTTCGCTTGCAGAAGTCTCTTGCGGATGTGGTTCCGTCCAGAACGAGACGTCTGTCGCTCTTTCTTCCCTTTCTTCTCCGCTATATCCCCTCTAGCACCTTTCTCTCTCTCTCTCTCTCTCTCTCTCTCTCTCTCTCTCTCTCTCTCTTCTTCGCTCGCCTTTCTCTTATTATCCGCGTAGGACTCGTCAATTCTGAGATAAAACGGCGATATCGAGCGCACAGATCGCATTGTCGGCTTCGTCCTGCATCTTGCGCGAAGGACCGCGTCTCCTCATCCTCGATATCGCGCGTACGAATCTTCCGACGTCGAGATTCTTTAATTTCTGATTTCGCCGCGGATGTAATCGATCGTTAATTGCATATTTAGGATATTAGAAGCAAATAATAATTGGCTGGCTATTAACAATATGAACTCACTGACTCGCTCAAAAAGACATTTTCGCCCGATTCATACCTAAACAATTAATTACGCGAAATTTAATTACGCTTACATAAACGTTGAATATAACGCAACAATCTAATTAACTCTAATCTAATTAAAATCCGCGCTATTAGAATTCCACCTCACTGACGCCGAAAATTGCCAATGAGAAAGACGTTCAGGCTCCCAAAGGGAGTCAAAGAGAGCGCTCGCAAACACGCTTCACACACTTCATCTATCGAATCCAAATAACGAGTCGATAAATATTTCTCTCTCTCTCTCTCTCTCTCTCTCTCGATCACTTCGATACTCCCCGAACGTCATTTCCTCAACTCGTATTCAAAAAGAGAAGGGCCGATCTAGATACGAGCAAACGTAAAGGGAATACCGGAGTCGCCCTGGAGAATCTTTCGCTCGCGCAGTTCTTAAAAAGGTCGTGGCGATCCCTGCACAAGGCATCCCTCCGCCTGTGCTATTCTCCGCGGATTTTTGCGAGGCCACCGTGTTCGATTCTACGAGCGCCGGGGGAGCGGCGTGACGGTACGCGACGCGCATTTCGAATCGCCGCGACGCGACACGCCGGTCTCAGCTTCGTGTACTTACTTGCCAGGTACGTGTACTACCTTGTTTACCGCGCGGTCTTACACACTCTCCTTGCCGCATGGCGCCATTGTTCTGAAAATCAAGAAATGTGTCACCGGCAGCGAGGGTAAAAAGCTCGGGAGCCGGGAGCCGTCGTGGCGTTGTCAGGCCCAGGAGAACGTTACTCTCCTTTCTTCCACCTCTTCCTCTCCTCGCTCACTTACTCCCGGCCTATCTCCCTCTTTCCGTTTTCTCATTCCCTATCCTCTCTCTCTCTCTCTCTCTCTCTCTCTCTCTCTCTCTCTCTCTCTCTCTCTCTCTCATCCGCTCGCGCATCCGACCGAAGGAGCCAACCCGTGCCCGGGTTAACGTTTGAACGGTAAATTATCTTGAGGACTTAAGCCCGCGTTAGTCTAATACCGAGATCCCAGAGACTCGTTCTCCTCTGAATTCTTAATTCCGCACCGCGCTTCCTCGACCGCACATTGCAATATTATTCGCGCCCTGCTTCGTCTTTCGGTCCATTTCCATGCATCTATACATTTGCCGTCAACGATATCAATGTTCGTCGTGAATCTTGCGACGGAAAGAAACGAAGAAAGTTTCAGCGAGAAAAATTTCAATAAGAACACATATAACGTGTATAAATTAGAGGATTAAATTTTTCATGTTTTCAATATTATTTTGTAAGACGGTTTGTAAACTTTAAAGCTGCGTTTTTTGTATAATAAAATACGATATGCTTATAAGTGGATTCAAAATGATACGATTAATAATAAATTACCCAGTTACGCTCGAATAAAATTCCTATTATTTTTTATTTGTATACAATATACATATTTCTTTCAAGTCTTAGCTTAGAATATAATTTTCAATCTGCTTTCTTAACATAAAGATTTTATATATCATAATATAATGCAATAAAAATTAATTTAAGACTCACCGGTACGATGCGCAACACCGGAGTTGTAGCATACACATTATTTATTTAAAAATAAATAATTAATGCACACAATTAAATTCCTTTTGTATTTATTTCTTTAAACAAGCATTTAACAAAACATAATTATATAATTTCCAAAAAAGTTCTTTTTAGATACTTTTTAGAAATGTGGAATGTTTAAATAGAACTTTTCTAATTCTCTTATATAAATAACCTAAATTTAAAAAATTATAAATCTCAAGTAATATTGGAATATTTATAGATTTATATATATGTGTATATATATAAATAAATATAGTATATATATACATATAATATTAGGTGTACAACTTTGCTTCCGCCGTTTTCCTATAGATGGCTTTAACGGTAAGTAGTGGTCGAAATAAATAGATCATAGACGTCATGCGATAAACTTGGGCATCTGTCAACATAACCCCATAGAAACATTAGTCGATTTGTGTCTGCATCATAAAGTTATTCTCGATTGAAAATGTCAGTTTACGAGCCAAATTCTCGTCATTTGCGGGAGGTTTTAATTTTCTGCTTCAATATGAAGAAATCTGCGGCTGAGGCTCATCGAATGCTCTCAAATACTTATGGTGAAGCCGCTATTAGTGAAAGAACGTGTCGCGAGTGGTTTCAACGCTTCAAGAACGGCGATTTTCACGTCGAAGATCGGCATAGCGGTGGAAGAGAGAAGGTTTTCGAAGATGCAGAATTGGAGGCATTACTTAATGAAGACTAGAGTTAAAGTCAAAAAGAATTGGCACGATCGTTGGGAGTGACTCAACAAGCAATAACCAGTTTTTTACAATAAAGCCTCGAATTTCGGGGAGAAAACGGCGGAAGCAAAGTTGTACACCTAATATATAAATATTTTTATTATAAATGTTGTAAGAGCTTTTTAAAATATCAAATATTTCATATGCATTATATTACACAATAATGTAAGGATTACTATTACTAGAATGTATGAATTACTACCGCATAGATAAATGCAATTACTTTCACAAGTAACAAATACAATAATAAAATAAATAAATAAATTTCTCACCCCATGATCCTTCGGTGTCGCCTGTTGCCTTCTCGGGCCTACTCTTCCTCTCTTGTTCGTCCACTTTACCACTTTTTTCGTAGTACTCGTACAAAAACACTGTTAATTACGATCACGCGCGCACTAATTACTAAAATATGACGATCGCGCGATACTTTATACAATATACCCGATTTACGAATCGCACACGACACACACTTTACATATATTGCGACGAGAAAATGTTATAATCGCATAAACTATGATCTTACACTTCAAAAGGTACATATATCGTAATATTTAGAACACGCGTCCACTACACCGTACTTGCTCGTTCGAGTCACACCGTACGAATGATACGAGATAATCAAATGTCAACAACAGCGCGGTATACATCGTAAAATTCGACGCTTTTCTTCCGCTCAACAAAAAATGGGAAAGGAATTTGTTGCGCACGACGCGCTACTCTGACGACGTAACCTTATTATTGTTATCATTCGCGGTGAAAGAGAGACAGGGACAAGAATTATTCCGTATATATGTCGTAGTATCCGTGATACGTCTCTCGAAGTACGAATCCTGAGTTTCGTACGATTATAGCTTTTGTTTTATTCTCTCGTTGCGATGTAAAGTGTGCGCCTTGTATGATTCGCGTCGACAGCATCGTGTAAAGTGTCGGAAGAGAGCTCGTAATTAACAGCGTTTTCGCGAGTGTGTATAGATGTCGTAGTAGAATATAAAATATTTCAAAATTGTTTAAGGTTTATAATTAATTAGATTATTTTCATAAAAATTATCTATGCGTGTGATTAATTATAATATTTAAATAAAATTATAATATCTCTACAGTGTTTATATTTCATATGTTATAGATAGTCTTATATTCTATAGATAATTTGTATGCGTATTACAACTTCACTGCTGCACATCGTACCGGTGAGTGCCTATTTTTTATTATATATATAACAAGATTTGTGAAAATATACATATACATATATACAGGGTTGGGAAAGTTATTTTATAAAAGTAACTCGTTACCGTTACCGTTATTTTTTCTAAAAAGTAACTCGTTACCGTTACTCGTTACTAATTTTAAAAAGTAACTCGTTACCGTTACAGTTATTAAAAAGTAACGAGTCGTTACAATTTCCGTTACTTTTTTACAATACAAACTAATAAATTATTTTGCATAAGAAAAACTTTTAAAAAATTGTAAGCAAGATTTCATTCAAGGTTTATTACAAAATAAATGATTAAATTTTAACGAAATTCTTTATTAATTTTTAATAAAATTTGTTGCTCCATAGTATCATCATTTAAATGCCCTCTTTGTGGTGTTAATACAGAGCCACCGATGCTAAACATTCTTTCTACAGATGCACTGCTTAGTAGAGCTATATTATATTTAATAAAAAGTTTTTTAAGTTTTGGATAGTCGTTTAACATTTCTATATTACAATTATTTGATTTTAAAAACCGTTGCAATTCTTCTTGTTCAGATTCATTTTGCACCGTTTTTTGCTCAAAAATGAAAAAATCATCGTGATCGTCAGATTTTCCAGCTTTTGAAGAATTTTCAGTTGATCGGATTCCCAATAAATCCTCCAAGTAATTTTCAGCACGTTTTCTTTTTTCTCCGGTTAACCAGTTTAACTTAAATTTTGGATGTAAACATGCTGCTATTATTAATTCTTTTGTTTCAAATATTGTAAGAAATTTAAAATCAAATATAGTAAATTAAGCGACATTGTTTGTTTTATTGAAATTAATACTTTTGAATCAATAGTTTAAAATAAAATAATATTTTTCAATTAAATCCTTATTTAAAATTAAATAACATATGTTTAATCAAATTAATAAGTTACCTTTTATTTAAACCTTGCTGAATAGCTTCAACTAATGAATGGCAATCTATAAGGTCAGATTTATTGAGATTTTCTAATTTTCGTTGCAAGGTGCTTAGAACTGGTAGTAAATGAGAGCTCTGCTTTTCCGAAAAGATAAAGCTCTCATTGGATATCGCGCGTCGCGTCATCAAACTGGTCTGCAAGAGCCATAAGTTGATCAATCACATTCAAGCATTTTTACAACATAATAAGAATGCTAATTGGTCGATTTGCTTACGGCTTTACGGTTAAGATAAAAATTTTATCACGCACAATAGTAAGAATAATATCTTAAATAAATCAAAAAATTTGAAAAAAGTAACGATAAAAGTAACTGTTAAATTCGTTACTCGTTACCGAAAAATGTAACGAAGTTACTTTTTCCGTTACAAATAAAATTTGTAACGCCATTACCGTTACAGTTACCGAAAAAAAGTAACTGTAACGGTAACGGCGTTACAAGTAACGCGTTACTTCCCAACCCTGCATATATACTATATATAATTGTTTGGACATATTTACAAGCCTTTAGTATTAGCAAATTCAAAATTTTTGGTTCAAGAATGCGTTCGAAACTTAAATACAATAAAATAATTTTATTGTTCACTAAAAGTATTATAAGCTTCACGTTGTCGTCACTCGCGACGCAAAACCGCTTCGACGAAAAGGTGCATACGGCTATACGATAAGAAGCCGCTCTTTTTCAACGGATAGGAAATCCGTGCCCCCGTTACATACTTATATGTACATGTATATACAGAAGATGGGAGATTCGCGCTAGCGCATACCATTATAGGTAGAATGCTGCTAGCGGGTTAGTCGTTATTAGTCGAAATGCTAGCTAGAGGTGGTTAAAGCAGGCGATTCGTATGCCAGTCGGTCCTTCCATCTCGTGGAATCGCGCGTTTCTGTCAGTCACAATGGCCGAGCGAGATTGCTCCCCCAGGAGAGCACGATGCCACCTAATCAGAAATTAAATCTTAACCTTAATTCCTTCTGAAACGGGCGAGCTCATGCTAAAAGAATTCTCGATCTATCTCGTCCAGAACCACCAGGATCGGCGAAACGGTTTTCTCTTCTCTCGAAATTTTTCCGCACAAACCTAGACTTGAGACACTTTGCAACTTTGGCTTCTCACCGAATCAAAGTACAAAAAGAAGTGCATAATAATAATATAAAAATGTTATCAGTTCAATTAATCTACAAGTATAATCGCGTTATCAGCGCAATGTTTCTACATTTTTCGAATTTTAATTGTTTTAAATTAATACAACCTTAATATCCACTGTATAAATTTTATGCCTGTATGTTTGTTTCAATCTTTCTAGTTTTATATCACGTTTCCTATTTTTTCTTTTTTTCTGTTAACCTTTCATACATTTAATTTAATTTGATAGTATTATTTTATATAATTTCTATGCGTTTAAGGCATTCATAAGAAATTATTAAGACTTTAAAAGCTTTTACTCTATTTAATTTAATATTTTTGAAATGCTTGTACAAAGAACATTATAAATTTCATGTTGAATCTTGCGTATCTTTTGCATAATTTTTGCAATTTCCCTTCTCCAAAGAACCTTTAAGTATCGTAGAAAGGTTGACATTCCAAAATCTGTTTTCGAACATACGGCCACCGGTTGAGTTGATTTCGCGAAACTCGCCAGCGAGCGCTGAAGTTATTGGTAATCCGCGCAAGAGAGGATTCACATTCGATTTTATCTCACAGTTTCCTTTATGCGAAAGACGTAGGATTTCTATTAGCTTTGTACCGTGGTTAGATTGAATAGCCGCAGGCTTCCACGGGCATACGTTCGCGACTGTTTCATTTACAAATGTATTTCCCTCTCAGACGAAACTTTCAATTTAGCCGGATGCTTCCTGCGATGGCAGGGAATGCATAACCTTCGGGGTCCTTCCATACACGCGATTCATCTTTGCTTAGAAGGTAGAAGCATTCCCTTTCGAAAAACAAATCGAAACGACAGACGAATCGCTTTCCGCGATCAATCGTCTCGCGTATTGCGATTACGAATAGATTCATTTGTGATCAAGCAATGCTCATGCGCCATGATCCCGTATGTACGAAACACTTTGATATAGACAATTTTATCGGATTGTTTCATCGAATATTTTTATGCAACGCTCATCGCGAAACAAAGACATATTAACGTTAGAGAAGTTAAAGATAAATTAGAATAAGTTTGACAATTTTTTAAATTGCTCGGTCATAAAAATAATGATTATAATATATTTGTTAGCTGTTTTATTTTTACCTTAACACGCGCGTATTATATCTTGTATCATTATCCTATATTTTTCGCATTCATCGTAATTAATGAAATACGACTACTGCATTTGTGTAATAAAACTTTTAATAAAACAAATGAAAGTTTAATCCACCCAATTCAACAATTGCTTTATATTATAGAGAAAAATCTATATCTTCATAACTATACAAGAATATAACTTGGCAAACTTTTCCCACATACACAAACATAGTTCCAGATTTTCCTTGTAAAAATACCGGCTTTAAGGCAAACCGCGCATTAAGGATACGCGATAAATCGAACGGACAAAGTTTATGAATGCATACTTGCATTCGACCAAGTTCGCTATCTGATTCACCCAATGTACGCCTTCGAGAGAGACGCCGCGAAAAAAGTTCATAGAGTTTTACGAGAGACCGGCGCCGAGTTTCGTTGAAAACTACGTGGCAAGTCCGTCAATTATGAAGCGACCTTTAATAATGAAAGCAACGGAAGGAGTTCCCTCGGGCGGCATCACCATCTTTCATGCTTACTGCTTAACAGCTGAGCGTCTGCAGGCCGTTTTGCCTACCGCGGTACCGACCTAAACCCCCCTATGCCCTATTTGCCCCCTTCCCGCACACTTTCAGCTCACATCGACCCTTTCTTTACATTAACCCATTCCCGTCTCGCTATTTTCGTAATACTAGATGTTCTGCGTTCTACATCGCGAATCTGACGTGAAATATACAGGGTGTCCCATTTTAATCTCCTCAGGAAAATATCTCAAAAACCAAGCCCGGAAGAGAAAAATGTTTCCGACAAAAGTTGTTTGGTTTCGAGAGGGGCCATAAGATGGTACCATTGGTTTGACCTTGGAAAATCATTTGAAGGTCATGTGAAGGTCAACCTTAAAATCTTAAATAGAAATCCCATTTTTTATTTAGTATTCTCGTAGCTGACATCGAGAGCTTTCCAAAACACTATAAAAAAGTATTTTTTCATTAAGTACTTTTTGAGTTATTTTATATTTTAATCTGACATGTTTTGATATAAAAAATAAAATATTTCGTAAAATATTCAGTTTTCGATAATCTTACCGTAATACTTTTATGTACAGAATAATGAGACAAATTAATTAGTGCCAAAAAAAAGCAAATAATTGTTTAAAAAAATACATTGTAAATAATTTTCTTAAAAACAATTTTTTTTTTATATACTATTTAATTTTTTATATCAAAATATGTCAGATTAACATATAAATCAAAAAGTACTTAATAAAAAAATACTTTATTATAGTGTTTTGGAAAGCTCCCGATGTCAGCTACAAGAATACTAAATAAAAAATGGGGGTTTCTATTTAATATTTTAAAGTTGATCCTCACATGATCTTCAAATGATTTGCCAAGGTCAAATCATTGTCACCATCTTATGGCCCTCTCGAAACCAAACAACTTTTGTCGGAAACATTTTTCTCTTCCGGGCTTGGTTTTGGAGATATTTGCCTGAGGAGATTAAAATGGGACATCCTGTATATGTCGTCACATCTTTACGGACGGGAAAAAATTTTTCGGTCGCGTGGACGGTTGCCTGAGTTTATCCCATAATGACGTCGCGAGAAGCCACACATTCCGCATGACTGTTTCGAGTGTCGTCGCGAGTTGAGGAGAACATTAAACGAGGATTTACGAAAACAGGCAGCTGCGGAGAAAAGCTCCGTGTCGACTATCACGCGCGGCACCCATGTCTGTATATTCGCGAATATTTCCTTGACACGCTTCATTTTCATTATTCATAAAAGGAGAGCTCGCCTCTGGAAGCAAAGAAATTATAGAGAGTGCCGCAAGTAGCTTTTTGAACATTATCAAAAAATCATTACGTTATATAGGAATATTTAAATAAAAATCTGCGATATATATGAGAGATAGTCCATTATTATGATTGATCTCGCGGTATTAAAAAAAAATTTTTAAATTTATTAGTCTGTGTTATTTAGCTATTATCTTCTTTATAAGATTAATTAGATTTTTGTTTTATGATTTCAACATTTTCATTTTTTTATATGTAAAAGAAATAATACCTTTCGCTGCTAAGACCAGAGAGAAAATTAGTCTTTTAAATATGTTATTATTTAATTGGATTTAGCATAATTCAATTCTCAATTACTATCAATTTATATTCGATTTATATTTATTTAATATTTCTTAATTTCATAATTTATATTTTAAAACTAGTGTTATTATTTTTTTTCATCGTGTTGTTTTAATTAACCTGTCTTTTGAAAAATTATTGTAATATTGGTAATATTCTGTAAAAAAATTGTCCATTAAGCTTCTAATATATTTAAAAAGAAACAGTTTCCATTATATGCATTATATTTATCCGAAAAATATATCTAAATTATATATCAAGTCAAAAATAATTTACATAAGAGAATTCTTTTAAATAACAGCTCTAGAGATTACGCTTACATACGAAATCTTGAAATGTAAAATTATAGGTAGGATTTTGATGACGGTAGCCGAAAAGTGAGAAACACCCTATTAAAGTCCCTGAATCCGTTCGTTTCCCTTTCACGCGAGAAGGCCCTTCACGAGTATAAACGCAGGGAGAGGAAGCCGCGGGACGTTTAATTATTTGCGCTATCACGCCAAAGACGGACGATAATCAGATATCGGCAGGGAGCGTCGCGCGCAAATAACTCCACTTGCGTGCATACTCATCCCGAATCATGGGTGCCCGCCCATCCCCTCGCACCCATAGTCGCTCCGCTGACTCGACATATATATATATATATATCAGGTCAATAATTAACACCAGTTACAACTTGTGGGAATAGTAACGGCGTTTATGCTCCCGGGGACGTCGTATTTCAGGGAAATGTGCTCGTGCCGTCGTGCTGTACCGGTCCGTAGGAGCACCACGAGGATTTGTCGCTTAGCGGAGGAGGGTGGCAGAAGGGGGTGCGAGTTCGAGGCGTCGGTAGTTGTTCGGAAGCACGGAGAGGCAGTGGTTTCTCTCTTTCTCGCTCTCGCAGCGAGACGGGACGGGACGGGACGGGACGGGACGGGAGGAGAGGGGGGGGGAGGGTGGTAAGGTGGTGCGAAACGCTTCTGCCACGGTTAGGTCGCCGGTACCAGATGAACAGATACGGAATATGGGGTGGTGGAAATATAGATTTAGGCTAGAGGCCACCGCCGCCGATGTTTCCCCCTTCGCTCGTCTTCTATCTCTTAGTCACCTCCCCCCCCCCCCTTCTCTCACTCTCTCTCTCTCTCTCTTTCACTCTTCCGTCCTACGCTCGTACGTTCTCCATTTATACGTGCGAGGAACTCGCATAGACGCGCGCGCGCGCGTGCTCGCATCTTTCCATGTGTGTGTATGTATATGTATGCGTACAGATAGCGAATCCGCGGTTCCGACCGCCTAAGTCCTCAGGTTTACGGCGATTACGGATTCGCAAGGCGATCTTACAACCCCGCGCACGACTCGACGTTGGTTGTTCGTATATGTTTGGCTTGAGTTTCGGGTTTGTGCGCCGCCACGGTTTCCGTGAAAGAGGAGGCACAAGTGGGAGGCGGGAGGTGGCAGCGGGGGGGCGCTGGAGGTGATTTACCGCCGGCTTACGGGGGTGTGAGACGACGCCACGACGCTAGATCGCCTATGAACGGGTTAATGGAGCGAGCGGGCCGCGCGCACCCAACGAGCACGGCTAACGAAGAGAGCCTCCGCTTCTCAATCCTCTCACCCCTCACCTCACCCGACCTCGGCCCGGCCCGGCTTCTCCGTCTTCTCGGTTAACTCGCACCCTCACCGCCGACGGCCGCTCCTAATCACTAATGATAACAATATTACCGGCGAAAACCGAGCTAAGACCGAGCGGTACGTCAGACGCTGATTTAGTGCGATCCTTAGGAACAACCGCGATCGCGCTCCGAGCCGCGACTTAATCGCGCACGGTCGCGAATAACCGACGCTGTTAATCGACTGAGTTTATCGGTGCGGTTAGCGTCTGTTAACCCGTTAACTGCTACAATCATCATAAAAGAAAATATATTTGAACAAAGAATCGATTGCCTTAACTCTAAAGAATCTAAATAAATTTATAAAAACTCGTAACAATATTGAGTATACGTTCTACGTGGAAAATTGCGATTAAACGCGAACAGATAAATATTTTCCATATTTTTAATTGAATTTTAGAATCTTAAGAGAACGTTTGTATATTTTTATATTTTTAATCAATTAAATTATATTTTTCGATAAAGAGAAAGAGAGTTGTGGACATATATATCTACAAAGACAAAATAAATAAAAAATTTAAAATATACCCTGTCAGTCTCGTTTATGCTTCTTGGGAAAAGAAATTAATATGTGTGATAAATATTAATTGTTAGATAAAGACGAGCGCGCAAATATTTTTTTTTACTTATCTGAAATTTTGACTATTAAACAGTTTTAAATGGCAAAAGATATAAATGAATCGTAGTATTCTATAAGAATAAAAAGCTTAACATTTAACATGTTGATTCTCGCACTCGACTCGGTGATATATTGCTCGTTTTAACGTGTTGCGTAATTACCGAAGAGTCGGAGGACGATCGTATTTACGATAGCATTTTTACGCGAACGTTTTATCATGGCGATACTTGGACTTATCTCGACCTTGCTCGAGCATATCGCGCGCCCCAATTTTTAATATATCCCTCGATACACAACAAGATCGTGGGTTTAGCCGACTAAAGGGGGATCGGAATCGTAAAAGGGTTTGAGGCCGTCGGAGACGTTACACCGCGCCGTTAGGTAGGGATGAAACAGTTTGTGCTAAATCAGAGCGCCGGTCGTTAGAGAAGATATAGAGGCTAATTAAAATAAATCTTAGAAAGGGAGTAATTATACGTGTATTAGCTGGCCCCGGTAGCGGACGTGATGGACGACGCAGCAGCAGATGTACCCAAACGGCTCTTCATTCCTACATTTTCCTTATTGCTGGACGGACACGTTGCATGCACCCACTGTTCTGTCCAACCGAGCTCATCCCCCGGATTAACCCCTGTGTCTCGCAAACGGCGGCGCACAAACGGCCACTGTGCGCGAGAGAATCGCGCGAAATTATTTCTGCCAAAATCAATTCGTCGAAATATCCTCCGCGCCCGTTGCCTTTTGAGCTCACAGACAATTAGAGTTTAGCCCGCAAGCCCAATTAGTGCCTGATCAAAGTAACATTTATCCACGGCTCTTTACTTCCGTTCTCATTAAGCTCATCAGTGCATCGGATGGGCACGTGTTCATGGCGCGATATTAATTTACCTTTGAAAGCTATCGAACAGGCGCGATTCGCAAATTCGAGCGACGACTCGCCAAAATTCCCAATAAAATAACCCAACTTCGACCGCCGCGCACCCTCCCCTCGGGCCACCCGACGCACCCGACGCACCCGACGCACCCGCCGTCCTATATACAGCCAATCCCGCCTACCTACCTCTCTATGTTGTTTCTCTCCCTCTATGCCAGGAATCAGTGAACTCATTATTACGATAAACTCGTATACATATTTATCGCGATGCATTATTACTCTTTCGCCGACGGTCCAGCGCGGTCATCGATTGTGAATTTCATTTGGCGACTTAATGTACCGAATAGTAATGCCGCGCCGTGGTACTTTTCATTAACGCGCACGCTGTTTACGGCAATAAGCCCAATTAAAAGCATTGTCGACGTAAACGTTAAATCGGTAGCGTTATCGCGATTCGCGAACTCGGTCGGCGAAATATTGTATTTCATTCCGCACTTTTCTTTGCCGTCCGAGGGAGATTCGATTTGGCAAATAACGGATGGCAATGCGCGAAATTGGATCTACGGAGGTAGACATTTCGTATCTTATATAAAGTTCTGCGCACGCGTCAATTTGCGTTAGTTAACCTCTTTGATACGCTATAGAAATTCTCTCCAAGTTTAATTGCATAATAAAAAGTTATTTACTTACTTTCAATAATAAAAAGAGAAAATGTATGCATATGTGGATTAAAAAAATTTCTTATCCAAATTATATATTGTATAATATATATAAAAGCATATATTATATATCTATATATATATATATATATATATAAAAATTTATTTTGTATATCTTTACAGGTAAAAGATATATGTATACATAGATTTCAAATATATGATCTGTTCTATTGGGTGATTGCATAAGTTCGTGCCCGATTTAAATATAAACTTCAATAGATTATATTTTAGAGATAACACTTTTATTAATCAATTATATAGTCTCCATTCTTTTCTACAATAATTTTCCAACGATCTATAAGCTTGCCGATTCCATTTTTGAAGAAAGAACTTGGTTTTTCTTGAAAAAAGTTTGTAAGGTGGTTTATAGATGACAACGTCATAAAGGAATAAGGAATAAGGATTCCTTGTTCCTCGTTCCACGTTTCATAAACTTTCCTTGACCGAACAAGGAATCTTATTGGCTCCCTTATCTCAAGGAAGGTCACGAGCTTCCTTGAGGAGTGGATGCGACCTTTTTAGCAAACGATACGCAGAATATAACCAAATATAACCTCCAAAAGTTAGTTTCGTTACATTTGTGGTTTTGTGGTTATTTGTTGTCGCGCTCTCAAACTGAAAGTGTATAAAGGAAAAAGGGATAATGGACAATGAATTTTTAAATGATTCTGACGATGGATTTGAAGACGAAAATCCAGAGAATCGGATTCTGTGGCGGATTCCGAAAAGATACATTCGCGATTGGGAAAATCCCGTGGAATTTTTTGAAGATACGAAAAAGTTTTCATATGTATTATATGAAATTAGTTGCAGGCAGCATAAAACGGTGCTGCCTCCAGTCGGTCACTAAAAATCCCTAAAATATTCCTTCCTTCTGAAAGGGAGACTCGAGGTCCATCTATGAAACAAGATGGCCTTGCAGATTCAAGGAATCCTTCATGGAGGCTTAAAATAAGTCCTTAAAATAAGAAAGGACTACGAATACCGATATTAATGCCATCTATGAAAATCGGGCACGAACTTATGCAATCATCCAATATTTCTCCAATAGTTTTTGTGTTCCGATATATAAAGTAACTTCGATAAATAGAGTTTCGAACAAAACTGTGTTAGCCGTAGCTATCGCTTGTACAATACTTACGTTCGAATTTGCGTTACAAAGTTTACATTATGTTTTATTTATTGCATCAGTGATACAATATGGGCGCAAGCGCTTCTTCCCGATGTTTATCGAAATAATGCTTTGGCTTGCGTTCGGTTCGGTCAGCACCAGCTGTAGCGCTCATTGCCTCTAATATCAATAAATTTACAGGTGCGTTGTGCGCAAATGGCTAGGCACACCGCGTGCATCAGTACAAACGAGTTTAATTCACCCGAAAACATATGTCTGATACGATATAGTCTCTCTTAATAAGAGATAAAGAGATTCGCTTCCTAATAGTCACTGTCAAAATACGAAACAAGTCCGCGGTTCGTGATTCGTATGAAAAAAAATTCACAGGGCAGTTCACTAATAAACCTTGTAATAATCGCAAAATTAATGCGTCGTCTAAAGCAATATTTCGTTTTGCTTTCGTTTTGATGTCGATCCAAACACATTGATATCTCTTTGAGTTGAGAGATATAATATCAATGTTATCATTATTATTATTAGTATTTACGTCACTCAGAGAATTGTTGCTGTCATATTGTTTCGGAGCGTTTATAATTTATTAAACAAAGTTGTGACACGTTGTATCATTGATATTTGTCAAAGAACGAAACAGCTTGTAAAAGCTCCGCTACGGAGATTTTCCATTAAACATATTCTTTCATTCTTGTAAAATAATTTACTTGCATGGGATGTTACAAATCTTTAATACCTCAACGAAATGCGAAAATTTTCGACATAATATGAAAATAATTATCTTTCTTTAACGCGATTACTAAAAAGAAAATTGCTAATATGATAATTAGAAAAACATTCTATAAATCTGAAAAATATCATATGAGAGAATTGTTTCTCTACATGCGCGGCAAAGTCATAATACAATACATCTTGCATGTACAACGTCGTGTACAGCGAGTCGACGTTACGCCCCGGAGCTCCAATGCTCGCTCTCATCTCGACGGTTTCGACACTTTGCGAAAGGAACTCTCCTAATCACGACCAGGTCAGATTCCGTCTCTGTCGCCACACGTTCGCCGACATAAACATGTGAACATGTCGTGGCGTTAATGTCGATACGATGACGCGTGTGTGCTACGCTAGCGAGTCGGTCGGGACATGTGCGTCGAATGGCCGGTGAGCAGAGTAAACCTCGGCACAGGCGGGCATTAATGCCCGCCGGACAAACGAGAAAGGAGAGGCAAAGGGGGGGTCAGAGCGAGCGAGGGTAGGTAGGTAGGTAGGTAGGTAGGTAGGTAGGTAGGTAGGTAGGTAGGTAGGTAGGTAGGTAGGTACAGTTTGCGCGGAGGCGGTGGATGTAAAGAGAGGAAAGATAGACCGGGGGACTGGGCGCGAGCGAGAAAGAGCGAAGGGGTTGCGTGGGGAGGCGCGGGGGAGGGACGTTATTGTTATCTTAGATTTATAGTCATAACGGATGGTACTACCTCGCTAGCCAGCAACCCCGAGCGGTCTTATAATCACCCTCCTCCTCCGCCTCTTCCGCCCTCCCGTGCATCCTCGGCCATCCAGCCGCCTCCCGCCAACCTCCCCCCCCTCGGAGTCGAGCTCGCCCTCGCGTAGCTTCAGCCGCAGTTTAAGTGATTTGCGACGCGGTGGAGCCGCCATGCAGATCCTTTTGCCTGTAACCATTCCGTCCCTACCTCCCGCCCTCCCCCCTCGCGCGTTTCTGTCCCCCGTTTCTGACGCCGCCACCTCGACGACCCTCCGCGGAGAGCGATGCCGCGGGTAAAACGGGCACGGCTAACCTACCCTCTTCCCTCTCACCCGTCCGCCGCTACCGCGAGGGATTAAGTTGCCGACGATGAGCACGAGGGGAGGCGGACTATGTCCGTCGCTGTGGGCTGCCCCCAAATTATTATACATTGAGCAATAACGCGAAAGTAGTCGGCCGGTTCCGCGGGCGTCGCGTCGTCCGAATGAACGGGCTCTCGCCCGATGCGACCACCAAGTTTCGCGGATTGCCCGGCCCATCCTTGCGAGAGTCTCCCTCGTGAATTCGAACAGGATTGGATGTAACATCCCCTTGCTCGCTTCGCGCGTAACGATGCCGCTGTAAATTGTCGCGCGCGAATCTCGCTAGGGTAATCTCGTATCGCTCATACAAAGATCACTTTTGCCGTTAATCCTTTTGTATTCGACTGTGACTGAGCGTATACATTCTCTTTATTTGAAATATGCAAATTCCTAAAAATAATCTATTTTTTTTTTTATTTTTTTTTTACGGATATACATGGATATGTTTTGTGTGAGTTATTGTTTAGATCCTTATATAAAGAGTATTGTTCTTAAAGACTCTTTAAATTAGTTGAAGAGAGATACATAAATATGATTTTAAAAAATCATATTTTTACCAGCCTGTTATTTTACTTTATAAAAAATATATATAATGTTAATGAATATTTCCGTCGAAATAAAAATTAGCACAAATTTTATCACCATCGATATTAAATATATATTATATGCAGGGTTGGGAAGTAACGCGTTACTTGTAACGCCGTTACCGTTACAGTTACTTTTTTTCGGTAACTGTAACGGTAATGGCGTTACAAATTTTATTTCTAACGGAAAAAGTAACTTCGTTACATTTTTCGGTAACGAGTAACGAATTTAACAGTTACTTTTATCGTTACTTTTTTCAAATTTTTTGATTTATTTAAGATATTATTCTTGCTATTGTGCGTGATAAAATTTTTATCTTAACCGTAAAGCCGTAAGCAAATCGACCAATTAGCATTCTTATTATGTTGTAAAAATGCTTGAATGTGATTCATCAACTTATGGCTCTTGCAGACCAGTGCGATGACGCGACGCGCGATATCCAATGAGAGCTTTATCTTTTCGGAAAAGCAGAGCTCTCGTTTACTACCAGTTCTAAGTACCTTGCAACGAAAATTAGAAAATCTCAATAAATCTGACCTTATAGATTGCCATTCATTAGTTGAAGCTATTCAGCAAGGTTTAAATAAAAGGTAACTTATTAATTTGATTAATACATATGTTATTTAATTTTAAATAAGGATTTAATTGAAAAATATTATTTTATTTTAAACTATTGATTCAAAAGTATTAATTTCAATAAAACATACAATGTCGCTTAATTTACTATATTTGATTTTAAATTTCTTACGATATTTGAAACAAAAGAATTAATAATAGCAGCATGTTTACATCCAAAATTTAAGTTAAACTGGTTAACCGGAGAAAAAAGAAAACGTGCTGAAAATTACTTGGAGGATTTATTGGGAATCCGATCAACTGAAAATTCTTCAAAAGCTGGAAAATCTGACGATCACGATGATTTTTTCATTTTTGAGCAAAAAACGGTGCAAAATGAATCTGAACAAGAAGAATTGCAACGGTTTTTAAGATCGAATAATTGTAATATAGAAATGTTAAACGACTATCCAAAACTTAAAAAACTTTTTATTAAATATAATACAGCTCTACCAAGCAGTGCATCTGTAGAAAGAATGTTTAGCATCGGTGGCTCTGTATTAACACCACAAAGAGGGCATTTAAATGATGATACTATGGAGCAACAAATTTTATTAAAAATTAATAAAGAATTTTGATAAAATTTAATCATTTATTTTGTAATAAACCTTGAATGAAATCTTGCTTACAATTTTTTAAAAGTTTTTCTTATGCAAAATAATTTATTAGTTTGTATTGTAAAAAAGTAACGGAAATTGTAACGACTCGTTACTTTTTAGTAACTGTAACGGTAACGAGTTACTTTTTAAAATTAGTAACGAGTAACGGTAACGAGTTACTTTTTAGAAAAAATAACGGTAACGGTAACGAGTTACTTTTATAAAGTAACTTTCCCAACCCTGATTATATGTATATGTATATAAACGATATTTCGCCAAAATCGCACAAAAATTTGAAATTAAACTTTCAAAATAAACGTTACGGATAATTTTAAGATCCCTTAAGATTTCTTTACCTATTTTATAATTTTGATTCGTTCACGTATTCAGGCTCAACGGATGATAATGAACTCAACAACGCCAATCATTTTCGCGTTAGGAAGCCATTTAATAGTTTAAGCGCTCGCGAGCGCGACGGAAAGAGGAGGGAACGTTTCACTTGGAAATTCCGATATTTCGGGATATGAGGGTGACGCAGAAAGTTGGGGCGCAGAGCTGCGACCGGAATGAACTGTTGTGACGAGCACGTAGGTCTGCGGACGGAGCCAATCAAGAAACCCCACAGTCAGCGGGTTTAACCCGTGCCGTCGGTTGTTACCCTGACTCTAACCGTCTGCTTCGTGACTCTTCGATATCGGGGAAAAAAGCGACCATTGAAACTCAAGAACGCTCGTTGTCACGAGCATCGCCAGGATGCGAGGAATTAAAAGTGAGCTGCCATAAGATGGCGCGATCTCTCAGTTAATTTCTCGTGTCCTTGATTGTATTTATGAAGAAAAAGAAATATGAGAACGATTAATATACTTCATTATAAAAATTTTATCAAAATTATCGCGCAGATTTGCGAAATTAATGTGTGAAATGCTTTAACAACTTTTGTAAGTTGAGGAACTAACTTAGAACTACATTAAGTTCTTAGAGGTTTAATGATCAATTAAGATTAAAAAGATTTTTAAAGCATTTTTTTTTTTTCCCAATACATTTAATCAATTTAATCTAGTTTGTCTTAAAAAAAAAAAAAAAAAAAAAAAATTGCTTTGAAAAATATTATCAAATTTCATTATCACGTTCGAATTTTTTTCTATTCTCAAGCAACGGATAATCCCCGAAAGAAATCGCATCGGAGGTAGGATGTCGATCAAATTTTCTTTTCTCGAAATGTCCAGTGATTCGAACGAAGAAATTTTCAGTTCGAAAGAAACGGCCGCGAGCACACAGTGGCAGAATAACTCTCCTCTCTCTCGTCTCCGTCTTCTCTGGGGGGGAGGGGGGGGGCAGAAAAAAAAAGTAACTGCGAACGCGCGCGCTCCTTAAAAACAGCGCAAGGAAAATCGCAGTACGTAGCAACCGTGGGGACGAGAAAGAGAGAGAGACAGGCCGGGGGTGAGGAGGCTTGAGTCTGGAGGGTGCTTGGGCCGAGACGCGACGACCCGGTTAGGACGATAAGGGATCCCGTGGAGCTTGATGGAATTCCATAGATCCACGTCGGCGTCGAGACAGAGTCGGCTAAGCAGCCATTTAAATGCAACCGATGTGTCTCGGGGAGCTATTACATCTGATGGACGGTTATTGACGCGCACTGGCTTATACCGAGCAGCAGCGGCAACACCCCCTACTACCCCCCCATCTCTCCAATCCCTTCCAACCATATCCCCCCGTATCTAGACGAACCGCGTGCGAGCGAGAGAGAGAGAGAGAGAGAGAGAGAGAGAGAGAGAGAGAGAGAGAAAGGGGGCAACCAACCCCCACGGGGACTGAGTTCAGCTCACCGTGCAAGAGATCAACCGTCAGTGTATGCGTCCGCTTTGTGGTGGCGGGGAGGTGGGCGGGAGGGGGTGGAAACGGGGGGGGACGTGGGTGGCGAACCGCCGCGACACATCGTCAACTGTCCGATAGAAACTGTTGTTGCGCGAGGGCGCACACTAACCGATCTCCAGGAATACGAACGATCGAATTACCATCGCCGCGTTCTCGTTTCCGTCCTGCGATTTCAGGTAAAAACCCACCCGCTTCGCATTCCCAAGACGAAAAGGTCGATGTCTTCGCGCTCTTTGATTCATTCGTGTTGAAATACAATACATCTGTCGATTGATCGAAGAATAAGATTTATCGATTAATTAATTATTCTGTTTTATAATCTTCTAATTAAAGAAATATTTATTTTTTATTAAATTAAATAATCACCGAGACTACTTTTGTACTTTCAATTTATTTATTTCATTCGCAATTTTATATTTTGCAACATAAAAGTGTGTCTTATTAAATGTTTGCAATATAAATTAAGCGAGAAAGAAATTCCATTCTTTTCACGATGATTAGGTATATATCGAAATAATGCGCAGCGTGCACAGAGAGCTGTCACTCGATGCGTAGTTTGATCGAGGAATACAAACTGCCATATTAGCCCCGGCTATACTCGAGTATAGCCTTCAAGTCGCTTTAGAAGAAAGAAGCGACCGTCCTTTTTATCCTTCCAGATATTCGGAAAGGACCATTTAACTATATTTGAACTTCGTTTCGCAACGCCGTTAAATCTAAAGTCGATAATATCGATCTTTCCTTTTAAATCTCATCCTACTTTTTGATATACTAAAAATTAAACACGCTAATTGAATTTTAACAATCTGAAGCAATCGAGTATTTTGAATGAATCGAATCAATTTCAAAAATTTATAGCAACAATTATAATATTAATGCGTTACGTATAAATTGATTATCCATACTCCTCTCGCTATCTCCCGCGAAAATGTTTTACTGAAATCTTTTCCGTCCGTACGACATCGTGGTGAATGGTTGTCGCAACTGTTACGAAATCGCAATCGCCCAATGTTGAGAAGACCCGGGGTTGGCCAAGGAATACGAATGATCGTATTACCAGACCGAGACTCACATCTCATGAAAAGGCAAGGAAGATCCTCTACAACGCTCTGTCTGGGAGTGTCCAAATGAAAGTTCAATATTTTATCTCTTTCGTTACAGTCGCGAATCTTTCGAGCTAATTACGTACATTAACTGATTAGATCAAAAATTTATTTCTTCACATTTAGGACGATCCTTTAATACGTGACCTTTGCCTAATAATATATTATAATTGTACGATACGACCCTATTGTATGAAATTTTTATATACTACGGTAATTTCGTTCGGCATTTTGCGGAGTTAGTATAAAATAGCAAAAAAAAAATAGATTTTTATTTTTAGTCTCAAAAATTGCACAAGATTAACCCAGCTTTTTGAGTTAATTAAAATATAAAGCCGAAAAATAACAGATTGGAAAATAAAGATAATGAGACGCGGCGCAAATTAATTAAAAGATGTTGGCATTAAGCGTGCTCTAAGCGCATTCTAGTAACGATCGTAAATGCATACGAAAGGCATAAATTGAAGCCCCGTATATATACGTGTACGGCTCTTACCGATTTGTCGCCGAGACTGTAAACCCGCGCGGACGTCGGTCGGGCTCGCGGAAGAACCCGCGCGGCCGCATTACGTACGGCCCTGTTTACCCCGACTTTGCGAATTTATGTCTCGTTACGGAACGTCATTCCCAGCAGAAACGATAAAATAAATTCGAAGAGGAGATCCTTGCAGATTGCCGCTCGTGCGTCCGCGGAGTTCGCCCAAGTCCCTCGCAAATCTGCCGAGTGTACCTCGCGTATTCGAGCTGTTTCCACGGCGGAGGATAGAGAGAAATATAGAAAGTAGACGCGCGACGGGATGGCGGGATGAGGAGAACGGGCACTGGAAGGGGAGAGAATTTATTTCAATATCTTGGGTAATCTCGATACGAAGCATGCACTAGCGGAGTGATATCTGGTCCTCGTACAACGGAGACGCACGCGGTAAAGGCGGAAGAAGGGGGAGGGGGGGAGGGGGAGAGAAGAGATTCTCTCTTTATATTTATTAGAAATTAGCTTTGGTACTTGCATTCATTGCGGCTGCGTATATACCGCGACGCAGTGCGCTTATGCTTTGGTTTGCCGGGGATATGTTTCGGACGATCTTTACTGCGCGATGCCAGGAGCAAAGAGAGCATGACGAAACCACCTTCGCTTCCTTTCATACGATCGTTGCCGAAGACTACCCGGATCGTTAAGGAGCGCGTGAGTGGTCTGAAAATCGGCAAAGTTGGACAATTTTCGCATTAATCCGTGTTAATAGACGGTAGTCAGATTTAATTATGAAAAGCGAAAAGAAAGGGAGACTTTTAAGCGTTGCCTTTTAATGATAATTTGCTTTTAATAGCTACTTCCTTCACATTTGTACGAATCACGCGAATTAATTTATATGAAATAGAGATTGAAAATTCTACAAATTTTTTTCACACGAGATGGATATAAATTAGATTGGAGTATAAATATATAATCAAAAAATAAAAATAAAAATATAATAAACAAATAACATAATTTAATCTCTTGGTACCAATTTTATATATCGCATATATAAAATTTTATCTACTGTAAATATCGATTTATATTAAGCAATTTAATTTTTTTTTTTTTTTTTTTTTTTTACATTTATTATCTTTCCATAACAAGAGATATAATTTCGCGCCAAAGTCATTAGAAAGATAATTTCCCTTCTGGAGATTTAGCGCGCGCCGCCGTTCGCAGTTTTCATCGACACAGAGAGAAACTTTCAAACAGTGTCCTCTCTTCGATTCGGGAAATCCCCGAAGGACGCAGGACGGCAAGACTCTTAATCCTGATACTCGCGGCGAGGAGCGAGAAACGAGGGCAACCGCGAGGGTGGTGTTGGTTCAATGTGGTGTAGGAGAGCGCGATATTATCGTCGTAGAAATATTACTCAGAAAATTGCCGGCGTGACTCCGTCCAGCCTCGTTAATTACCGCGAATTACCCATAATTATAAGGAGTGTAAAAGTTTTTACTATCGTCGTGGGGCAAGCCGCGAGGAGCCGTGATGCAGAGCCTCAGCGGGCCCACCTTGTCTGCGAATTCGCCGAGGTGTATCCTCTTGGTTCCGCGTCTTCTCCTTCTCCTCTCCTCTCTCTCTCTCTTGTCTTTAAGGCGCATCATACCTTTGCCCCAAACGCCGGTATGAAACCTACCTAATGAGACACTTCGCTAATAAAAGTTTCCCAGCCTCCCGACTGTCCGCCGCGCGCGACCGTCCGATCTGCGATCTTTGCAACTCTATTGCCGTGAGATATTTCGATGACAATAGCTTTTTGTGGCACTTTGTCCCCCATTATAGTATCTCGTTCCTTCCAACTATTTGTTCCCTCCAAGATTATTCTTATAATTTTTTACAAGGAAACTACAATATAATTGAGTCAGATAAATACATCTATAGAGATGTTGAAAAATCTTTTTCAGATATAAATTTCTTATTATATCATATCGTAATTATACATAATGATCAATTAAAACTATGGTCATTAAAATTCGACATGTTGCGCCGGTCTTTAATAACGTAGATCCCATGACATTACAAGAGAAATAATTTATTATTCCATATATTCTAATAATTTAAATATTTTATTGAATAATTTTCATGAATTCGCGTACTGAATACGAGAAGGATGTTGCCGATGATATTCGAGTAACGTACGCGCGCGTCATTACAAGTCATTGTGTTTTGTAAGACTTCATGATGTGAGAAGCAACGCGAGCGAGAATAATCGCCATTCCCGTCGCTCAAGTTTAGGATTGATACGTACAGATCACATCACCGTTACAATAGACCTTAACATCTATCAGTCAATACGAATGCACTCGTTCGTCCTTGATAAACGGACGTGCACGCTTTATGGGCCACCTGTTGCACGTACGCGCGTCTCCTCGTCGAACTTTTAGACCTGCATCTAGATGAAAGAAAGCGCGCATCAGCTATCGCCGGTTAAATCGTTCTTAGATGAATCTTTTTATTCGTCAGAGATTAATCAGATCGACGAAATCGCTTATATCAAAAGCATTTAAACTTAAAAGAAAAGTATGGGAGAGGTATATTTAATAATATTGATTATATTCAAATTGAATTTCTTTCTTTGGCTTAAATTTAAAAAAAAAACATTAGATTTAAAATAATACAAGATTCTAATCACATACAAACACACACTGGAATTCTTGGAATTCTAAAATATTTTCCTTTGTCATCTACAATATATTTATGCTTAAGAGAAAATTATACTCGTATTATATATAATTGATAATATTGAACAACTCATCTTTTGTTAAATAAAAAAAAAACAATATCAAATATAATAGAACGATATGTCTGAGACCATTATCATTTTGCAATAAAGAGAGATTCTCTCTTTTATTATTGCATTATTATAATCAAATCTTTAATTTTAAAATAATCAATCAGAAGCCTCGAGAAAATGCAGCAAAGATTTTTGTAATGCGATCAAAACATAGAAAATCTTACAGAAAGATATAACTACATATTTGATGTACATATATTTACACAAGTGCTATCGTAATACGATTAAGCGTGCATCCGGAAGTACCCTGGGAGAGAACGACGTCACGGCAAATATTGCGATTACTAGCCAGGTAACGTCGCCAGAATCGTTGCCGTCGTCGTCGTCGTCGTCATCATCGCCGTCGTCGTCGTCGTCGTCGTCGTCGTCGTCGTGGTCGTCGCCGCCGGTGCAGTCGAGCACTCGGTGGAAACACCTTTATCTGGTGGTCGAAATAGCCGTTTCCGGTATCAGGGTACCGACGAAACTCACGGCCCAAACTCACCGGGGCACTCTGGCCGCTACAAATCACTGGCAATCTTGATTTACTTGTGTTTGCCCATTGGCTCGGTATCACTTCTGCAGTAGAGTAAGTGTAATATACTCGGTTCTCGAAAGCGCGCGCGAGTCGGGCGCCTAAGCAACCCTGCAAGCGGCCCCGGTTTACCATTAGGAAGCGTGAGATTAGGTACTCCCAAGCGCCGTTGGAGTACCGATACTATCGCACGCGCGCGCATACACACAAACACACATAATATATATACATGAACACACACATACATACACACACACACACACACACATTTATCGTTCGACGTTCGAGTTGCTCTACATGCAAGGTTAAAACCGCGACGCTTCTGAGCGTAAACTTGAGGAAATCCCGAATAAAGCCCGTCGCCCATACACGCCTCGAAACCCTATGCTCAGGATTTCTGAGGGACAGGATTCGAGACTTCCGCTATTATGACGAATCAGAAATGTTCTTGGGCAGTATCGAGATAGACGGCTTTATTTGTCTGGCGATTATCTTTGGTGTCGCGATATTATTTTGTGTTTATATAAAATTATAATCTTTATGATATTTAAAAGCAAATATATAAAAAGTTAAATATAATATACTGGATGGCCCATTTTAATACATCCAGTCGAATATCTCAAAAATCAAGCCCGGAAGAGAAAAATGTTTCAAACAAAAGTTGTGTGGCTTCAAGGGGGTCATAAGATGGTGACAATGATTTGACCTTGGAAAATCATTTGAAGGTCATGTGAAGGTCAACTTTAAAATCTTAAATGGAAACCCCCATTTTTTATTTAGTATTCTTGTAGCTGACACATCGAGAGCTTTCCAAAACACTATAATAAAGTATTTTTTCATTAAGTACTTTTTGAGTTATTTTATATTCTAATCTGACATATTTTGATATAAAAAATAAAATATCTCGTAAAATATTTAATTTTTGATAATCTTACCGTAATACTTCTATGTACAGAATAATGAGACAAATCAATTAGTAAAAAAAAAAAATTTTTAAGAAAATTATTTACAATGTATTTTTTTAAACAATTATTTGTTTTTTTTGGCACTAATTAATTTGTCTTATTATTCTGTACATAGAAGTATTACGGTAAAATGATCGAAAACTGAATATTTTACGAAATATTTTATTTTTTATATCAAAATATGTCAGATTAAAATATAAAATAACTCAAAAAGTACTTAATGAAAAAAATATTTTATTATAGTGTTTTCGAAAGCTCTCGATATCAGCTACAAGAATACTAAATAAAAAATGGGGGTTTTCATTTAAGATTTTAAAGTTGACCTTCGCATGATCTTCAAATGATTTTCCAAGGTCAAATCATTGTCACCATCTTATGGCCCCCTTGAAGCCATACAACTTTTGTTTGAAACATTTTTCTTCTCCGGGCTTGGTTTTTAAGATATTCGACTTAATGGATTAAAATGGGCCACCCAGTATATAGATAAAATATCCAATTCTTAAGAAAATATAGAGAAATATGTAATATAAATGAAGTATTAATTAAACGATTGAATCTATAAGATAAGTTAGATGCATACAATATGTACATATGACTTTACTGTTACTATGTAAATACAAAGTTTCTGTTTTAAAATGTATTTTATGTGTAGATATTTCCAAGTTAAAACTGTTTATGCGTTAGAGAAATAGATAAAGCTAAAATAAGTAAATTTGAGATACAAAATATTAACAAAGAGTATTTACCTACATTAGCAGTTTATGTGCTTTCATTCGCTGTTTCATATAATCTTTTATTACGCATATAAAACTACATTAATTTTAATCGACAATTATTTCACTATCAATACACAGAGTTAATATTTCTTATAAGCCGATTATTGTACATCTCGCGAATTAATTTATTATCGGCATCAACCATTGTAAATTAAAGCGCGAGTATACGAGAGCACACTTTATGCGATATTCATACGTAGGGCAAAATGTAAAATATGGCACCTAAATGTATGAATCATTCGACGGTGGAAAAAAAAAGAAAAAGAAAAAAGGAAAAAAAAAGAATCCAAACATCCATCTCGTCTAGAAACAATGCGCGCATTGCAAAAGCGTGAAGCGGTCGACGAAATGATCCGGCCTGATAATCCCGGATAGGTTCACGCGGGCGCGGACAACGCGAACTTTCGTGACTGCGTGACCTCTCCATCGGCGAAAGCACCGCTGAACAAATATGGAGTGACCGCCGTTACCGGCGGATGGAGGCGCGGTTTTAACACGGCTCGTGCATTTCCCTAATGATTTACAAGCATTATTGGGTATTAATTTCAATCTACGCGCGGGCAAGGGATAGAATGGCGCGTGACGCGGCTCGACGCGGACGGAGAGAATGAAAGAGGATAACGCGATGGCCCGCGGGGAGGACGGAGGTTCACCGGGTGGAGGAGGAGGGGGAAGGGGAGGGATAGGGGGAGGGAGGGGGAGGACAGGTCGACGCCGCACGTCGCGGGCTACAAATCAACCGTTCCGAACAAATTATGAATGATATATTCGTTGCGCCCGCTTGATATACGCATATCTCCCGTCGGTGCCTCGAAGCCGCGGTAGCAACGCTGCAGCTTCGGAAAATCCGCGATCGTACCTTGCATACAAACGCGTCCGCGCGCGTATTAAAAAATCATATCCCCTGAATAAGCGCCTTCTCGGCGCGTTCAATTCGACGTGTTTCATCGCGAGAATCAGCGGCGCTCGATCGCCGCCGATACATATTGTACATCGGACCGTTTCGGCTCGTTTCGGACGTTTAGTTCGGTTCGCGGTTCCCGATGTGCTTCGCCGTTATTCTTTTCATCGCTCGCTCTCGCAGATTCTCGCCGCGTATTGTTTCAGCGAAGAAGAGTAACCGACTGAAAAGTGCGCTTGATTTATTGCGCTTGATCGTCCCGTTGCGCGTACGTGAAAAAAATGTTTTTCACGCAAAATGACTAGGAGAGAAAGAGAGAGAGAGAGAGAGAGAGAGAGAGAGAAAGGGAGGAAAACGGTTTTTACCAGACACATCGATATGTCATGTTAATGTGAAGTTTCTCTCGATGTCAATTTTCTCTCGAGTTCAATCATGTAGAACTTTTTAAACTTTATTTAATACGTTAAACAAGATACTTTTACTCAAGATATATATTTTTGAGAGAGAAACTAAAATAGAGACGAGATAACTGAAATCATCGAAATAATTACAATTTACTTGTACCGTTATCTAGATGTTCTAGCAGTATTATTTTTAGTCTTTCATTCAAAATAGTGTGTATTAAATTTTAATGTTTTGCAGAAATATTTATTTTACTTATATTCAAAATTTTTTATAAGTTTAATCGTTTATGTATCACGTAATTGAACTCTTTGCAGCAAAGACAATTGTCTTTAAATTTGAAAATATGTAAGATCTAATTTTTACGTAAGAATATTTTTAAATATTTCTATAAGATATATTTCTATATGAAAAAAACACAATTCATCGCGTAATTTTCGAATTTTTCGTAATTGTCTTTAAATCGTAATTTTTTTTTTTTTTCTTCTATATCGATATACGAATTTATGATATTATTTACGACCCTTGTACGAGTGAGAAAAAGATAGAGAAAAAAAGAAAGAGAGAGAGAGAGACAAAGAGGAATTTATAATCCCTTTTAAATGCCTCGCTTGCAGGCGGACTTTTAAGAATTATGTTAAGTGCTTTGACGCATTGTCCCCGTTGGTACAGAATTACTAGGCTTTTATTACGCGTATGGCTTTATAACGCGACTGTTACAGCATTAAAATGTTTATTTACGCTAGCGTAGCTTATACATAGCCCCGTTAATGGGTTTGCGCATTTCCAAATCACATCGCCATATTCGCGGCCCCCCCCCCCCCCCCCGATGTGTTTTTCTGTATTCGGAAACATTACGAGAGACCGACAAAGTGGAAATGTTCGGGATAGCGCCGCCGGCGGCGTATATACAGCGCCGAATTTGTACATAACGCGCGCAATAACTTGCCGCTATAAAAGCCATCGACAAATCAAATTTTGACGTGATTCACTGGCCGGCATAAATTCCGGGATCCAGCCAGGAGAGACGGCGGTGACACGGACATGTGTTCGTCCTCTCGTTCTCTCTTTCTCGCCCTCTCTTTTTCTCTCCCCCCCCCCCCTCTCTCTCTCTCTTTCTCTCTCTCTCTGTCTCTCATTCTTTCTCACGTTCTCCGCCACCCTCTCCCTTTTTTCGCCATCGCGCTCGTGACGCATGGCTATTTATCGTTTTATACACCCGACGGGCAAGTTTTGCTGCCATTACACGCGCGCACCGTCCGCGATTATCTCGTCCGCGCGTCGATGCGGACTTTTTTCTTCGCTAATTAGGACGAATGCGAGCCCGCGTTTCCATCAGTCGTTTATTTCTCGTTCCCTCATTCTCTCTTTCGCTATTTCTCTCTCCGTGTACATCTCTGATAATTAAAAACCAACGACTTCTGAAGGTAAGGAGCTCCTTAGCAATCGTCCCTTCGTTCGCTTCTTGCACTTGCACCCGCGGCGAAATTTGCAATCCGAGATACAGCGCGCGCGAATCAAGAAGAAACCCCGTCTCAAGACGGAGGCACAAAGGGCCAAAGAGTGTTGGATCTTTGAGCACTACTTCATCCAAAAGAGTAATGAAGGCGGCAGAAATACAATATTTTGCCCGATTTTCCCCAAGACAATCGAGAGATATTTTTGCCTCCCCTCACCATTTTACTGACACAGGTGTTATTTTCTCTCCGCGGTGTAGAAAAGAATCGCTTGTATATCAACGGCAACACATATACCATAACATATGTATCATAATATTTATGTCGCTACAAGATGCAGTTAAATTGCACTAAAAATAACGTTGCGCAAAAAAAAATTCTTAAATAATATGTACATACGATATATTACAATTGGAAATTGAAAACTTTTTATAGGTAAACTTCCACATTATAATACTTGGTCATAATTTCATAAGTATAGAATGGGCAAAAATCACACATGGGTAAAAGATGGCGATAAAAGCGACAAAGTGCTGTACGATTTTTAACTACGCGAAATATCTATAATCTTCATATGCGGAAAGTTCTGGAAAGTTAAATTTAGTCGGAACAACAAAGATTTTTATCGTCTACATAAAACAATATATTTGCAATAAATTGTTCGTTAACCGGCAATTCTGGAAAATGCATGGTGCCGATCTATCAAAAGTCCCACATCGTTACGCGGCAATGTTAACAATTTACACACGGTTAGTTTATACCAGGGTTGGGAAGTAACGCGTTACTTGTTACGCCGTTACCGTTACAGTTACTTTTTTTCGGTAACTGTAACGGTAATGGCGTTACAAATTTTATTTGTAACGGAAAAAGTAACTTTGTTACATTTTTCGGTAACGAGTAACGAATTTAACAGTTACTTTTATCGTTACTTTTTTCAAATTTTTTGATTTATTTAAGATATTATTCTTGCTATTGTGCGTGATAAAATTTTTATCTTAACCGTAAAGCCGTAAGCAAATCGACCAATTAGCATTCTTATTATGTTGTAAAAATGCTTGAATGTGATTGATCAACTTATGGCTCTTGCAGACCAGTGCGATGACGCAACGCGCGATATCCAATGAGAGCTTTATCTTTTCGGAAAAGCAGAGCTCTCATTTACTACCAGTTCTAAGTACCTTGCAACGAAAATTAGAAAATCTCAATAAATCTGACCTTATAGATTGCCATTCATTAGTTGAAGCTATTCAGCAAGGTTTAAATAAAAGGTAACTTATTAATTTGATTAATACATATGTTATTTAATTTTAAATAAGGATTTAATTGAAAAATATTCTTTTATTTTAAACTGTTGATTCAAAAGTATTAATTTCAATAAAACAAACAATGTCGCTTAATTTACTATATTTGATTTTAAATTTCTTACAATATTTGAAACAAAAGAATTAATAATAGCAGCATGTTTACATCCAAAATTTAAGTTAAACTGGTTAACCGGAGAAAAAAGAAAACGTGCTGAAAATTACTTGGAGGATTTATTGGGAATCCGATCAACTGAAAATTCTTCAAAAGCTGGAAAATCTGACGATCACGATGATTTTTTTCATTTTTGAGCAAAAAACGGTGCAAAATGAATCTGAACAAGAAGAATTGCAACGGTTTTTAAAATCAAATAATTGTAATATAGAAATGTAAACGACTATCCAAAACTTAAAAAACTTTTTATTAAATATAATACAGCTCTACCAAGCAGTGCATCTGTAGAAAGAATGTTTAGCATCGGTGGCTCTGTATTAACACCACAAAGAGGGCATTTAAATGATGATACTATGAAGCAACAAATTTTATTAAAAATTAATAAAGAATTTCGATAAAATTTAATCATTTATTTTGTAATAAACCTTGAATGAAATCTTGCTTACAATTTTTTAAAAGTTTTTCTTATGCAAAATAATTTATTAGTTTGTATTGTAAAAAAGTAACGGAAATTGTAACGACTCGTTACTTTTTAGTAACTGTAACGGTAACGAGTTACTTTTTAAAATTAGTAACGAGTAACGGTAACGAGTTACTTTTTAGAAAAAATAACGGTAACGGTAACGAGTTACTTTTATAAAGTAACTTTCCCAACCCTGGTTTATACCGACATCCTTTTCTAACGTGCCATTTCAGGACGAAACGATATCCATGCCGGATGAAAAATTTCAATCGGAGCAATCGATTGTATATCAATTATTAGGAGAGTGTCAAAAAACCTCAGGTCGACGCTACGGTTTTGTAAAGGAGAAATTACTTTCCCCAAAGTCGGCGAAAACGTCCCCCGATACCCCCTCGATCGAACACTCTCGCCGGTAAGTTTCTGTCGCGGGGATTCCAGGTGGCTTCTTCAATTGCTGTTAAGGGTCCATTGTCCATCCCACAGCATCTTTAACGACAACGACTTTGCGCCGTTCGATCTTTCCGCGTTTCTCGCTCAAATCCGCCTCGAGACGACTCGCGTGGGCAACTCTTCTAGGGCATCCTACCGTAAGTCCGACGAAACCGCATAACGTTTCCCAGCTCCTCTTCTCTTTCTCCGACGGGAGAGAACGGAATTGAACGGGCTAAGAGACGTTGCGGCCGCGAAAAGAGATATGCATACCGACGACCCACATTCGCCCCCACATTCTCGTATACGATCGATTCCTTCTTTCGATGCCGTACGCGACCGCGTTTTCTTGGACGGCGAAGCGGACCGAGCGAAATTTATCGGCGCCCTCGCCATGTAATGCGACAGACAAAATCGTGTCCGAGGTGGTAAAAATGCTTTTATGTATCCAGCTTATGGCGACGCTAACGTAAAAATCAATGTTGTTGTAGACTAATATTAATACAATTAAATTTTACAGACTGAATGTAATGCGAGGATTCTCAATGTTTAAATGTACATTAAGATAAGAGGAGGTAGTTTTTCAACATGGAGCAGTTTTGAAATAAAAAAACTGCTATTTTTTTGGACAAAGAATATATTTTTCGACAGCACATTACTCATTTTCACCAATAACGTGACATTTATTCGAAAAATCACTGTACCGCATTTAAAAGTGATCCCAATGAAAGCTATTATTTAAAATATACAGGGTATCAAAAATTTATTTTTTACATTTTCTACTCAACATTTTGGCAATGCGCTGCATATAGATGAAATAAATAAGAGTTTATTTATTGTCATGTAAGATTCACATACATCTTTAACATTTAATTCTCTCTGCATTGATATCTAAATATTTATAATTTAATAATGAGTACAGTAGTGTTTGAAACTAAAAGAAACATTGTAATGTGAGAAGTCGAGAGAAAATAACACATTATACGTTTATCCGAGTTGAAATTTAATTTCTATTTTTAATCTCTACTTTTTTTTTATTTATATTTATATAGGAATGTATTAATTTTTTATTTCGTATCTCAAATAGGCAGTATATAAACGAACCTTCCCCTAATTTTGGCAAAATTATAAATGAAATAGTTTCAAAATAAACTGATCTAATTGCTTAAAGTAAGAAGATAAATGTTAAATTGAACATCAAGGTCGAGAGTATTGTAAAATAAAAATTTCGACGCGAGTATATATAGCAACGTATGTCCTTCCAAGAATAATATCGGTCATTCTAATTCCGAGATAATTAATAATCAATTGCAAGAGGGTAACTTTGGAAACTCAAGGTCGTCTTGAGAAAATACGGGAGTTGCTTTCAAATTCCTCTTTACAAGCGACACATCGTTATATCGTTACATCGCCATTATTTACGACGATGCAAACGGCGTGACGAAAAATCCATCAGTTATCTAAGAAACAAGTCCGCGGCACGAAAGCGGTCATAATCTTCACTCTTCTCGGCGTCGAGCATCAACGGACATTTAAAATTATTGTCGAAGAAGGAAAGAAATTCTAGGAACGAACCGCGAGAGAAACGACGCGCACGTATCCTCCATCCCGCGATTTCGAGCAAACTTATCGCCCGTGGCATCGACAACCCCACGGGCGATATAGGAATGCACGAGCGCGACGAGGGTGTATGAGGCGTTTGATTCCGAGCTGCCGAGTTTACGAGACGACCGTGAGGTAGTCGCGCAAACTGCGCCACAGTGTTCCGTCGCAGACGTACACACGTATACGCGGTTTCTCGTTCTCGTAGCCGCGCGTAAACGTTGTCGCTCTCGCGGCGACAGAGAAGCGCGGCTACGTGCGACCAAAGAGACCGAAAGGGTCGCGTCGCCTCGCGCCTCGCCACCGTCGAAACCCTCCGCGAGTGATACACCGCGCACACATTCGATACCCGTGCGTCCGTAGAGGGAGCACACGCCCGCGATTATAACGTCACATACCGGTTATAAGGTATACAAGCCGACGCCCGGAGGCTGGCTGGCTGGCTAGGAGGTAACGGCGGAGGAAAGAGATGCCGACGTAGGAAAAGGGAGAGAGGCAGCGGGGACGGACGGGGGCGGAGGTCGACTCGCAAACGTGGAGGGAGGACGGAATGTTCGGATTATCGCGAGAACCCCGTGGAGAATCCGTGGCACCGCGGGGACGGAAAACGGGAGCGGCAGATAAGAACCATAGCCGGTGTGTCACGTACCGCTTTGAGTGTGATGGTCGTCGTTCTCCTCCCAGCCTCCTCTGCTCCTCGCTCTCTACCTTTCTACCCCTTTCCCGAGTCTCTACCGCGTACTCGCGCCCTTACTCGTCTCCACCCTCTCGCTTGTCTCGATCTCTCGGGTCTTCTCGTTCCTCTCGCCCGCGCCGAATCTCTCTCGTGCGCGCAATATACAAACCCCATCATCGACGATCTGATCCACGCGAATTTCAAGACCTCCGTTAAGTATCCGTCTTAGCGTAAGTTCAATTGCCGCCACGCGGCGCTTAGTCCTTTCTCGGCAACGATATCCTGCTACTGCTTTTACGAATGTTTGAGGCTCGCGATATTCTTAGAACTTATCATTTTAAAGTTGTCATATGTTCGATTTGACGCTGCGCGATATGTCATTATTTCTCACGGAAGATGATCTCAAAAGCATTTTGCTTTTACGAATGACAACTCTTTCATTCGAAAATTCCCCGCTTCTCCTCTTGAAATTCTCAACAAAATCAGGGACACGGAAATCGTTTCTTTCGATTGCGCGGCTTAGCCAGTGGTAAGGTCCCCGAAGAATTGTTGAAGAAAATCCCGCGTTTCGCTTTGAAATGTACCATTGTTTGCGATCAGTTTCTATATCTCGAGAACATTTGCGCCAAAAGTTTCTGTCAAGTACCCATCTGCCCAATCGTTCCTCGCAAAAGTTCTTTTTGTGAGATGTCGCGAAACACATCGCATCATCCTGAGCCTCACAAGTATTTTCTATTTAAAGACAACCGAAGGTTTTTAAATTCTAAAATCTATTGTAATCTCATTGTAAGATTTATTAAGTATTCGTTAAAATCGAGGTTGTATTGACCGATCGACAAAGCAGTTATCGCAATAATTGTTATCTTTATACGATCTTCGCTTTATCCGATACTTGCCATGATATTCATAAAAAATTTCCACGTCATCAAAGATTATTACCTGATCTGTATTTGAAAGAAAAATGCTATTCTTCTTGCAACTTTAGACACTGACGATCTACGATATCCAAAATTGTTAAAAATTAGAAGAAAGATGAAAATAAGATATTCTTTCGGGATGGAAAAACTAGGTTAAAAAGCCACGACCTCGTGACTAGAGCACCCGCCGTCGTAACTCAGCTTCGTTAACTCGGGACACCGTGGAAGGAGCGAGGAAGCGCGCAAGGGTTATGGCACTCGAGATAGCGAGGCAAAGCGTAGGTGGAACGGGGAAAGCAATCAGAACTTGGGCCATTGCTAGATATTACGTAGACGTGAGAGATGTCTCCTCAATCATATTAATTGCCGAGATAACCGCTGCTTCGACGGCGCCCACCGCTCTTAACCCCCTCTTCTGCCCCTCTCCTGCCTACTCGCATTTCGAGACATATACGCCAGATTTTCTCATGTGTATTTTCATGTCGACTATCGTAATAAATGAATTATAATCCAAATTATACGTAGTGTCGTACGGAAAATTTTTATTACGATACCTTCAAATTTCAATAGTATCTTATAAAGACAATTTTATCAGAAAAGAAGATATACCAGAGAATATTTGTATCATTTATGGAATTACAAGACAAAGGAGAAAGAGAGAGAAAAAGAAATTGTCGATAAATAGTATATCGTATTCACTATCCGTTTCCTAAATTTTTAATAATTCAGAATTTATTTTACATTTTTTAATTTTTTAATTAAATAATATTAACGATTATTTAATTTATTTTTTGTAATTATAAGATAAACATTAGCAGTAAAAAATGTTTTATTAGGTGTACAACTTTGCTTCCGCCGTTTTTTTTCCAAAATTCGAGGCTTTATTGTCAAAAACCGATTATTGCTTGTTGAGTCACTCCCAATGATCGTGCCAATTCTTTTTGACTTTGACTCGAGTCTTCATTAAGTAATGCCTCCAATTCTGCATCTTCGAAAACCTTCTCTCTTCCACCGCTATGCCGGTCTTCGACGTGAAAATCATCGTTCTTGAAGCGTTGAAACCACTCGCGACACGTTCTTTCACTAATAGCGGCTTCGCCATAAGTATTTGAGAGCATTCGATGAGCCTCAGCCGCAGATTTCTACATATTGAAGCAGAAAATTAAAACCTCCCGCAAATGACGAGAATTTGGCTCGTAAACTGACATTTTCAATCGAGAATAACTTTATGACGCAGACACAAAATCGACTAATGTTTCTATGGGGTTATGTTGACAGATGCCCAAGTTTATCGCATGACGTCTACGATCTATTTATTTCGACCACTACTTACCGCTAAAGCCATCTATAGGAAAACGGCGGAAGCAAAGTTGTACACCTAATAATTAGAAGAAACGCTAATATATATAAAGTATTTTTATTTCAAAATACAAATATATAAAATAGAAAGAAGAACACTCATGTATGTAAATATATAATATATAATAACGAAACAATAGGGTGTGAGATATTTTTGAAGATAGTCTGAAATTTAAGACGGCAATCGAAAAAATATTTGGGTAATCTCTCGTCAGAGGCAGAATTCGAGAAGAATAAATCTTTCGAGTATAAAAAAGTGGTTTCTTCGAAAGGAGGAAAAAAATAGCTTCGCCAAGTAACGAGACGTTCTTCAATATTCAAAGTTTTCGTGCCAAAAGAGAAATCACTGACGTATGCAACAGGTATTGCTTCCTCTTTTGCGCTCCGATAACGACTGCTGACTCTTCACGGCAAGTCTGAATGCCATCATCGCGAAAGATTCGCGATCTCGCCAGTTTCACCCAACCTTTCGTCCTCCTTCTCAAATTTTGTGGCGTCTCAATGCGCGAGCTTTCTTCACAATGATAAAATTATAAACTTCATATTCAAAGTATCAGAAGAATTTACAATAAAAATAAAAAGTATATTGAAGCTCACACACAGAGTTACACATTTTTAAATATAATAATTTTGTAATATCAAAGAAATTGAAAAACTTGATGATGATAATCTAAAATTAATATCTTTTTTTATTAACATTTTTAATTAAGAAAGAAATTTCTTTCATATCAAGCATATCAACCGACATTTTTATTCATTGCGTAGTATGTATATATTCTAAAATATCATTAGATTAAACCAATATATATATATCATACATACATTTTTAATTAGTTTCATGCTTTTGTACCTAAACTATAGAGCTCCTATCTCATAAACGACGATAGTAAATTTCAACGATTAGCATATACGTTGCGAAAGTGTACGCTGCATACTCCTTCGCGTACTTACGGTCGTTCGTAGCATGTAAATGTTGCTACGTGGCTGGCAGACAGTACGACTCAGCGTATATAAAACAAACTAACCGACTCTTCTCAGGAAGGACGAGTTTGCCCTGAGCAGCCCTGATTCAGCTCGACGTGATGTAGCCTTATGTCAACAGATAGCACGGTTCCGCTAATCACTCACAAAAGTAAATGCACACTCGGAAAGTTTCGCTTTTCTCTATGATACGTGATGCCAAGTGTCGTTGTCTCGAATGACATAACAAAACGTTTTTAGGAACGTATGAATCAGGCGCGTAATTAGCGATATTCTCGCGAGAACATCATTAATTAAAATCATTTACTAAAATAATATAAACAATTAATTTTGTATTATACATAGAATATTAAAATAAATACCCTGTCACATACAAAAGTAGCGTTTCATTTATATAAAAAATTGATTTTTACTTATACATTCACACATAACAGATCATTCACATATGTATAATAGGTGTGAAAGCATAAAACTAATTAAAAGGTTCGTAATATCAGTGTTTAACTTGATATTTTAGAATATATACTGGGTGGCCCATTTTAATCCATCCAGTCAAATATCTCAAAAACCAAGCCCGGAAGAGAAAAATGTTTCAAACAAAAGTTGTGTGGCTTCAAGGGGGCCATAAGATGGTGACAATGATTTGACCTTGGAAAATCATTTGAAGATCATGTGAAGGTCAACTTTAAAATCTTAAATGAAAACCCTCATTTTTTATTTAGTATTCTTGTAGCTGACACATCGAGAGCTTTCCAAAACACTAATAAAGTATTTTTTCATTAAGTACTTTTTGAGTTATTTTATATTCTAATCTGACATATTTTGATATAAAAAATAAAATATTTCGTAAAATATTCAGTTTTCGATCATTTTACCGTAATACCTCTATGTACAGAATAATAAGACAAATTAATTAGTGCCAAAAAAAACAAATAATTGTTTAAAAAAATACATTGTAAATAATTTTCTTAAAAATTTTTTTTTTATACTAATTGATTTGTCTCATTATTCTGTACATAGAAGTATTACGGTAAAATTATCGAAAACTGAATATTTTACGAAATATTTTATTTTTTATATCAAAATATGTCAGATTAGAATATAAAATAACTCAAAAAGTACTTAATAAAAAAATACTTTATTACAGTGTTTTGGAAAGCTCTCGATGTCAGCTACAAGAATACTAAATAAAAAATGGGGGTTTCCATTTAAGATTTTAAAGTTGACCTTCGCATGACCTTCAAATGATTTTCTAAGGTCAAATCATTGTCACCATCTCATGGCCCCCTTGAAGCCACACAACTTTTGTTTGAAACATTTTTCTCTTCCGGGCTTGGTTTTTGAGATATTCGACTGGATGGATTAAAATGGGCCACCCAGTATATATTTAATATGTAATAAATGCGTAAATATCGACTAGTATGCTTGATAAGAGAAAAAAATATGTTTGCAATTTTTCTCCTATCATCGTCAAATTTTTTAATTCTCTTAGCATTAAAAAAGAATAGTTATATTATTTGAAAATATATAACTAAATAAATTTTTATTTTAATATTTCTTGCTTGTATTAATTAAAATAATTCCCTGATCGATTCCTTGAATATAAAACATCATTTTATCGCTGCGACAAAGATTCATATTGAGACATCACAAAATTCGAAAAGAAAGGTGAAAGGAAATTGAGTAATATTGATAAAATCGTAAAATGTAATCTCTCTCTCTCTCTCTCTCTCTCTCTCTCTCTCTCTCTCTCTCTCTCTCTCTCTCTCTCTCTCTCTCTCTCTCTACTTTTTTATTCAGAAAACAAGAATTGCTCAAAAATTTATGGTTAAATAGATTCGCATCTGTCCGCACATCTAATGGTTTTGGAACACTGTACATGAAAACGATAAAATCAAACGTAAAACTAATCTGGCTTTGAATTTGTTAATAGAGGCACAGTGAGTTAATTCTGTTCTACGTCACATATTTTCCTGGTCAAAAAGGGAGGTATGAGAACGTCCCCGTTGTCCGACGTTATCCGCGAACAGTGCGGGCATAGATATCGACCGGCGTTACCATCGTACCCCATAAAATACAAGATCGAAATCATGCCGCGCACGGGAAGGTGGTGTTACTGCAGTAATGCCGGAAAATATCCGCGTTTTATTAGGTCGATCGGCCGGGGATAATCGGCGACAATCAAGTTTCACAGCGGTGATTGGCCGCGCGTAGCCCGATGCCAAATGCAGCTGCATATGCATGACGCAATCTCATATCCACATCCGCACCCCCGTGCGATAGAGAGGCCAGCGCACGGTGAAGAGACGCGCGAGAGGTAGAAAATGGGTAAAGGGGAAAGGGGAACAAGCAAAGGGGAGGGGGGGAGGGAGATGCATCGGGCACGCAGCGAAGGGGGAAGGGCGGGTGTGGGAGGGAGGGAGGGAGGGGGGGGCTTCGATTCCCACCGCGGTGTGTCATTACTCGTCATTATCCACCTATCAAATCGCTCAGCAATAACTATCTGACCATTGCTGTTACACAGCATCCCGGTCTCTATGCACCGCCGATCCTGTGTCCCCGTCTGCCCCGTCTCCCCGCTACCCTCCCTTCTCGCTGTGAGCCTGGCTTACCAGCAATCAAAGCGTCTCCATTTCTGAACCGCTATACTGGATGACTGCGTTGGCAACCACTGTTCAAGGCTGATCAACGAAATTCCATATTCACTGATCCGCTCGAACGAAAATGTGGCACGATACTATATGCCTGATTAATTTCTGTCGGATTAATAATGTGCGATCGTCCGTTTTTGGCTTCGTTCATTTTACCTAACCAACGTTTAATAACTCTACGCGCCCTTCTTGATCGTTGATTAAGCAACCCGAGCGCTCGAATGTTTCTTTCACGCGCGACGCGTACTCGTTGATCTTGCGGATAAAAAATAATTTCAAAATAAGATTATGCAAAAGAGTCCTCTTTTTCATTCTGCTATTCGAGGCTCAGTAAATTCCGCGCCGTTTTATATATTTCGTAAGTACATAAATTAACGACTGTGTAGCGGCCGGTACGTTTCCATGAACCAGTAGAGGCGCGGAAAATTAATACCGGTAGCGCGGTAACTGTGCAGCCGCACTTGAAAACGAACTGAAACAACCGTAAAAACGTCTGGATGAACGTTTCCTGGTCTCCTGAAAAAAGTGGTTTGCAGCGACGCACTCCTTTTTTTTTTTTTTTTTTTTCTTTTTTTTTTTTTTTTTTGTTGGCTGAAACTCGAGAAAACCGTAAAATATATTTTGTCGATACATTTACGTTGACAATGAGATTTTCAATCACATATTATAACGGGTGGCCAGTTTTAAAACAATTATATAATTTGTTATGAAAATGCGATTAAATTTCAATAATATAAGTTTAACTAAGATTGCAATTTTATTGCAAGATTATATCCGGCAAATGATCTCCTTAATCAAGTGTACAAACAGTCATCGAGAAATTGGTCGCTGAGAATTAAGATAAATAGTAGTAAATTTGGCATCGCATCGATAAACTTCTTAGAAATGCGCAAGTAAGATCGCGAAAGAGAGTAAAGACTGAGGTTTCCGGACGCACGCCCGGATGTTATTGGCAGGAGAGTGGAGCCATTAGTCGCAATGATGGATGCTTGACAGAAACGCCAACGTCCTACCCTAGAGGCAGTTATAGTAAGTAATGGCTTCACTCTGTGCCCTGAGAAAGCCTCCGCCGCCGTACCATCGCCCCTTCGCGCCACCCCCGGCTCACCACCCAGTAATAACAACAAATCTTGCCTATATTAATTCCCTGACGGACATAACTCTCGGTATATGGACGGTAACTCGGGAAAAATTGCGCGATGAAAACGTCGCCCCGACGAAATACGGGGTCTCGTATTACGCACGCACTTAGAACAACCAGTCACCCCGCCGTGCGCGCTTGCCACCCCCCGCGCACCGTCTCGCTATACTGAGGAAAATGTCGCCGCAACGCCCGCCAGTAGACATTAACCTTCCAATGTTTGCGTGGAAAGCGATATATATCATTTATATATATAATTATATATATTTGAAAAAAAAAAAATATATATATATATACAGGGTGGTCCTCGTAACGGTCGCCACGATTTTTAACGCACTTACAATGATCTGACATAAAAAAGTTTCAAACAAAAGTTGTGTGGCTTCAAGGGGGCCATAAGATGGTGACAATGATTTGACCTTGGAAAATCATTTGAAGGTCATGTGAAGGTCAACTTCAAAATCTTAAATGGAAACTCCCATTTTTTATTTAGTATTCTTGTAGCTGACATCGAGAGCTTTCCAAAACACTATAATAAAGTATTTTTTCATTAAGTACTTTTTGAGTTATTTTATACAATATTTTAATCTGACATATTTTGATATAAAAAATAAAATATTTCGTAAAATATTCAGTTTTCGATAATTTTACCGTAATACTTCTATGTACAAAATAATAAGACAAATTAATTAGTGCCAAAAAAAAAAACAAATAATTGTTTAAAAAAAAACATTGTAAATAATTTTCTTAAAAACAATTTTTTTTTTATACTAATTGATTTGTCTCATTATTCTGTACATAGAAGTATTACGGTAAGATTATCGAAAACTAAATATTTTACGAGATATTTAATTTTTTATATCAAAATATGTCAGATTAAAATATAAAATAACTCAAAAAGTACTTAATAAAAAAATACTTTATTATAGTGTTTTGGAAAGCTCTCGATGTCAGCTACAAGAATGCTAAATAAAAAATGGGGGCTTCCATTTAAGATTTTAAAGTTGACCTTCGCGTGACCTTCATATAATTTTCCAAGATCAAATCATTGTCACCATCTTATGGCTCCTTTGAAGCCACACAACTTTTGTTTGAAACATTTTTATGTCAGATTATTGTAAGTGCCTTAAAAATCGTGGCGACCGTTACGAGGACCACCCTGTATATATATATATATAATTTAACATTTTTCATAATTATTTTACATGTGTTTTATATTTAAAGTATATATATATATATATATATTATATTATTTAATGTTTTTCATAAAACAACTATTTTGTATATTATTTTATATAGATATTCTTGAAAAATTACCTTTTTGTTTGCTTCATCCACTGTTGTGATCGAATATCTCTTTCCAACGACAACTAAAAATAAAAATTTTACATGGATAAATATTTTAATGACATCATATTTTTGCTTATAAACTATAAACTAATCTACGTAACTCTAAATATTATTTTTTATAAGTTGCCTGGTATTCTTCTTTTCGCTTTTCACTTAGATATTATGTTTGACATAAATTGCTTTACTCTCATCTACCATCCCTTTTATTATTATGGACATATACGAGCTTAGGATCGTATACGTTCGCAACAGCGTTCTAGTCTCTCTCATATTTCCCCCTATATTTTAAACAAATAATAGTCTTAGCATGCTGTAAATTATAATGTAGTAGAGCCAATTATTGTATTATAAATTTTTTATAATTCTTTTATATCAATCAAAATTTTCTCGTAATCTAAAAACATTTTTACATATCATTATTATATGTAAGTACCGTGATCACAATATCACATCTGCAAGATTAAAATATTATATCGTATATTAAAATAGCGCTTTTATAATCTATGAATTAATAATTATTGTATTATTGACGGTTAAGAACACGTAGACGAATGTTATTTATAGATACAATAATTGGATAATTACATGCAAAGCATGCACATACGCAGTACAAACGTTTCTGTCTCACCAAATCGGCCGCTTCTTCGTCGCTCGCATTTCGGAATTGTTATATAGCTATTCCGCGCCCAATTTTCTCACCGCCTAATCGCGCGTTCTCCAGCTGCGTGCTCGACACCCGGACCGGTTTAGTAAGCGCGACCAATTATTGTTAGGATAATCTGCCGCGAGCCTGCTGGGACTGTTTAAATTAGAGGGTGGAGGCGCCGTTGCAAACATCATTGCGCATATATAGGCCGGACTGCTTGTAAACCGATGAAGTGGGTGGGCGACAGGGTACTCTCCCTTCCCCCCCCCCTTCCTCTACCCCCTCACCCCTCCACCCTCTTACCCCCGCCGGCCTCTTCGCGCACATAGGCGGCTCCCTACTCTTCCCCCTTCTCCCCCCCCCGCCCCCCCCACCCCCTAAATCATTGATTGTTGCATTATCTGTTATTGGCAATGCAATTAACCCCTTACGGTAAAACGAACGCTGGCTCGCTCGCGCCAAACTGTTCGGGCCGCGAGTGCAACTGCGAACGTTTGTGTGGTGCTGCGACGTACACCGCGACCGCGTTGCGTGCAACGCACAATGCGCGCGCGATAGCGTCCCAACACGCGCTGCGTATCGGGCCTATTCGCACGCGAGCGAGAGAGTGAATTGATTTGTTGCACGAAGTTTCCTATTCGTCCAACTATCCTCTACCTATGAACCGTTGTACTCTCTCGCACGTTCTCTCTTTCCTATATTGCGCGTTCTCTCTCTCTCTCTCTCTCTCTTTCTCTCTTTGGTACACATTCCAGTGTCCAAATCCCGAGACCCGAATCCGCGACAGGATTAAACGCAACCCGCCTCGCAAATGCCAACGCTTCAATACAACGATCGTCTCTCTCTTTCTCACTCTCTCGGCCTCTCTCTCTCTCTCTCTCTCTCCCTGCCTCTTTCTATCCCCCTTGCCCTATTCTTCGATCCAACAGTCCAACTCTGTCTCTCTCTCTCTCTCTCTATATATATTTCGCATAATCTATCTCTTTTCGGCCAACACGAGTCCCAAACTCCATCGGCGCATTCTCTATCGGCGCGTTCGCTTTCCCTCCCCGCAACGCACACCACCCCGTGCCCCGCGTATATATGATCAGGTGCAATTACAATCAGGTTAATAATTGTTACGACCGTTCTGTGTGCGAAGGGGTAGACGGGGAACCGGGATGACCAACGCCGCACGCTTCGTTAGGTGCCCTGCACCTATTACGCTCTGCCAAAGGACGGAAGAAGAGCGGACATTGCCTACCATACGTTTGCAACTCGGGATATCGATATTTTTGGTCACAGCGATTATGCCGCGCATGATTCGACGATCGATTAAATTAATATTCTGGCTTTTGTACCACAATAAAATAACCACGCGTGCATACGTATGCGTGCACGCGCGCGCTCTCAAACGATTGAAAAATCCCACCGTTCGGAATTATATGTTTTTTTCGCGTTTATAATGGTTATATATGGTTTTAGTGATGTATAAAATAAAATTAATACTTGACGTTTTTATATAATAAAAAGCCCTCGTTAAAAAAAAAATATCACAGAGTAAAATAATGATGCGGAGGAATAATGACGATATTATAGCGCTTTTAATCATCAGTAATAAAATGTAAAAATGAAAGATAATATTACAGGCGCATTTGTATTTTTCATACGGCGTATAAAATTGCTCCAACTGCATATGATGCTGTACATATCAAAATTTCTATATAACGTCCAAACGGCTCGACCAATGGTACCTAACGAGGTAAAGACTCTCACAAAAGCGAGACTCAATCAGATAAGTGGTTTTCCTAGAATCGTGCACTAAAGCGTGAAAATCGTTCTTCTCGGAAATTTGCTGAGAAGCCGTTGAGAGATCCAATTCGATTTTATTGATACATTTTTGCTACGATACGATTAAAAACAGTAGTTACTCTCGATATAATAAAAATAAGTTTAGAACCATCAGTTTATACAGAAAATAATAGTAAAGGTAAGGAAATTACACATAAGATGTCTACACTGAGAAAGAATAATTATTGACTTGACTAAATTCGTCCAATTAATTATTATTTCTTTTGTATTTCTTCAATTGAAATATTTAAATATTCAAGTCAAATATACGTCATGTTAGATTTAATATATCGTATTTGATTTAAATATTTCAATATTTCAATTGAAGAAATACAAAGGAATAGCGATTAGTTGAATAAATTTAGTCAAATTAACAACTTTTTTTTCTCAGCGATTACTATCATTATACTATGGAATGCGAAATGGATGACTTAATGTTTGATAAAATATAATAGTATGAAAAGTAATGAAATTATTATATAAAGGGTGCGATAGAAACGTCATTTTAATTTTTAACATTGCAAGATTAAAATACGCCTTATCAAAACGTTATTCAAACGGCATATAAAAATCATTTATTTTGTAATAAACCTTGAATGAAATCTTGCTTACAATTTTTTAAAAGTTTTTCTTATGCAAAATAATTTATTAGTTTGTATTGTAAAAAAGTAACGGAAATTGTAACGACTCGTTACTTTTTAGTAACTGTAACGGTAACGAGTTATTTTTTAAAATTAGTAACGAGTAACGGTAACGAGTTACTTTTTAGAAAAAATAACGGTAACGGTAACTGAGTTACTTTTTAGAAAAAATAACGGTAACGGTAACGAGTTACTTTTATAAAGTAACTTTCCCAACCCTGATATATATATATATATATATATATATATATATATATATATATCTATTCATTTATTGTGAATGTATGTTTCTGTAATGATTTCATTATTTGCATATAGATAAAAAAAAATTTTTTTTTTTTTTGATAATTAATTTTTGAAATGTTTAAAAAAAGATTTAACTATTTAAGAAAATAGGAATAAATGATACATCTTTCAAATGTGTAATTAAAAATATTTTTCGTCTCTTTCAAGTTTTAAACGCGCGTGACCATATACATATATATATATATATATATATATATATATATATGGGCACGCGTTTCGCAGACTCTCCAGGCGTTATTAGGCTGTAAACCGATCTATCTTTGTAACGATGTATCGATAGCCTGATGTTCTCGATGGCAGACACGAAATATCACCGCGCCAGTCCACCGCGATACCACAATCCGCGCGATAAGTTAATGCCGGCGGCATTCGCAAAATGTTCCCCGCTAACTCCGTGATCCTCGCAACGTCGCGGGCGGAAAATGTACACGAAGCGCATTGCCGCTAGTATAAACGGTAAAGCGCGTAATATTCCTTGACGTCGTGCTTTGGGAATAGACGCGAGGAGGATGCGGAACTTGCGAGGGAATTAGCGGAGCAACGCAGGAGAGAGACGGAGAAAGAGGAAGCGGCGGCGAGCAGAGGGTAGCCGCGGCCCGTGAACACCGGCTTAAGGCGTGTTGAATCATAACGAGGACTTATGCCGAAAGCCTCCGACAAGAAGCCGCGGTCTCTCTCTCTCTCTCGTCTTGCTTTCTCTCCTTTTCTCTGCCCTCCCTCCTTTCTCTCTTTCTCTATCTATCTATCTCTCTCTCTCTCTCTCTACGTTTGCCACCGTGCCAACCATCGTGCACCCTTCGCTACCCTCGTCGTCTCGCCGCCACTACCTGCATCGGTTAAGAACGCGGCTGCGAAACAACGGGGTGGCATTACGAAGCGACGCTGCTCCATATTCATACCACCGTCGTTCGACGACGAGAAAGTAAGAAGAAAAGAAGGCGAGTGTCGTTTTGTTGGGATGAGGGGTGGGAGAGAGAGAGAGAGGGAGAAAATGAAAGCCGCGGCAAACTCGCCGATTCTAGGATTCTAGAGTCTACGACCGTTCCGGTCCGATTCGACGAAGATGTTGCTCTCGTTAAGAGAATCGGGAATCCATAAACGAACGTTATCGCGGGGATAAGAGGTGCTTATATGCATGCTTTGGAGATACTTTGAGGATCGGGCGCGGAACGGGGCTTCGGAAAGCGACGGGAAGAGAGGCGGGATGTCGTCCTATGACCCGCGGACCTCATAATCAAGATCGGGCTACGATCGCCGGTCACATATGCGAGAACGGTGTTAAGACTCGCGCCTCGTCGCGCCGTCTCGCTAAAGGGCCGGCTCCTTTTAACGCGCATTTTAATGCGCGCGCGGATAATTGGTCCAACGCGCTGTTAGCTAGTTCCATTAGGAAACATCTTATTGGCCTTAAGGCGCTTATTACCGCTCTTAATTGCGCGAACGCGCGCTTTTACCCTTATTAACTGTCGGCGACGGGCATCCTATAATAGGGCGGCATTATAACCGGAGATAATGCGTTTTCCGCGTAGGTCTTTCCGCGGGCGCGCGCGAGCGCACGTGCTTCTTTTTTTTTTTTTTTTTTTTTTTTTACGCGCGATATCCTATCGCGCAAATGGCGATAACGTACGATATCTTCCTTACTCGCGCGTTACCACTTTCAGGATGAGACCGCTCGAGTGCATCGTCTGCGTTGCCTGCGTACCACCCACGTATTCAAGTAGGATGCAAGGTGGATTTAATTGCCCGGTCTTTAATTGAAGCGAAAACGGCCTCTTATTTGTGATACGCGCTAATAGTTCGATTTTAATATGCATAACAGGTGAAATACGTATATTTGTATTTGTTAGCGCATAAAAATTCTTTCAACTTTACTCTTTTATGTTTTAAAAGAAATTTCAGTATGCAGTATTGCAAAAAAGAATCATGCAAAGAATTAATTTACGCGACATGCATTACTTGTATATTGGTATAAAAATTATTTCAGTAACGTCAACTATCTTTTTTCTTTTTTACCAATTAGATTATCGACGGATGAGACAAAACAAGGATGTTTTATCATTCTGTCAGAATTAATCTTTATTTTGTTTTCTATCAAAGAGAGATGAGCAATAGTTTTTCGCGGGACAACATTTTCTCTTTTATTAACAAAAGCATACGCGCAAATTTAATCGCTTGAAAGTAGAATCGCATGCTAAGATTCTTATATCGTGATAAGATTAAATAATAATAAAGCAGGTCGTTATGTGTACATTATGCGATACATTCGCCAGAAACGCGACGTTTCGCGATTATTGCGTCACGCCGGAGAAGAAAAGGAGAGAAAAGGTGGGATCGTTAGATCGCTATCCATCCGTCGAATCTCGACGGATAGGACGGAGAACGGCAGCAGGGAATGACCGGAGCGGCCCGGGGGTGGTTGCAGTCGCTCGGATATACGGAGAGGTTCCGGACTGGTTTCGACTCCGAGTTGTATGTACCAAGGGGGTATCCATTAGGGACAGAAGTATTCGCGCGCGAGATATATCGACGTCGCCCCGGAGGATTTATCGTGACAGCGGCGCTTGAAGGGATTGTAAATCCCCGTTTGAGGATCGCTGATACCAAGTTTTATGTGGGACATTAGTTGGGTGGGGCGTGGCTGAATGGTGCGGAGTCGAGAATAGCGCTAGAGAGACGAAGAGGCGCGGAGGGGCACAGGAGAGGCGAGGAGGGAAGGGGGGACTTTCGACCGTGGAAGAAAGAGAGCGAAGAGAGGGGAAGGGAGAAAGAGAGCTGCCTGGGCGCAATAAATTAGCCCGAAATGAAAGACAAATCGCCTCCGAGCTGTCCGCCCGTTCGCCCGACGTGATAGAAGCTGCTATGCCGTCCCTTCTCCGTCTTCGTGTCTCGCTTTGCTTCCTTCCGTCCGTCTCGCTCACTTTCTCCTACTTCTCGGTACGTTCAATTGATCCTCTCACTCGCTCTCTCCACCTTCGCCCTTCGTCGACCGCTCCCCCAGGAGTAAGGAAAGAGACCGAGGCAGAGCTCGTCAAGTTTCCTCTCTTTCTCCATCTTTCGTCGTTATTTCGCCTCCTTACTTCATCCCCTTCTTCGGCGTTACGTACCACCGACCACCTTGATGGACGCCTGTCGACCCACCAGGGACCCACCTCGCCACCTCGCCACCGACTGGCTTTGTCCACGTCGTGAGAATTCGCGCGGCGTCGATCTTGTTCTTTTACCGGATACTTGCCTGGCAGGTGCACCGTTTCGTCGACGGAGGATCGACACTTTCCTTCCAATTTTTTTCTTTTTTTCTTTTTTCTTTTTTGCAACCGTGCTGTTTTCGCACGCTGTATGATTTTCTTCAAGCTGCAGCGTTCGCGAAATCAATCACTCAACGACCTGCATTGGCGCGTGTGATCATACCTTAAGGGAAACTCATTTGCCAAGAGAATCTTTAACGTTTCATAAATCGATCGAGAAGAATCGACAAGACTCAAAAATTGAAATCGGCAAATAAGGCAAGAGAAAGTATAAATAGAAATACGATGAGCAGGTAAAAAAATATTATCTTCCTCTTTTTTGGGGGAAGAAAAAAAAACCGGAATATTTCGTAAACTGTAAAATGCAATAGAAAAAGATGGAATTTTAACTTTGCTAACGCGCGAATAAAGTGGATGCGTCGAACATCGAAATGTCGATGTTCCGGTGCACGTTGAGGGATCAGTTTTGAAACGACAATAATAAATAGATTACACACCGTGCGTTCATAGAGATAAATGCAATTATGTATCACTAAATTGCCCGTATAATTGAGTTACGTCACTTTATCATATATGCATGTGTGGCTTTATATAATTTCTCAAAATTTTCTCTAGCGTATATACATATATGAACTTTATAAAATTATTTTAAAATTGTTTTAAAGTTATTTTGATTATACACACATTTAATACAAAGTATGAGAGATAGAAATCAACCTTACTTTAATAAAATTAAATTTCGATATTATACACAAGCAACAGTAACTTTTTCTTTGTCAATAATATAGCTATTGTACGATCAACGTAAAATACTTTTTCTGTATTTATCGTATTGAAATTATAATTTATCGAAACTCTAATTAAATTGATTCGTTGTTACGTATAATAGTTTAAACTATCGTGGGATCGAGGATACAGTGATGTTAGTCTTTAGTTTCTCTGCTCTAGCTAAATTGCGGATGCTCTTACAATGAGAGTATAATCTATACTATACGACAAAGGCAGCAGATGTGAAAGCAGACGCAAACGCGAGCCTCGCGGCGTCCGTCTTTAATACCTGACATCTTGTCTACAAAGACTAGGGACGTCAATTAATTACTTGAGTAGCATCAACTCCTGTTGTGCAAGATGGAATAAGAAGCTTCAGGCCTCGCAGACTCTCTATACCCTCGACTCATTAATAAGATCCTCGTGATCAAAATATCTCGTTTATTTTATTATCGCCTTTGTTTCTATATTTCTAGCATTGTATAAGGGCGACCATAAAAGAAGAAAAGAATCTTAGTATTAGGTGTACAACTTTGCTTCCGCCGTTTATTTTCCGAAATCATTCCCATATCTTTGAGGCGTTTTGAAATTGCTTGTTGAGTCATTCCCAATGATCGTGTCAATTCTTTTTGACTTTGACTCGAGTCTTCATTAAGTAATGCCTCCAATTCTGCATCTTCGAAAACCTTGTCTCTTCCATCGCTATGCCGGTCTTCGACGCGAAAATCACCGTTCTTGAAGCGTTGAAACCACTCGCGACACGTTCTTTCACTAATAGCGGCTTCACCGTAAGTATTTGAGAGCATTCGATGAGCCTCAGCCGCAGATTTCTTCATATTGAAGCAGAAAATTAAAACCTCCCGCAAATGACGAGAATTTGGCTCGTAAACTGACATTTTCAATCGAGAATAACTTTATGACGCAGACACAAAATCGACTAATGTTTCTATGGGGTTATGTTGACAGATGCCCAAGTTTATCGCATGACGTCTACGATCTATTTATTTCGACCATTACTTACCGCTAAAGCCATCTATAGGAAAACGGCGGAAGCAAAGTTGTACACCTAATAGCTTACAAACTAACAATTTGGAAATTCTTATTTAAAAACCGTGCACGTTTTGTAGAAATAAAATAAAACCATACGCTATACGAGACGAATGCGTATAAATTTCAAAGAGAGAGAGAGAGAATGCTATTTTTATCGTAACATCAAATTACAAATCGCGATCTCATGGCATGCCAGTAGAATAGAGAAGCGGGCGAAAGGAGGATAAAAGTAGAAGAGTCAAAGACGGGGATGGATCAAGTACGCTTCGAGAATTGCGGGAGCGACAGATACGGTTATCGTCCTGCAATACAATCAGCGAAGTTTCCACGGATGGCAGGCGATAAAGCTTTATGTATATTACAAGGTCCGTGCAACGATACTGCTCGTACGTGAGCCTTTCATCAAAGCTCTTTCTCGTCGCTCGATCTCTTTTTTCAGACAAGAAGAAAGAACTTTGCCGAGCAAAATGGATTGAATAAAGACACGTGTATGTTTCTCTCTCGTTCAACGCTAGAAAAAAGAAAAGAAAAAAAAAACTCTAATATACATTCTCTCGCGCGTGTTGACCTGCGAATCGATAAACTGTTCGCCGATATTGATGAGGCGACACAACGAAATCTTTCATTTAGATTCTCATTTTAAATACGCGGAACATTATTCGTGCTTCTCATTTTCAAATGTACGATCCGAAATATCCGGGCTCCATCGATATAAATTTCGCACGCGGTGATTTGCGAGATTAAAAATCGAAGGGTCAATTGAAATCTACGAGGAATATGTAAAATTGTTCATCTCGTACGTGTCCATAAACAGCGTGTCCAATTTTATCCCGGGGCGGAGGAAAAAAACAAGAAAGGATTCGATCGGCGCGTTAAAAATGCAGATTCACCGGCGTATAACGAGACACGCTAATTTTACAAAAAGCTCATCCCCGCCGTTCGGCCGAAGGCTGCCGACAGAATAACTCATAGGGCCGGTAGCAGCGGCACCAGCAGGACGGTCACTGTTGGCGAATGTCTGTGGCGAAATGAACGTTTTAATTCCCCTCCATAAAAGCCAACGACAAATCAAACGACTTTGACATGATTAACTGGCGGGCATAAATATCGGTATCAATGCACGTGCACGTGCAATGACGCGTCGCGCCATGTCCGCGACTGTCTCTCTTTCTCGCTTTATCCTTCCTCCCTATTCGACCTATTTCAACCCTTCTCCTCCCCTCCGCCTCTCTCTCTCTCTCTCTCTCTCTCTCTCTCTCTCACAACCCTCGCGTTCGCGTCTGGCTCGACGCATTTTCTCCTTTTCGTCGAGCAAAAACGGCCGCACCGGCGCGCAGATGCCTGGATATTAAATATACAATGAATTAGCCGTGTGCGCGTTGCCTGCCATTAAGAGGGAAAGAGGAGACGGAGGGAAAGGAGAGGAGGTGGAGGAGGAGGATATATATGCACGCGGCCGAAGCGCGCGAGATCGAATGCAACGGCGATTGTATGCAAATGCGGGCCGTGAGTTCGATCGGGGCCCGACGTTTCCACTTGGAGAAGGGGGTACGTATGCGCACCGCCCGTACCTCCCGCCACGTGCTTGTTTATGCGCGCGAGCACGCCGGGTTATTCCAACCATGCCCGTGCGAACGCGAGAAGGGACTAGTTCGTGTGCGCGACCGGGTAATAGATTATGTGTAACGCAGTTAATTGGCGGATCGCGGACGAAAAAATCGCGTCTATCCTTTTAGCGTCTTCGATATATTTTCGTCTCGCTTCTCCCTCGCGGAAACAGCTCAGCCGTATTATTCGTCGTTGCTCGGAGGAAAATTTTTAAACCGTATACGCAAACTGCACAAGTTCCTCGATTAACAATATTCTTAGATTCAACGATTATATCTATTATATGTAATAGAAAATCATTTGCTTCCGGTCTTCCAAATACTCGAAACATTATTGTTTTTATGCTTAATCTTACATATAGAGGTTTGCCACCCGTACTTTAAAATAAAGTATTGTACGTTATTTTGGACGTACATACTTTATATTTTGTAAAGAAATAAAGTACGCTAAAAATACTTTATTTCACACAAATAAAATTTATATAAATTTTTTATCGTTTATCGATAAATTCTTATGTTACTTAGAGAAGTGGTTCAATTTCAGCAATACAAATTGGCTATTTTCACTTAACAACTTTAACCTAAAAACTCAAATCAAATATGAACATTTTGTGAACATAATTGAATCTTTAAATCTGCAAAAACTTAATATTAATATGGACAATCTATATTCCGAAATATTATTAATGAATGAGTTACTTGCAAAAATAATTGATTGTCAAGATTTTACAGATATAAATATAACTACTGCACAAAAATGGCAGGATATTTTTAATCGATGTGACGATTTTCCGAATATTTATAAAGTTATTTCATATCTTTTGTCTATTCCCGCCACTTCAGCATTTACTGAGAGAGTTTTCTCTGTAATGAATCTAAAATGGCGGGAAGAGAGGAACAAAGCTTCTCTAAATTTAATTAAAAATTAATTGTTGATATATCTAAATTTAAATATCGGTTGTAAAGACGCAGTAGAAGTCTTCAAAAAAGACAAACACTTATTAGATATTGCTAAAAGTAATAAAAAATATGTATGGAAAAATAAATAATATAAAAAATATATGTACTTTTTTTTTATTTAACGTACCTTTTTTTCGTTCTCAAAGGCGTTACATACGTTATTTGTTTTAAAAAAAGGTGGCAACCCTACTTACATACCAAAGACCTCCTCGATGTCTTGCGGAACTGCTCGTGTCTCGATTATTTCTGAGAGAAGCCGCTACCACGAGAAACTCACGCACAAATGATCACAATATTTATGCACAAATCGATCAAACTAACGATTATCCTTACGTTAATAAGTACAAAAATGTAATTAATAAACGCAACACACTTTTACGACCTTGATCTGTCGGAGGATATTTACAATATGGCGCGCTTTTTGGCGCGCGATTTCGTTCACGTCATCTGCATCGTCGCGCCATCTTGAAACGTAATCCGAAAACCGCATGCAACATAACAAGAATGCAATCGTTCGGTAACAAGAGATACAAGAGAGACTGAATTTGATTATTGAAATACGACGAAAATATATGATTGGAAAAGATTATTGATTTTTCTACACTCGTGAAAGGATTCCGATTCGATTTATAATTCAAACTCGATACAATTCGAAAATGAATAGAAAATAACTTGAACTGTAAGAGTTTCGTTTGCTAGAATTTTGTTGCGAATTAGGAGAGAGAAAGTTGCGTGTGCGTTTACTTTTATGCCTAGTTAATTGCGCATTCTTAAACGTCATGTAAGGTCGGGAATTTAAAAGGATTCTTGGTAAGTTTAAAAAGTTTCCGTTGCGAGTACGTAAGAAACTGGGTTACTGCAACAGGTGGGTACTAAAGTATATAAATATACGCACATTATGTCCACTCTTTAGGAATGCATCCTTACACGATTTGATTCCCTCCATGATTAATGTCTAATTTGATAATGAATAATACTATAACAAGTACACGTATATTATAAGAAATAACTTTTCCATTTGACAGACGCAAATATATTTTCAAAATCGAAAATTTCCAAAATTTTGTAGTTTAGTTAATTCCTTTCGTTTGTATTAAATTTTTCTTTACTTTTATGTTTTTTTTTTAAATCTCAATATTTATTTTAAAGATTTACACGCGCGCGCGCGCGCTTTCTCTAAGTGTATAGAGAATAAATTCGTTGACAGCCAACTTTATTTCAACAAAAAATCGAATCAATAATAATAAAAAATTGGCTACGATTGAAAATAAAGAAGCGTTTGACAATAAAAAAGCGTTTTTTTTTTTGTAAATGAATTTTAAATGTAATTTTAAAGTGCTAATAAATAATAAATTTCTAATCTCTTTATGTAAATTTTATTTTGACAGTTTTAACGTAAATTGTCAGATAAGTTAAATCATTGAAGATTAAGAAGCTATTAAAAAAGATAGAATTTACATTCATTTGCGCATGTTTTCGATGAGAAACAATTGCCGCGCAAATGGAAGGAAATTCAATAAATCTGCGACATTCTGCGATTTGTATCATATCGCATAAATTATATTAATGCGCAATATATCACTGATAACATCAAAACTGTCTTGCGTAAAGAGTCAGGAATCGTCTCCCGCGCGAAAAGTTGTTTAATAGAAAGACATTATCGCGATGGAATAACGACGATTATGCAAAACTTTGGGATCGGTTCAGCGAGAGTGTAATTCAAAAGCATAAATTAACCGAACGCGAAGCATTATCAACCTGTATTGCGGCAATTTATGACTACTAATTAAAGGGTTTAGGGAGAGAATCGCCGTTCCGATTTGCACGCTTCTGCCACCCTACGGCGCGTGGAAACTTTAAGCGACAAACGGGTCTCATTAAGATATGAGAAGCGAACTAACAGCTTCTCTCTCTCTCTCTCTCTCTCTCTCTCTCTCTCTCTCTCTCTCTCTCTCTACGAATCGTCTCGTATTGTATACACGTACATAATTCATACACATGAAGAAGAAAAAGAACGCGTGCACCATCGTAGAAAATAGGAAGGGGAAATCAACTGTTAATCGTTTCGAATCGATTGTTATATATAGGACTCGACCGATTGCGGTCACGTCATCGCAGAATATTGCTCGTAAATTACCGAAAGAATGATTGGCACAAACGACAAGATTAATTCGCTCGCGGGGATTAAACGGACGCCGGGGACGAGTGATTTTGAATTAGTCGGTCGGCTTATTACGCACGCTCGTATACAAGCGGTATATATGATGACCGAATGAAATACGCGGCGCGAGAGATGCCGGGATATAAATTCAAGACGGCGATAAACACATCGGAGAGAACAATTGATTGTTATTCTTCGCGAATCAACGAATACGTCAGGCGAGAAACGGCCGCGCGAACTAATCAAAAAGCCGCGCGTGTCAAATCTATCGGAACGCGGGGTGATTACGATAACTGTGCCTTCCCCCCCCCCCTCCATTTGAAAGATCGTTTCTGAAGACATTCTTGACGGGGAACACGGGAAAAATAGTAAAAAAAATTTCCGACCAATAGTTTTCGAGATATATCACTTTAAAGTATTGGACATGATAATAAAACTTTATAAAAACGGACCCAACGACGTTGACCTTGATATATGTTGTCAAGATCATGATCCTGAGTAACTTTTCCTTATAACTTAATCGGCGGTCTCTTATAATTTTTGAGATATTTAAAGTTAAAGTTTAATTCGAAACGAAAATTTCGTTTAGGTTATATAACGTAACCCCCAAACCAAATTTTAGTTTTAAATCAGAAATAGGTTTGGGTTAGGTTATATCTTTTGGAAGTGGAGCCCCCCCGTAGGGAGGGGGGGACCCAGTGCGTCCACGCGTATACTTTACAATGCGAAGCGAGGAAATTAAAATAAATAAAAAAATTTAACAAATTTTATCAAAGAAATGTCTATATTTTGAAAAAATATTGAATAAAAAATAAATAAAAAATTACATTCATGGATAGAAGCTTGAATCATTGTCAGAAATGTCGTCACTGCCAAAACCAACGGAAGACATATTGGTAGTGCATACGATTCTAAGCTACACATGGAAGATACCAGGGTTGGGAAGTAACGCGTTACTTGTAACGTCGTTACCGTTACAGTTACTTTTTTTCGGTAACGATCGTTACTTTTTTCTGTTTGTAATGGTAACGGTAACGTCGTTACATTTTTACAGTAACGGTAACGAATTAACCGTTACTTTTATCGTTATTTTTTGGTTCTTTATTATCTTATATCTATTCAATAGATGTATTTTTTGAAAAATATTTTGTAGCCTTCTTCTATCATAGACTGCATTCTGATAGTCACTGCCAGTACTGAAAATCTATAGTAACGTAATTTATAGATTTTACAACACTGATAGTGAATATTGGAATACACTCTTAATAATATCAATATTTCTCTTATCAATATTTAAAAACAATGTTTGATAAAAATTTTCGACAAAATTGGAATTTGTAAATTACAATTTAAATTCCTATAAAGGTAAGTGTATTAAAAAGTAAAAATATTAACATAAAAAATTAGAATCATTAAATAAGTTTAATATAAAAAACGCTTGCTATATAGAGACTAATTTAAAGTTTTTAATTGTAACATAAATTATTACATTCAATATTAATTATTAAATAATTTTATAATCTACTAGCTTATTTTAGCATTACAAAAAACAAAAACATAACGAAACAGTAACGAATCGTTACTTTCCAAGTAACGGTAACGGTAACGCGTTACTTTTTAAAATCAGTAACGAGTAACGGTAACGAGTTATTTTTTACAAAAAATAACGGTAACGGTAACGCGTTACTTTTATAGAGTAACGTTCCCAACCCTCGGGGAAGATACTCGCGACAGTGATCTTCACAACATATGTTAAGATCAAGGTCATTGGGTCCGTTTTGTAACGTTTTATTATCATGTCCAATACTTTAAAGTGATACATCTCGAAAACTATTGGTCGGAAATTTTTTTTACTATTTTTCCCGTGTTCCTCGTGAAAAATGTCTTCAGAAACGACCTTTCAAATAGGTCACAGTTATCGTAATCTTGCCCGGAACGCGAAGGCGTCAAGCGAAGCAGCTTGAAGCGGTCGACCTGCTTCCCTGCCGATTGTTCATCACGCTTTCGTTGCGTGAATTATATCGCACGACAATCGTGCGTATAATTCACTCGGGCTTCGCGCGAAATTACGATACGACAACGCGTTTATTCGGCCGATAGCTTATCCAAGGCATTGACGGCTACGAGACGTTGATACACTTGATTTAGGCCGGCTCGGGACGGACACGGCCATTCGTCAAATATCCCACCGACGCGAATGATCGGCATTTAATCTCTTACAGCACGATGGTCACGCAATGCGAGATTATCTTTTCTGCGCTTTTAGACTGCGCACGTGGCACCGTGTCACATTCGCGATACGAAAGTTCTTTTTGTGTCAAAATAAAATAATTATTAGACTTATCGTTAGTAATGTAGGCTTTGTTTTACATCGCGCTAGGGTAGATAAGATCATGATTAATATAGGTTATTACGCTGCATGGTAATGAAAAATTGCACATTAATATAAAATTTCAGTAAAATTAAAATAAATTTTTCTATGTAAAGTTCTGTGTCACGAAAGGCTTAGCATTTTGCAGGCAATTGCAAACGTATTTATTTGTCAAAAATACGAGGAACGAATACACAAATGCATCATATTTATATACAGGGTGTCCCATTTTAAAGAACCCACTCAAATATCTCAGAAACACTGCGTTAAATCGAAAAATGTTTCAAACAAAAGTTGTGTGGCTTCAAGGGGGCCATAAGATGGTGACAATGATTTGACCTTGGAAAATCATTTGAAGGTCATGTGAAGGTCAATTTTAAAATCTTAATAGAAACTTCCATTTTTTATTTAGCATTCTTGTAGCTGACATCGAGAGCTTTCCAAAACACTATAATAAAGTATTTTTTTATTAAGTACTTTTTGAGTTATTTTATATTTTAATCTGACATATTTTGATATGAAAAATTAATCTCGTAAAATTATATGAAAAATTATCTCGTAAAATATTTAGTTTTTGATAATCTTACCGTAATACTTCTATGTACAGAATAATGAGACAAATCAATTAGTATAAAAAAAAAAATTGTTTTTAAGAAAATTACTTACAATGTATTTTTTTTAAACATTTATTTGTTTTTTTTGGCACTAATTAATTTGTCTTATTATTCTGTACATAGAAGTATTACGGTAAAATTATCGAAAACTGAATATTTTACGAAATATTTTATTTTTTATATCAAAATATGTCAGATTAAAATATTGTATAAAATAACTCAAAAAGTACTTAATGAAAAAATACTTTATTATAGTTTTTTGGAAAGCTCTCGATGTCAGCTACAAGAATACTAAATAAAAAATGGGAGTTTCCATTTAAGATTTTGAAGTTGACCTAAACATGACCTTCAAATGATTTTCCAAGGTCAAATCATTGTCATCATCTTATGGCCCCCTTGAAGCCACACAACTTTTGTTTGAAACATTTTTCGATTTAACGCAGTGTTTCTGAGATATTTGAGTGGATCCTTTAAAATGGGACACCCTGTATATCGCAAACCGCTATAGTTTACTATTTAATATAAAAATATAAATATGAATATATATAAATATATATATAAAACAGTGTAATAGCATCAATTAATTGTCGCACACAAGTATTTGTGTCTTGTCAGTCAAAAATACTGAGGAAAGATAAGCGAATAGATCACGACTAACGCTGTGCTTATACATATGCTGTTCTCATTTTTATCATATTCAGTTTGTGGAATTATCACGTTGATGTGAATTATTACATTGTCGTACGCGTCACATGATCTATACAATGCATTACCTATCTCGGCTTGACAAGCACTGGGCGAGTGGTTGCATTTAGATATGCACTGTAAGCTGCTAATGCACCAGATAAACATTCAACAAATGTTTAGAGACGGTTTGCCGAATATTGCAATATGAATCAAATAATTTGCATGCACGATAAATGCGGATATTCTGATGCTGATTGTTACATACAATTATCAATATTGATCAATACTTGGCACAATTGAACGCGTTATTCGGATGTAATAAATATGTTATGAAGATTTTATGCACAATTTATAAATGAAAATACAAATGGACATGATAAAAATCAAAATACTTAACTACTAATATTTTATCGGCATTAATTCTTAATTGAAACATATCAAATTTAGATATTGTACTCTTTTTGATTTTAGCCGGGCTTATTTTTTATTCAAACGTTTAACAGAGAGATTGACAAGATTTTCGAAAGATGCTCCCTGTCTCTCAACTTTGCGAATAATATATGAATATTTAATAATTAATCTTCAGCTATCATTTAAATAGAATTTCGTTCTACTCACGTTAAATAATAAAAGTAGATTAAATATAAGAGGGTTGGAGAGAGTGAAAATCACCGCACATTTTCGCAACTACACGATTCTCGCCAAAACCATAAAGTCATAATTTAAGAAGGATCGTAATGCTACAGCAACCGAATCGCGACGGCAAACTTGTGCATCGATGTAGCGAGTCAGCGAGAAAGAACATCCGCGAAGGAGAGGGAACTTCGCCATTTCGTTGTAAGCCGTCATTAACAGATACTTAGGATGCACGCGAAGGGCGGAAAGTAGATGACACGATGTACTCGCACCTGCGTGCACCATTAAAACGCGCTATTAAATATTAACGGAGACCTTTATGAGATCGTAATACGCTCAACGGATCGTACCTCGTTGCTAACAACGTCAGTGCCTTCTTCTCGAGCAACTCTGAGCAACTCGAAATAGCTCCCGTTCATCGACATCAACTTCCGATGCCTTTTCCCTGAAGCCGTCATGAGATCCGGTCTGCCGCTGCAAAAACGTAAGATAAGTATGACCTGCGAAAATTAAGATATTAAAATAAATGTATATCTTTTAAGAATAAATTTTTATCCTTTAAGAATAAATTTATATCTTTTTATGAGACATTAAATAATAATTTAAATTTGATAATCTCCGAAGCGAGTCTATAAACTTTCGAAAGATATTTTTGGCTCTTAAATTAGATCGTATGAAAATTTTCTATTTAAACGTAAACCCTTTTGTTGGGTTTCTTAATACGCTGAATGAAGGCGTTAAACGTACTTTATTACGCACGATCAATCTCATGCACGATAGAATACGCCGTGGGCAAATCTTTCGAATTGCATCACGCGAGATACGATACGTAAACTACGAGGCACGCCTTAACGAAGAGAATGTAAAAGTTTTAACACGTTCTGCGGCGGACATCGCGGTAAATAAAATTGAACAATCCTTCCAATCTGCCTTAGATTTTTATTACTCGCAGAAACTTGGCGCAACCTCCTTCTCGCCCGCATACGAACTTTGGAATCCCTTCGCCGGAGTGGCGAGAAGGAGGTCTTGCACCGAGAGAGATATTCGTCGGGAAAAGTCATTCTGTTCTCTCCACCGCGGGGTAAAGGACGACGCGGTGCGGTGAGTCGCACTGTCGGCTGAAGGGGGAGGGAGGGTGCGAAAGGGGAAAAGTCCACCCTCTCTATGCGGTATAAGCCGCCGGCGGCTCTCCGCTCCGTATCGTTCGATAAGCCCCGAGCCCTGGACGCGGTGTGGGTCCACACGGCACAAAGGCCTAATTACCCATAAATTCGCTGATTTACGGCGGTCTAGAAATGTAAATATGAAATATGAAAATGAGGACGGCGGTAATAAAAGTGATGTACGGGGCTCCGTAGGGTCGTTCATGAAGGCGTCCATCATCGTGCTTGACGGGCTTCTTTGTCTGGTAGCGGCAGTCGAGTGCCATTTCGCTCTCTCGTCTCTCTCTATCTCTCTCTCTCTTCCTCTCACGTTTCCTCGCGGCTCTCTTCCGCGACTCGCTCTATCTCGCTCTTTTACTCATTCCGTCTTCCTCTCGCCCGCTCTCATCCCTGTCCCTTTCCCCTCTGCCCTCATCGGAGACGCCGACGGAAACATCCATGCGATTCGCACGCGAATTTGGTTCTCTCACGGCGAAAAGGCACTTTGTCTTGCCTTTTGTAGCTGTCGTTTTGATTCACGGCAGCTAGTGATTCTTCTTTTCTTCTCTTCGAAGAGAAGTCGGAGAACACTTGCGGCCGCGCTCGATTTATTCCCCAACGACTGCGTCTAATTAATCTGTCAATAATCGACGATTATCCTACTGATTTTCTAAAAAGAGTCACGAGTACATTGTCAAATGAATAATAACTTTAAATTACGATTATGCTAATGAATTAATTAATTTACTGCGATTAATATGCGATTAAATAAATAAACATTAAATAATAAATATTTACTCAACTCAAATCGAAAAATAAATCGAAAGAGTATACGCGTGATGACGGTTTTAATGAATACTTTTCATAAGGCCACGTTAAAACCGAATCCGGTTCTTTCGATATAGTATTCGAACTGACAGTATCCGTTTGCAGATACGTTTCTTTGCATAATTTAATCTTAATTAAGGCCGCCGCTATTGACTCAAAGCAAGGAATTCGTAGGAATCGCAATGTTTGCACGTTATTCGTTCAACATTTTCCCGTTTTTGCATTGACTTTTATGCTGCGCCACTTGTTGGGATGCAAACAACCTTCTTTTGAATATCCCGAAAAGATCATTATACACAGATGAAGGAAATAGCAAATATAGTTTTATGTTGAAGCTGCTATAATTCCATTTATTTGTATCCGTTGTAGTGATCCTTATTATAGTTACCTGATGCGAAAGAATATTCAAATATTTATGAAGAGAAATTAACGGCTACAAAATATTGTAGCCGTTAATGTATATATATAGAGAGAAGATGAATAAGAGAAATAATATATTATTTTAAAAAAATATAAGATAATAAAAGCACAGAAATAAGAAGAACATTTGTATATTTATATTTTGAGAGAGGCGCAATAAGAAATATATTGTAACAATTGTGAATGTAAGACGAATCGAATGTAAAACGAGTCTTTATATAAAACAGATATAAGGCTAAGAGGAAAAGGGAGATTCACCAATTTGAATCGGCTATACTTTTTTCATTATATATTAGAGATAGATTTGACATAAATGAATATATATATATATATGTATAATACTTGTCTCCAAACATCCTGAAAAAGAAAAAGAATTTTATTAGGAAATAAAAAATAAAAAAAATCTTCAAATATGTATGCAGGGTGTCCCATTTTAAAGAACCCACTCAAATATCTCAGAAACACTGCGTTAAATCGAAAAATGTTTCAAACAAAAGTCGTGTGGCTTCAAGGGGGCCATAAGATGGTGACAATGATTTGACTTTGGAAAATCATTTGAAGATCATGTGAAGGTCAACTTTAAAATCTTAAATGGAAACCCCCATTTTTTATTTAGTATTCTTATAGCTGACATCGAGAGCTTTCCAAAATACTATAATAAAGTATTTTTTTATTAAGTACTTTTTGAGTTATTTTATACAATATTTTAATCTGACATATTTTGATATAAAAAATTAAATATCTCGTTAAATATTTAATTTTTGATAATTTTACCGTAATACTTCTATGTACAGAATAATAAGACAAATCAATTAGTATAAAAAAAAATTGTTTTTAAGAAAATTATTTACAATGTATTTTTTTAAACAATTATTTGTTTTTTTTGGCACTAATTAATTTGTCTTATTATTCTGTACATAGATTACGGTAAAATTATCGAAAACTGAATATTTTATGAAATATTTTATTTTTTATATCAAAATATGTCAGATTAAAATATAAAATAACTCAAAAAGTACTTAATAAAAAAATACTTTATTATAGTGTTTTGGAAAGCTCTCGATGTCAGCTACAATAATACTAAATAAAAAATGGGAGTTTCTATTAAGATTTTTAAATTGACCTTCACATGACCTTCAAATGATTTTCCAAGGTCAAATAGTTGTCACCATCTTATGGCCCCCTTGAAGCCACACGACTTTTGTTTGAAACATTTTGCGATTTAACGCAGTGTTTCTGAGATATTTGAGTGGATCCTTTAAAATGGGACATCCTGTATATATGTTTTCTCTGCATGATACCTAATTTAGCAGTATATCGTAGAAAAATATATAATCAAATATTGAATTTATCTTTTTTTATCTATGATGCGCATTAAAAAGCACGATTTAACGTCCCTTGTGTTTGTTAATTTTATACTATTGGGTATATAATAACCGTTTGTTTAATCATTAAATGTCTAATATAGCATGCTTGTGTGAGCCTGTGTACTAGTGTGTAAACTACATGCGATATATAATTTTATTGATTACGAAAGAAATATCTAATAAATAAATATTATTAATACCAGGGTATATCGACAATAAATATTGATCCTAATTAATTTCTAGAGTACCGGCCGAGAAGACTCCTCGTATCATCTGCCCGATATCATCATCTGCATCGACCAACAGATGTCGTCAATATCAGAATTAAATATTCACGTCTGCGCACAAATAAACACGTGATAAATTTAACCGTAACCATAACCTAACGTAATCTATTCATTTTAACCATTTCTGACTTGTGATTATAATTTGACATCCAGGTTAACCCAAATCCAACATAAATCGATAAACACATCATATTCAATGAGAAAATTCAAAGTACTTGACATTAATTTAAATTACTGTGCGAGATAGTCGATCGAAATCAAGATTAATATGTCAAAAAATATAAGTGATTCTCGTAAACAACAATTAGAGGAGCTAAAGAATTTCACTGATGCAGTTAACAAAGAAATCACCAATATTGTTGAGACTTTAGACTGGACAATGGAAAGCACAATGGCAAATATTGTGAGTATAATTAAATTACTATCATATACAGATATCACCATTATGACTTAAGTGTTATATTTATGTAGGACAAAGAATATTTCATATGTCCATACGATCCATCCCATCAACTAACTGAAGGATCTCTCAATGATCATCTTGTCTCTTGTCAATGGAAAACTGAAGGTTATAGAAAATCGGATATTCCATTATCGGAGCCAATCCTATCAACGGATTCACCATTCAGTATAAAGTTTGGTAAGCAAATTTTTCACAGAATAAATATTTTATTCTAATGAATGAATGCTAAATTTTAGAAATAGTATTTTATACTACATCATAACATGTTTGTTATAGATGAAAAATTGCAAGATGAAATTCTAAGGAAGGCTAAAGAACAAAATCCAGCAATGCAAACTGGTTAGTAAAAACATAGAAAACATGCATTTTTATAAATTTCATATGACAATGGAATTTTTTACAGCAATTTATGAGTGTTATACTTGGTGTGGAATCAATATATCCTTTTACATATCCTTTACTCAATATTTAGTCATATAGAAACAATTAAAATGGATATATTGTAATACTTGTAATTTAAGATTATTTATTTGTATTATTTTTCTATCTAGTAATACAATTGATAAGAACTACAGCTATTATTTTAAAATTGCAAGAAAGCAGCTTGTTTTAGCTCAGATGTTTTATTTTATAATTGTTATAATTTCGAAAAATATGAATTCTTGACACTTGGTATAGGTATAGGTGAGCGGTTAATACCACGTACATCTGATAGACTTCTCACAGATTTTACCAGTGATGAGAGAAAAGCACTATATGATTATGTCATCTCTAATACTGCAAAACCAGACATTGGACAAGACATTGCAGACATTGGAAATTTGTAAGTTTAATAAACCAATATTTATAATTTATATATATATATATATATATATATATATATATATATATTATTTTTAGGAAATACCAAGAGAAAGAAGACAAAAAATTATCTTTTCTGGAATTGTTGGTCCAACAACGTAATTTGAAAAGACGTAGAGCAAAACATAAAGGTGTTCATACAAATAAGAAATCTCATGTTGAAATACTCAGAGAATTAATTAATCAACAAATGGAAATATATACCGATTACATGTTGGAGCAAAATAATTCAAATCATGTTCAGACTATTGAAGCCGACAATTCAAGTTACGAAGCGATGCAAGACAAAACAAACCGTCTATATAAAATATTTCATACTTCTTCGCGAAATTATGATGATTTGCATTATAGAGAAAGAAACGATCACTACAAAAGAGATGATTTAAAAAGAGAGGATTTGGAAGAAAAGAATTATCATCGATCAAGAGACCGAGACAGGCAAGAAAAATGCTCAGATGAAACATATAGAAAACGTAGGCATACTGAATACATGAAATCATCCCATTCAAGAGATCGAAAATCACATAAGAAAAATAAACGTCGAAGTAGAGATAGACATAAAGATAAACATCATGAAAAAAAACATAAATCTCAAGATCGTGACAAATCATCAGAAAAACACTCGAAACATAGTGATCATAAGCGAAAAAAGAAAAATAAAGATTATTGATAATTGATAATCCAATTTGAAGAACGAACAGATAACAAATAGTATTTATTTTAAAAATCTTCATGTATATGAAGTGAGTAGATTTATATTATCTTGAAAATTAAATTTAGCATGAATATTATTTACTTGATGAAATATCATTCTCCGTTATCGTTGGTCAAATATATTTTTTAATTATAATTGCATTTAAAAATTTCGTTTAATTTATTTTATCAAATATTTTTTATTTCTTATGAAATTAAAAATGGAAATTTATATACAGATATATTGGATTTAAAGGTACAGGATAATTATCGAGTTGAATAAGTTTTACAGATCTAGGAAAAGTTTCTTGATCATATCTATCCAATGATCTCTCCGATTTAATATGCTTATTTTCTTCTAATTTGTCTGATTTTGTATTATGTATAGTAAACATTCCTGCTGATTTACGTGTTGATTGTGATGTCTCTTCTATTTTAGACATAGATTTATGCTGCAATGTTTGACGACCAAAAATTTTCTTGTTATTGTCCGAATTTTCAGTGTCATTGGAATTGCAATTGTAAGCAATTAACAATTTCTGTATATCATAATACGACATGTGATCTCTTTGGCCAATCTCCACGGTAGAAGTCTAAGAAATAAAATTTCATACTATTAATTTAATTACAAATTCTGAATCAATAATATTGTATTACTTACAACATTACGATGCAACATTAATTAAGTTAGATATAAATATTAACACAATTTTATCTTTAAAATATCTTCGGGTATTTATGAGAATATGTCGTATAATTACCGTAGGTATTATTGTTGGAATCGATCTATTTACAGAGAATGCAGTCATCGAGTAGTGCATTATGCTATCGTAATCGTACGGTAATCCATAATCGGTTATGATACTTTTATTCAGACTATAGAAATTAAATGCATTTCCTGGAAATAAATTTGTTAATCCTACTTTCAATTCAACGTTAATTGCATGTTAAAGGTGGTGAGAGTCACTATTGATTACCCTTTTTTATATTTTTCCACATTATAGTGATGTATTTGTCACGATCTGGTCTCATGTGTTCGTGATATAAACCTAAGGTGTGCAGCAGCTCGTGTATTGAGTGTCCAATTGTGCGAAAGCATGTGTCTATGTCTAAATTCAAGGTTGTAGATCCATACGCGTTACGTCCTAAATCGGAGAAACAACCCTTCTGATGACCTGTAATGTTGACCCAATTGTTTGCCGGAAGTTTTTCATATTGAGTGCGTGTAAATTTAATACAAGTCTTTGACATTATAGTATGCAATGCAGTCTCCAACATAGCAAATTTCATCGGTTCGTTTACTGAAACAGATAATGTAAATCCCGTGTTTAGAGATAGTTTTTCAACATATTTATTACTTGATCTTGAGTTGAAATGTAAAAAAATTTTTCCTTATATATGTGACTATTATGTCGTTATTTCTACACGGTTTAAAATGGTCAGAGAAATATTTCACCTATGGAGGAATGAACGTAGTAATTAATGACACCGTTGGGCCATAATAAAGTTTTATCCTTCGTAAGAACTTTTCTCGATTGCGGTGAATTATTTATATCTCCTTCTTGTTGTCCACCTTCTTCGGGATTATCATACTGAGACCACGTATCAACTGTGTATAAAATGTTAATTGTCATAAAATATTGTCATGTTTTCACTTGTATATTATCTAGATATAATTAATGAATAGACTTCTTCTTACGTCTATAACTGATGACAGTTTTGGAAACAGTCTTCCTTGTCAGTTTTGGCGATAATGACAGGCCTTTCCAAGAATTGGAAAACTGCATCAAATGTGCGTTAACATCCGTGACAGGCCAGTTTCCTAATAAAACTATCGATATCAAAGAAAACATGCCACCTAGGCATCGAGCTTTCTGCATCTTTTTAGACGAATTACAAACATAGACTAACGTTTGAGATTGATATTGCTGTGCATTATAAATAAAATTAACATTGATCAGGCATATCTCATCAATTAGAATAACAACAATCAAAATGTATTAGAAATGTTTTCATTTCACCCTCACCTTTAAGCCTCAATAATAACATTCAAGATGTCAGCAAATTAAATTGGGAAATCAATGTTAAGAAATGATTAATAAAAGCCACAATAATTGCCAATGAAACTTTGATCAATTAATTTTTATATCGCTAATATAATTTTTATTGCAGCAGTTTTTTGTCTGTCGAAATTATATTTAAATAATCCAGGCAACAAAGTTTATCGAAAACATTTGCAAAACATTTTGCAAAGTATTTGCAAATTTTAAAGATAGAAAAATTATGTAGGATGATTTGTTGCAAGAATATTGACAGAAAAAATTGGTAGCAATACATATATATAATAAAATTTATCAACAAAATGTGACAGCAAATTGGAAATCGAGCAGATCTATAATAATTTAATGTAGATTTGAAACAGAGCAAAATTTGCCTTCAATAGATTTGATTCATTATCAGTTTCTATTATCAAAATATGCCATATCATGTTATGTTTGCAAGCAAAACACTTAATATAGACGATTGTCTTAATGTGAATGTTTGCTCAAATATACTGTCACTCTACGATGACAATTTGCTCTTACTAAGAATTTGATCTTGTGAGAGAGAGAGAGAGATTTGTGCTTGTAAAAGATAATTCTTCAAGTCTTAGAAAAATAATATTTTTTGTATATCTTAGATTTTCATTAATTATTTAAAAATTGTTAATTGACATTATGTTTTTATTATAACAATTTTATTTTCTTACAAACATAAAAACATGTTTTAATCGCCCGAAGAAGTTTTATAACACGCTGCGCATAACAAAAGCGTTAATTCTATTATAATTCTATTTCTTATTCTCGACTTTAATACACCGTATAATTAATATTTGTTACAGTAATAGAAATTATTATGCAAAAGCAAATATGTCTTATCGAAAGAGCTTTTTTTCTGATACAAATGAATTACAGAAGATTTATGATATTAATGTTCAATTTTCAAACAGCATATATGATATTCGTATATTTTATATTAAATGTATTGTAGATATTGAGAACATCCCTATAATATCTTTTCTCTTTATGATATATATTATATATTCTTAAAATATTCTGAAAATCTATGTGTTATGTGTAGGATTTAACAGTTTCATATCTTCATAAAAAAAATGTATTTTTATTAAATTTTATTAATGGTAAATGAAGCGAGATTTAAACTAAGAAAAAAATATATTAGTTAAAATCATATTTATAAATAAATATATGTACATAAATATAGCAATAATGTAATATTATATTATGTATTAATTTTTCATATTTATTTTGCTTATCTCCAACTATAGATTATATTCATATGAATATATAGATTATATTTATTATTATTCAGATATTTTATGTTTATTTATGTATGTGTATACACGCGCGATAAGATATTTCTTTTTTCCCGCGTAATTGTCTTTTTTCTGTTATCATCAGAGATTTCTTCGGTTACCAACCATACTTGATTTGACTTACTATTTCTTCCTGCTCCAACAGTATTAAATGAGCGTTAGTGCATAATCATAACAATATAATCTTTGTTTTCAAGCTTGCTGATTGAGAGAAAAGGAATTAAAACATGTTTAAGATTGTTTATATATTTATTATAAAGACGTGAAAAATAATATGAACAAGTATTGAAAGTAAAAAATCTAAATATATATTATATATGTGAATAATTTTTTTTTTCAAATTAAAAGCACTTTCTAAAGAAAAAAAAGTTTATCACTCGATGGTGTAAAAATTTTTTTAAATTTGAAGTTCTCCAAATTATGAAAAATTCACTACTACATCTAATCTATAGTTGATATGTTTTCGCATTTAATTGTATATATTTAATATATTTCAACGCGTCGAGCGGTTTTTATTTTGTCGCATGCGTATATATTTTGCTGATACAAAAGCGAATTTTTTTATATTTTATTTAAAAACTATCAAGATGAAGAAATACGAAAGTTTCAAAATGAAAAAATATGAGATTTTGAAGCACATTGGGGAGGGATCTTTCGGGCAGGTGTATAAAGCTAAAAAGCGTTCGGATGGCGAAATCGTAGCTTTCAAAATGATAAGAAAGGTATATCGCCTGTATATATGAACCAAGAGAGATATAAATAACTTCTGTTTCATGACTAATACACCAATGTATTTACTCCATAGTGTGGCAGATCATTCAAAGAACTTAAAAGTTTACGTCAAGAATGTGAGATTCAACGTCATTTGCATCATCCGAATATAGTACAAATGATAGACTCATTTGAAACAGAGAATGAGGTACGTCAGCTTGGAATTAAGCTTATAAATAAAACATATTTCTAGATATTTTGTGGAATATCTGATCTAGATCGTGGTTGTAACAGAATATGCGGATAAGGAACTCTATGACATATTGGATAAGGAAGGCAGATTATCGGAGGAAAGAACACAAGTAATAGCATGTGATTTGGTATCTGCGCTTTATTATCTGCATTCAAATCGAGTAATGCATAGGTTTGTATCTAATTGTAGATAGAACTGACAGCATGTAATATATCGAATGATATAACAATTTTATTAATATTATTAGAGATCTTAAGCCTCAAAATGTTCTTTTGGAAGCAAACGGTGTGGCTAAGCTATGTGATTTTGGATTTGCTCGTAGTATGAGCACTGGTACACATGTACTTACTTCTATCAAAGGGACACCGCTATATATGGCACCAGAACTTATAGAAGAATATCCTTATGATCACAATGCTGATTTATGGTAATATAGCCATACAATTTATTTATATTTTAATTATAAAAACAAATGCATTGTATAATTTGTAGGTCTCTAGGCTGTATAGTTTATGAATTGGTAGTAGGTTCTCCTCCTTTTCAAACCAATTCAATACTGCATTTGGTTAAGTTAATCAGGTTTGAAGCAATAAAGTGGCCAGATTTTATTTCTCCAAATTGCAAGAGCTTTTTACAAGTAAGCTCTTTATTTTTATTCTAGGTGATGTATATATTAATATATAATGTAACTTATCGTAATTTCAATTTTAGGGTTTACTTCAAAAAGATCCTTCTCAGCGATTAAGCTGGCCTGCTCTTCTCGAACATCCATTTGTCAAAGATCGAATTATAATAGTAAGTGGCACTGCGCCTACTCCATTCACAACTCCATTGTCTGCAAGCCAAGCGATAGCAAAGCAGCAGCAATTACATAATCTGGCAATGCGTTCTGCTAATCAATCCAAGTATTGTATTATTAATTTTTGATATTTATTTGAAAGGAATTATGTACATAATAAGTATATATATACATATATATATATATATATATATATATATATATTTTTTTTTTTTTTATTTAATCACATTTTTAGAGTTGTGGAGAAAGCAATCCAAAAAATGCAAGAACAGGAAAGGAAACACCATGAACATCATCAACGAACATGTTTCTCACAACCAGGTTATCCAATATCTTTTACTTACTGTCAGCATGGGATAACTCACTGTCAAGCATTGCGTCGTAGCGAACCAAGTGGCACTGATTCCAGTGCTAGTATTGATGTACTCTTAGGAAATCTTAGTCTTAGGGCATCTCTGAGAAGTGATCTATTAGCTGCAGATCACGCTATATGTCAGAATGATTGTCCGCATAATACAAATGTACATCATAACTTACCAATACTAGAGGATCATTCAAAACCTGTTCAAATGCAAACAGCTGACAATCATTCCATACGACAGTTGAATAGAGAAATGCACCACACTAATGCTCAAGGTGATGGAGTTAATATAGGACAACAAATCGAAATATCTTCACATGTGAATCAAATTGTACATGGTGATGGCGATTGCAAACAGAGCTGTTTGAGCATTGATTACGAACAGGAATTCGGTGAGAGAAAATTGATCGAAAAGAATACAAGATTACCGGATTGGGAGCTGAGAGCAGTAGAGAGACCTATCGAAAACGAAGAATGGGTTGCATTTTTACAAAGATCAATGGAAGAAGTTATGGAGGGCGAAATCGACTCGCTGTTGCAACAAAACTGCGTTTCAGTGTTTGTTTCTCCTTTGAGAAATTCGGCAGCTGGTTGTCGAGTCGTCGAATATGTAGCTTGCTTATTATCTTTGCCATTTACCGTGTCAATCAGCAAGGAAAATTTGAAGAAGATTGAACGGGTTTATTTAGATGTAAGAGTGGTACCGAATCTCGTTTATGCTATAAAGCTCTTAATGTCAGAGCGTTCCGACAGCGAATCAAATACAGCAGATTTAGCCAATGCGGGAACGAAATCGGCGTCTTCTTTATCCGCAGATGAGCTTGAAGCCCTTGAATGTGCGATGCTCGTCCTTTGTAGATTGGTCTATATCGAGGATCAATTTCTCATGCAGTTCTGCGATGCTATTTACATTGTGAATGGAATGTCACTTTTACAGCAATTGCTAGCTTTGGAAAAAAGGAAGGCAAGGGTTGTTGTAGATCTCGTTGCGATTTTAAATAATGTTCTACGTTCTCAACCTGAGAATGCTGAACTTGTGGAACAAGTTGTACTACGTACAAAACCTTCTGGTGAGCTATTGTAGATTATTTTTTTTATAGTATAATTTTATATAACATATATATATATTACAAATAAACAACTTTTGTATTTTTAATGAAGGAGTTTTGATGGAGCAGCTCAACAAACTTCTCAATCATCGACAAGCTGTTTTACGAGCGAGAACATGTACTATGATCAGATTGTTGGGTAGATTTTGCTGTCGAGCACTACAACAAGTTTGGGATAGATCATTAAGAAATCTCGTTGAGAGTTTAATTGAGGATGAGGATGAACAAGTACGAAATGTAAGTAAATTACTCTAATGCAATATATTCTTTAAAATTTGAATTTTATATAATATATTACAAATATTTTAGGCTGCAGAGGATGCAGTAAACGAATTGAAACAACTAACATATTACAATCAAAAGAATCCTGCCAATTAAGTGCCTTGTGATCAAATAAAAAGATTGTTTTTAGGGATCGATTTTAATGCTATTGTTGTCCGCGATATATAAGTCTTATAATATTTCAAGATAAAATATATATTTTATTTATGAACAGATTTGTAGTTTTATACTACAGAAATAAAATATATTTATGATATTTTTTCATAAATCACTATATAATAAACATGTGTTGTAACTTAAAAGTGTGGAAATCTACTTGTTTAATTTGCTTTTTATCAATATTTTGATATTATATATTCTAGATAATTTGATTTTAGAAACATATGAATTTAATCCAATATCCACTCTATAAAAATCTCTTCAGAAGAATCATTTTCTTCCGGTTTACGATCGCCACATTGCTCCTTATACATTGCTTGTACCTTGGCTACATCCTTTTCGCTGAGTCCATCTCGCTGACCAAGTTTTACCTTTTTTTTCTGCAAAATGACATAAACATTGAGAGTAAACCAAAATCAATACAAATATAGCAAGTGTGCCACACAATTATTACCTTGGGCGTAATAGTAGGTTCTCCATTCTTGGAGAATGCATGAGAACTATAGTGCATGACACTCTTGTAATCATAGCTTATGCCATAATCAGTGACAGTACGATTATCATACTTATTGAAATTATGCTCTTTACCTGCAAAAGTTTATTAAAATTCGGTTCATTCACGTATTACGCGAGACTTTCCATCTTAAAAGTCAAAATAATGTTATGGAATATAACATGAATAACTAAATAAATAGTATATTACATATTAAAAAGCCTCAGTTTTTAAATGTGAAAAACTATTACAAAGAAAAATAAATGTACAGGAGATAAGATACTTAAAAAAAATTAAATTATTAGTAAATACCCAGTTTGATGTTCTCCCAATGTATGGTGACCCACTCGTCTCGGTCCGCGGCGCTCTGCTGATGGTAAAAGCCTAAGGCGTGCATGAGCTCGTGCACGACAACTCCGTGATGAACGCATCCCGGATTTTGTAGATTCAACACCTGTCCATGACCGTGACGACCTACCAGGGACCAGCATCCCGACTTTTTCGCTTGTATCGTCACATAATTCTCGTCAGTATCCTTGTAAGGACGGAAACGCAAACAAGTTCTCTCATGATACTCCCGCATAGCTCCTTTGATTAGTTCGATTTGATCTCGATCTATGAGTTTATGAATCATATATGTAAAATTGAATTTTCAAGTACATGTATATGATTAATATGATATAATGAATCATTGCTATGATCAGTTTTGACGCTTGATTTCAATCCGAGCTTATAAGCGAATCTCAACGAAATCAATCGTAAACCGAAATATAATAGATATAGCACATCTGTAATTGATTAAAAATACTGTAATTATTTAAAAATACTCGATATACTGTTCTACTTGCTATTATAATTATATAAAAAATTACTAAAATCATCTTCCTGTATAAAGAAAGGCACAACACCGCCGGGCCATCGCGCTGTAGCATCTAAGAGGCCATTTTTCCATGAGGGACTATCTGGATGAACCATTATATCACCCTCGTGTAAACCACTCAGCTCCCAAACATTTTGTGGATCATCCGGGCTCCAAGATTTTATGTTATTGGCTATATAAAAAAAGATGAGTATAACAAAAAATTTTAATAAGCGTTGCAACAATTACAATCGCTATATATACTAAAATAATATTGAAATAAAATTTATTTTGATTTCAAATTTCGTATATTTATAAATTTATCGTGAAATTAAAAGTACAATTAGAAATTTAATTACCAATTTTCTCATGATTGTAGTCACTGTTGAAAACTCCATCGAACCGTGGCTCAGGCGGTACAGGGCGACCATGAGATCCGCAATGACTCTTAGCTGGTAATCCTGAACCGATACCAATTGCTATGAACGATAAAATTATTCGCATTAGGACCATTATTGTACCTTTGTCCTGAAAGGGAGCACCACTTAAATCTAACACTACAAGGTATTGTTCCTTTCCTTTTATACGTAATCATTATCCACAGTAGAATACATTCACTAGCAGAACTTCTTAGATACTGGATATGCAAATATATAGTTTTTATCTCGTTTTATCTTGTGTGAAGTAAAGAATGTTTACTAAATGTCCTTTGAAATGTGAGCTTCCATCAATTTTTAATACAATTTGCTTTGCACTAAATTAATGTTGCCTTCGGGGGCTAATTAATAACATCAATTATCATTGCTATGTTTCACTCATGCTCTCTCGTTTTGAAAACTATTTAGGTCGAAAATTATAATCGCGGACACAGCCTGAATATAAATCGCGCGGCTTATCTTTCCGTTACGACCTAATAGCACCGAGAAAATAGGTTCCGGTGACAAGTTACAGTAGAATTATCACCGCATGTTATTGTGATGTATATAAAGACGATATATTTACATAAAGGAAGTTACACGAAATAAATACAAATTAAGTCTTGCCGCGCTTTATATCTTAGTGTGTGTGTATATGATAAAATGTAAAATATTTCTTCTTTCGTAGAGGCAATTTCTTAACTGCAAATTTTTCTTTTATTGGATATATCTTGATTACGAATAAAAATACCTTAAATTAAAATTTATTTTCAATATAAAAGATTGCACTGAAAAATATACAAAATATATTCTATGAATTTACTTATATATTACTGTAATCTTTTAAAATTTTTAATTGACAATTAAATTTTTTTTTTTTTTTTTATGTATAAACTAAATTTTCTAATTTATCGCAAAAGATTTCAAACGTATTAAGAAATTTGAAAGTACAATACAAATTCGAACAAAGGATAACAGATATTTTTGACATTTCAAGTTGCATTTTGCATGTCTTTTACATATAAAACTTTTACTCTTTTACAGTACATCTATCATAAAATATCCTGCCGAGCAGTTACAAAAAATATGGCATGGCTCCTTTTTTCATCTCTCACGGCGCATTATTTATCGCTGTTCTGAAAATGAGCAACACGGTAGATTCGATAAAGGAGCGCCATGAAGAAGGCGCCTGATCGGATCTCCGGCATCCCGTCGCCTCGAGGCGACGACGCTCCAGCATGGATGTGGGTCAAAATGATTCGGTAGCCGGCCGCGTAATTCAGTACATCGATATATTATCTTCGAATCGTGCATTTCGTGCCTTTCCCTCCGGACCTCCACCGTCTCCGCCGCGTCCGAGGTTCGTGCTGCCTCAGCCTCTGTCTTCACTCGGACCCGGGCATATACGAGGCGAGAAAAAAAGGCGTGCAATTATAATCGCGCCAAATTAACGGTGGCAGCTTCGCTCACTGCATCAAATGTGCGATGCACAAACAGCGCCAATAACGATTGCAATATATGCATTTCAATAATCATATCATCATAAATATGAGTAACGAGAATTAGAATGTGAAGGGAAAATTGACGACACTCGAGGTACAGCTATTAATTTAGATTTAGATAATTATAAGAAATTAAATTTTTAAACAAAAAAACGATCTAGAGATGAATTAATTCTTCTCTTTTACATAGAGTTTTGGTGCAAATCAATTGCTAGTTCTAATTTTAAAAAATTATTTGACGCGTAAAGAGGATCGAGAATATATTAATTTTTCTCATCAATGATAAATTTTTAAGTTGAATAATTCTTGTAATAATTGTGATATTATCTAATTATATATTTAATTTAAAAACGTCTATTTAACATTTCTTTCTTGAAAATGTTGAATATGATCTTCAAATTAGATAAATAAGATCCAGAGTGAGACATGAGATTCGCTAACAAAAGTAAAAATATTGTAGTATTATATTTATCATATTTATATGCTACATTTTTTATTTCTCATTTTGCCATTTAAAAATTTCTTATACATTGTTCCATTATTATTCAATATAATCGGTATGCAGATTGGCGGGCTTGTCACTTTATGTCGATTTTACTTATCTTTTTTATTTATCTTATCTGTTTTATTATATATTTATATAGTGAGCAAGCGAAAATGAGACCGATATGCTAGGCACTTGAAATTATCGAAATAATTAAAATTTCCTACTCCATCTCTCAAGCGAACGCCGTTTAGATCTCATCTTTTCCTTTCCGTACGTTGTACGGACTTGGGACAAAATTGTCGGCGACGTCGCGTGATTCGCGAACGTCAACACGGTTCGGCTCGAACCGGTCTAGACATTTGTTAGATAAAAGGTCCGTTTTAATATATGGATGTACAACCACGCCGGTATACGACAGAGTTGCGCCCGAAAATCTCGAAGGCAGGGAATCGAAGGCAAGGCCAACGACCGAGGCGTTCCAGATTCGGGTAGGAGCTCCTCGTAGCCTAAATTCTAACCGGACTTCTTGGAACCGCAAGCGAGCAAGAATGATTCTTATACGTTCGTTACGGGGGAAACTCGCGTTTTATGTTGTGTCTAACGATGGTTTACGGCTTTTTCTTCTCCTTTTCTTTTCTACTTCTTTTCACAAATTGTATCATCTCGTCGCAATTCTATCGGATGCCTGCCCATTGTTGTTTTATCTCTCTCATTTTATCTCGCTCATTCCTTCTCTCTCTCTCTCTCTCTCTTTTTTTTTATCTATCTATCTATCTCTCCCCTTCTAAGCTTATTTCACTAAGACATTTTTTTTGCACGATACCTTCCACAAAAACCAGATTACGATCTTTGACGAGTTATTAATTCTTGATAAAATTTATAGACAGTGGCCGATCGATGGCCTAACGGTTGTTAAAATGCGGATGATACTTATAAATTTTTTTTTAACTTCACACAGGACTGCTTACCATCTTCTACATTATACTTTCTATTTTGTCTGTTATACTATTGAGGATAACAAATAAATATCACTACATTAATTTACTGTGCACGTACATTAATAATATCTGATGCATCTGCACCCAGAGGTTAAATTTCTCTGTAATACTTAAGAAAAGTATCTTATTTCCTTTATATAGCTAATTGCATGTAGTTCAACTGCAAAATACTTGCAAAAATGTGAAACGAAGATGATCAGTAAGTGGCGCGTAATGAGACGTCTATGAACGTAAGCGCATGGGGCATACAATTAATGTACATGATTATACAATGATACTCGTACATTAATCAGTATATATGAATATGCTCAACTCTACTAATTAATAAATTCCGTTAGGATCAGAATAGACTCTACTAAAAATTGCCCATCTTGTCATTCAATCAGAGATAAAAAGGAAGATATTCGAATCTCGTTTTCTCATCGTAGTTTTTTTTTTTTTTTGGTCATTAAAAATTCTCATTCGGAAGAAGAAACTTGTCTTACGCGTACTGTTTTAGATTTTAACACATCTAGATATAAATCACGTCTATAATTTCCGTTAATAAATATTTTGTATGTACTAATTTGTTAATTATGCAAAGGATAAAGAATTTTATCACAACTGCATCAGTATTATGGAGCAAGCTGTTCTCTGTAGGATGGCGAGCGATGGAACATAATTCTACGAAAGCCGAAAGAGCAAAGATCGAGACATTCGCGCAAATGCGAACGAACGTATCGCCTCGAGAGGAACGTCATCGTTTTATTGGACTCACGGTCGGTTCGTCGGAGTCATTGTGTGCGCAGGGCGCGAATTCAACGTGGTGCTGTGACACGTGACTTGTCTAACGAGCGATTAGGCCAGGCGAATACCGACCATGGCGCAAGAAACGTGAGAGATTTCTAACGATTGCCGTGGTCGCATTAGCAGTTCCTTGCTCCCGGCGCGCGAACAGAGTCGAGGCGATAGTCGCTAACGATCGTTCACGCGAAGTCTTTTGCGAATGCACATGCTACTCCACGTGTAGCCACGTGGGTCAATGAACCGCGTGAATCTCTTTCCCGTCGTGGGAGCATTCATAGCATGCTTTTACCCCGCTGTTTTTAATATTCGATACGCAAATAAAATACAATACGAAACATAGTTTTTGGGGAAATTAATGCGATATAATGCTGTCAGATTTTGACGCACGCGAAGCCTCAAGATCGGCGCGGGCTGCTCACACGAGAAGTTGAAACGGCGGAAATGTATTTTCACAATAATACTAATTTTATTAATATTCAAGAGGTAATTTAAAATTTGAATTTATTATACATTTTATACATGCGTTTCTGTATTAATACAATATAACAAGCAGTATTTGTATGAATATATAACGATTACATATACAATAATATTTATATTGAACTATTTTTTACATTAGTTGTCAAATTATAAGTAGATAAATACAAACAAGTTTCAATTAAAAGATATTAATTTAAGAGATTATGTGTCAGAGCAAACTTATCGTTTTATAAAAAAGAATGAAAGTCTTTACAATATATATGGCTATTATGTGATATATTTTACTGCATTACAAATATATCTTTCGCGAGATAGAAGATCGTAATCATTAACATTGCGCAATAAGCCAAACATGCGGATTATTTCGTGGTAATATTTTGAAGACCATATTTGACTTTTTCTGCACAGTGTTGTCACTCATTGAAGTCGCTCAATATCACGTACGTAACCGGTCTTCATCAAGGGGAAGTCTCCCCGTGAAGTTTCACTTGCACAACATTCATTTAGTTTTTTTCTTTTCTTTTCCTTTTTGCGAAAGTCTCGATCTGCTCAAATTATGCCGGTTTTACCGCATAAATATACGTTTCGTCTTTGCCAGAAATATAAAAACGAATTTTTCAAGCGGGTTCGAGAAATACTTTAAGTGTCATAAATAAGAAATAGAGATAGAGCAGAAAAAAAAAGTAACGTTGACGGCATATATGGTTATTAGAATGCATTCTGTCTGGAAAATTGGAGAAATTTGCTTATTATTTAATATATTGTTATGAAATTGCAAATAAAAAATATGATAAAGTAGAAATAAATATATAATTTATCTTAATAAAATTATCTTAATAAATTTGTATTGATAAAAAAAATATATATATATATATATTTTGATATTAACTTTCTTATATATTTTTATATATTAATAAAGTTATAATTTTTATTGGATGCAGAAAAAAAAACCTAATTACTTAGAATTCTATATCTATAATCCATATATGAGATATTACATCTTCTAGAATTAATCTAATCGTTTCTATTCTCTCGCTATTAAATCCAGAGTCTCGCGAACTTGCAGAATATTGGATACGGATACGAATACAGAGAAATGGATCTGATATATGCGGCGGACGGTGGACCGAGATGCGAAGGCGGGATGGAGATATTTTTAGCGGCACAACAGTTAACCTCTTTATCCTGCTTTACGAGCCTCGCGTCATTTCTGCAACGCGATTTCCTTTCTTCCCTTCGGGCCTGATCGCCAAATAAAATCGACCGATGGCACTGAATGAGGCGCCTTGTCGATCACTCGCGCCTTGTCGACATACTCGACATGCTTCTACCAAACGCTACTTGTGCCGAAGCAAATTTGCAGAATTGAATCCCTCCAGAATCAGGCAAGTCGAATTTTTTTTTTTTTTTTTCGCTATAAACAAGTAAATAGTGATCCATCGATCGATGCGACGCACAGATATATTATAGAATTGATAGATATAACAAAAGAAGAAGAATAAGATCTAAAGTGTATTTAATTTTGCTGTCAAAAAAATAGCCAAACCCTGATTAAATTTTTAGAATAATTAAGATACATATTAAGGATTTAACGATAAAAATTTAAAATAAATATATAATAAAAGATAAATATATTATTTCTCGTTAGCATAAAATAAAGAGAATAAAAAAAAATTGTAATAAAATTTCAGAATATATTAGGGTAATTTTTATATGTGATTTTCTCCTAACAAAGACTAGATATAATTGATTCTCGCAAGAATTGGATTATTATAAGTTACTACCGATATATGTATTTGCATCATTTGATACTTTATATTTGTAATAATCATTAGAGATGGTCCGACAGTCTGTATACGTATGTGTGCGTATTTATCAATTATTTATTATTAACCTGGCTGCGATGAACGAATTCCGATATGTGTGCCGACGTTAATAATTTAACCATCTACTTTCACGATGTTTTGCGAGCGCGAATGATGCCAGCGTCTAACTTTGCGTTTTTTGTAATCATTGTTGCCGATGTTGGCAAATGGCATCGTCTCGTGCACCGATGTTCTCGGAGATCGCAGTCGCCGATGAAAGCCGAAATCGTAAAGGATGTTTCCGCACCGCGTATCTCTCTCTCTCTCTCTCTCTCTCTGGGCAGGCTCGGTCCCCCGTGAACCACTGACCCACTGGGACCACTCCGGACCATCGGGACCAACAATATATTTTGGTAGTGAGTAAACTCGGCGAACAACGCGGACGTTCTCGGTTCATCGACCCTCATCACTATCCTTTTCTCTCTCTCTCTCTTTTTCTCTCTCCGTTTCGCCCTCGTTCACTCTTTGCCTCCCTCTTTCTCTTTCTCTCTTTTTTTTTTACTCTTGCCCCCCTGCAGAGTTCTTTCTATCCCTCCTCTTATCGTCGCCAATGGTGCCCGCGGCTTTTAATGCGATCATATCCGCTATCGCGATGGACCACTGTATTCATTGTTTTTTTTTTTTTTTTTTACCTACTTCGCTATCGTAAAAGAATGCGAAGCAAATCGATAGAATTGATTCGTATAAGTTGATTTTGTCAAATATTGCACTAATCTATATCTATGTCTTAGATAACATTTTGTCTTAATTAAAAGATACAAATATGGATTTTTTATATATGTCTACTTTCTTCGAAAAGAATAAAATACATGAAGAAGAGTAAAACGAATGAGATCAAAAGACTATTCGACATTAGTCTTTGTCATGATCAACTTGATCAGATCACATGCCAATGCTATAATTTTGTGTAATTTTATTTCTGCTTCTTCCTAACAATTGAATAGTATAAGATTTAATAAATAAAACTTTGATCACAAAGTAGACATAGTTTTTGCGTATGTAACAAAGATATTATCTTTTAATAGAGTTTTGTCAAATTAGAGCGTTCTTGCCAGAAACTGCTCTTTGTTTATTAGATTTTCAATCAGAAATGCTTACAGATCGATAACAAGGGGGAGGTTTAACGTTTAGATACGGGATATCTCATATTATCGCGATGAAGGAGGTGAACGTTAGTACGTGCAAGCACGTGACCGATGGGCCGTTATCTAGCGGGCCGCGTGAGGCCCTCCACTTGGTGGAACGGGGGAGTCCGAGATCATTGCGTTGAGTCTTCCTTCTTCCCTTCCCCTCTTCACTCTTTTTCTCTCCATCTCTCTGGTCCTTTTCCTTCTGGCCCTCTCCTTCTCCTCCCTCCCTCTCTCTCTCTCTCTCTCTCTCTCTCTCTCTCTCTGTCTTTTACCAACCCTCTTTACCGCTTTGTTCTCTCTCGCTCGCTCATTCGAGCAGCGAGCTTCGCGTTCTCCAGTCGGTCATACACCTGTGAGAGTGAAAGTGTCCTCCGTTCTGTCCCGCATTCCTCCCTCCTTCCCACTGTTTATCAAACAGCCACCTTCGGCGGCCACCACCTTCCGCGACACCTCCAACGACACAAGCTGCCCATCCTTCACGGCCCCTCGACTCCGTCCCGTCGTGTCGCGTCAGTCCACCAGCGAGACGATTTCTTTCTGCGAATTTCTTCTTTTTGCGAGACGCGAAACGGCCTCGCCCGCGGCGAACTTTGAGCGTGATCGGTTAATTCTGACGATCGCTCGATACTCCATGTCAGAGAAGTTTAACATTTAATAAGTCGCGAAAAATGTTGACCATGTCTCTAATTGAGACATGACTAGAGAATTTTTATCCTATACATTAAAACTTTCAAGATTTCAGATAAAGAACATAAAGATCTGTAAAAAAAAAAAAAAAAAAAAAAAAATGCGAAATCTATTTGGCTGTAGTCAGCAAACTTTAGCAAATTATATGTATTAATTTGGCTGAATTTATTTTGTCATTTATTTGAGAAATGATGTATAATATATTAATAGACTATTATATATATATTAATAGAGAGTAATGAATTAGTTTAATTAACTAATACCAAGATAAAAATTAATTCGTATGTTACAATTGGTATCATTAGGTTTCTTAAAAAAAAAAAAGCAAGCATGCAGTAAATTATAATTGTAAATTCCGAGTAGTTAGCAGTGCGTTAATTAGAAAGCTAGAAATCATCGTTGTAAGCCTCGTTGATGGGTTCTTTGTCGATAGAAGATCATGAGAAAAACCTCTTCTTGCAAGGGCGACTCCGATGGATTTATTTTTCACAGAGCGATTGTTTGAGAGGCGATTTTGCAAGCGTACTTTTAGTAAAACGCTTGAATAGGAGGGAAAAAAATTTTGAAAGAAAAAGAAATCCTTTTAGTAACTGTAAAGCTGATCTCACTATCGTATTTTTTGAATTTTTTTTTTTTTTCTACATTTTTATGATAGCCGGATCATTCACTAACGGTATTATATCGGAGGATAATCTCATATCATCGTATAAATCCCGCATTTTTCCCGAAAATATCGCTTCGTTAGAGTAAAATATTAAAAACTTAAGAAATTGATTAAGAATAAATTGAGAAACAGATTATCTTATATCTTTTTTTGAACATTCAACGAATGCGAATACATTTTATATATCTAGATTACAAGAAATAAGAGATATTAGAAATTCAGAACATTGAAAAAATATTACATTGTTTCTAACTGACGAATAATATTATATCCAGTATTTGATTCTCGATTATTGCCACGTACTATTTTTTATTTAATAATATCGATATGAATCTATATATAGCTTTTTGCGAAAACATAGAGAAAGATACGCGATTGCATATCCGAAAATTATTTTAGACATTGAGAACCTCTGCCCTGCGATAGATCGAATGGCCACGGGGCAATGGATAATCCTCTTGACCGGTCGTTCATTATCATAAATTCGCATTAGAAATTTCGTTAATAGACAATATCGCGAGACCCGCATGCCGATGAGCCGGGAAAGCTTCGACTTTCGAGTACGTCGACCCCTGATGACCCGGAGCAATCGGCCAAACGTCTCGTTCATCCTTTCTACTGATTGTGAGATCCGAATCATGATTTTACAAAATCGTGCAAATCCCTATCTCCTAGACATTTTCGAATACTAAACTGAATTATCGTGCGCAAATATTGACTATATAGAATATACATTTCAAATTTTAAATTAATATCAGGATTTATTTACAAGAAGTAATAATGAAGTAAAAAATGTTATTAAAGAAATTTGTAAAAACATGTTTGAAACTATTTATGCAACTCGTATATCAAATGCAAATTAAACCTTCTACACATTTCTTTTCTACGTTCTGTTTATGCAAAATTTATTTTTTCTTATTGTAACATTATTTCGAATTTTGTCATTTATCTTTTTTTTTTTTTTTTTTTTTTTTGCTAAAAGTTAGTTGCCCACAATTTGCAATTTTTAGCATCGCTGCTTTCGATGATCCGGTATTCTTTCACGGTCGATTTCACGCATTCGTCGCACCTCTCGATTCGAGATTCAAGATTCCAGATGTCACAATGAAGGAACCTTTTTCCCGTGGTCAGCACTCGCAGTGCAAGGCGTAAAAATATTTCCTGAAAATTAATATAGCTTGAATATTTGAATACTATATAACTGTATCACTAAAATATTTCTTTTATCTATATAATCGCAATGTAGAATAAAATTTTTTTTTTTAAATGAAAGCTTGTTTTTAATTTTCACACAACTGTACAAATTTGTAAATGTATCTTATAATGTATCTTGATTTTTCTCGCAGAGATTGCAAATTTATATTAATTTCAAATTAATCAATATAATTAAGTTCTTACATGTTTAACGAGGAGAGAAAGAATAACACAAAACAAACTAGAATTTTAAGAATTGAAATTTTCAATAAATTCTCAAAAGTTGAAAGCTCAAAATTAGGCAGTACTTTGACAGAGTCCTAAGGAGCCAACATGCAAACGGGGTGCGTATACGGTTGCAGTCACGATTGCTTGGAATCATATCGTGTCACGACGGAGGCCGAACGGGAGAACCGCACGCGTTTTGGGTGTCGTAACACAATTTTATAATTCCGCCGCGCTGCTTTGCCTACCGCGGGGCCAGGTCGTCGACCGACCTGCCATGTGTTCCAAACGTGGGGTACAAACGCGGTCGTACGTACATACGTACATCGACCGATCGCGTCTCTCTACTCGACCGGCTCTCTCGATCGTCAGATGAGAGAGCGTAAACGCAATAACAAGTACGCCCCGGAGCTAAGATTCGTAGATTAAGATCCTCTTGAATAGTAAAATGGACGAATCGCTGGTTTGGTAGGATAGGCCCTGGTCTACTCTCTCTCTAAAATCGACCGGTTGAAAGAAAACGGTCACACGTAGAAGGAGAAAAAGGAGACGAGATATTTATATATATATATAATCGCCTGCGAAGGAAAAGGGAAAGAGAAAAATGTGCTCAGCGACTTCTCTTCTTCCGCGATCCCTCCGTATGTTAAACAAGCCATGGTACATCTTTGTTCTTGTATATAGGCTCCGCTGTAATCGTGCTCCGAGATTTGATCGATTCTCTCGTAAATCTCCGTAAAATATATCCGAATCACGATTACAAAAGGCATTGTAATTAATTGGCAAAATATAGAAGTATCTTTAAGATGCTTCAATATTATATTTTTCTTCTCTTCGTATTATTTGAAGATGTGTTTTCCGACGGATTGGAGAATTTAAAAATGACATTTGTTACTCGTATACTGCAAAAAAAATTTCTAATGAACTAAAACTAAAATATGAAAATTATAGGCATTTTTATTTATCTTCAATAAAAAAATTTAACTAATTGATGAATCAATTTATTAAATTAGTAATAACAACAAAAATAATTTATGCAGTACGTGTAATAAAATAATAATATAGCTGAATATTGCTAGATGTTTTCGGGATAAAATTTCAGGATCTTACGCAATTTCCTGGGGCATTCCGATTAAATAATAACACCGCTTCTCAATCTCGCCCTCAATCGTGCTGCAAAGACGTTGATAAAGAGTGAGTCACAGCCTCACGTCAATCTCGTATACGTCGTGGCTTCAAACTCGCTTCAAACCGCCTCGTTAAACTTTAATTATACATTGACGTAATTACGACGTTGAGTCGCAGGCTCATTTTAGTTCTCACGACGACGAAACTTATAATGCGGCCTAGTCTGAATCTGTAATGTCGTAATTATAATATCGTCCCTTCAATGACAGATGAAACGAAATTGTTCGCGGCTGCCTCGAGGGAAGACGCTGACATGGAAAAAAGTCGAATGTTTTCATTTATATTTATCGCGAGAAAATATCGGGCACCCGTGATCGTTTCTTACGTCTCGCCAATAATCCGTCTTGATTATTACTCGCGATCATTGGCATCATGTATTTGCGCGTGTAACGCACGTTTTCTTTTTTACCCATTTTTTCTAAGCGCCATCACGCGACAACTCTTATTTGTGATCTTACTTACGACGTCGAGTATTGCAGCTCACTTTGCACATATATACATACAACGACACGCATTTTCAGCCCGCGACATATTGACTCGTCCCAGGTGCAATCGGCTTCAGGCGTGACACTATTTATACCTTAGTTAGTACGCGTTTTGCGTATACTAACCAAGCGCGAATAATGTGCAAAATAGCTGCTAGAAAAGCTAACAATGTATTCCATTATTGGTCTTGCAGATATTTTCTATAGAGATTCAGTTCTGCTTGAAAGATAATAAATTTACAAGTTTCTTATCTTTCTCTTTTTTATCCCACATAATATATATTTTCGTACATTACATGATTAATAACATTTACGTTATTATTACAATTAAAATATTTAAAAACTGACAAAACTGTTAAGATTTAAGATATATAGACGAGTGTTTATACGACCAAACTGGCAATTTATTGTTTCATTGTTATATCACAACGTTTCGATCATATATGGTTTTGGTCCTTATCAAGTGAACAAAAATTACAATATTATAAATAATGATAAGTGCGTTATAGAAATGAAAATTGTTTATAAAACTAAATTGCAAGAACTGTAGCGCTTCATATATTGGCCAAACGAAAAGATATTTAAGAAAAATATTACAAAAAATAATCTTTCCGTAATTAGCAAACAGAAATTAGAATTTGATCATGACTTCGATTGATCAGCGCCTGATATTCTGTATACCGAAAAACATGTAATAAAGAGAGAAATAGCAAAAATGTTCTTTATTAAAAAAATATGACAACATTATTAATTTTTAAAAGGATACAGAGAATTTAAATAACATATACGATAGATTAATAAAGGCCGTTTAGTGTTTCTCAGTATCTCAAACAGACACATTGACACAGTGTCATTATGACATGTCGATTTTTCTCTTTCAACTTGTCAACTATAACGCAGGTACATAATTTATTAATTTATTTCATTTCTGTAATATGTTTATCATTATTTATAATATTATAATTTCAGTTCACTTGATAAGGACCAAAACCATATGGTCGGAAACGTTGTGATGTAACAATCAAACAATAAATTGCCAGTTTTATCGTATAAACACACGTCTATTAATTTATTTACTGGCGACATCTCAAAATTAAACATTAATATATACATATAGTTTCATAAATATTAGATGTACAACTTTGCTTCCGCCGTTTTTTTTTCCGAAATTCGAGGCTTTATTGTAAAAAACTGGTTATACATTTATGATTCAAAGTATTGTCCACTCCCAATGATCGTGCCAATTCTTTTTGACTTTGACTCGAGTCTTCATTAAGTAATGCCTCCAATTCTGCATCATCGAAAACCTTCTCTCTTCCACCGCTATGCCGGTCTTCGACGTGAAAATCACCGTTCTTGAAGCGTCGAAACCACTCACGACACGTTCTTTCACTAATAGCGGCTTCATCGTAAGTATTTGAGAGCATTCGATGAGCCTCAGCCGCAGATTTCTTCATATTGAAGCAGAAAATTAAAACCTCCCGCAAATGACGAGAATTTGGCTCGTAAACTGACATTTTCAATCGAGAATAACTTTATGATGCAGACACAAAATCGACTAATGTTTCTATGGGGTTATGTTGACAGATGCCCAAGTTTATCGCATGACGTCTATGATCTATTTATTTCGACCATTACTTACCGCTAAAGCCATCTATAGGAAAACGGCGGAAGCAAAGTTGTACACCTAATATTTAATATATGTAATAACAATAGTTCTCAACACACATTGTATACGCAAACTAATATAAATCCTGAATACTCTCTGTACTAACTCAGTGCTCGCAGCACACAAAAATAGCTCATTTAATACTTTTTTATTTTTATCTTCGATCAATTATCCAACAGGTGTTTTGTAACCCCTTGTCAGACCGTCTCGCCGAAACTAATTTTTACCGGTTTTCTCTCCGCGCTCATGTATGTATGTATGTATTTATGCATCGCATTTTTACGAGGCTTCGTGTTTTCGTGATACGATATGGTACCAGAGACGGGTCCTCGCGTGCAGCTTACGAAACGCATATACACGAGGTGCGATTCTGGCACTCCGCGAGCGGGCAGAAACAGTAAACCCAGAAACGCGACGAGGCCGATGCCGGTGCCGGTGCGCCTGTCTTCTCTCATAGGGCAACGAACTCCGCTCTCGCGGCATCGCGGATGTCACTTGCTACGGCACTGGCCGAACCACTCGGAGAAACCGATCGAGAGTACGATCCATTTTTTTCTCTCCGCACGAGCAGGAGGACAAGCGTTTCTTTCTGCGATCGGCGTCGTTTCGTCGCGATCTATCGCAATCTATCCTATATTGTAACAAGAATCGTACAGTTATTAAAGTCAATTGGCTTTTCATAAGCTTTCAATTAGATTAATTTTAGATAATTGCCGGCGAATAAAAATCTATCATCTCGCATATTACTATAATAAGACGCATGCTATATAGAATTTATCAATTTTATAGATTTTATCAGTTTTATAGACACAGATATAGAATTTAGCAATTTGGCGCCAATATATACGCTTTTTAGAAAGAAATATTTATAATATACGTTTGGAATTATATTTTGTAAAAATGTTTTCACATAATACTTACGCATCCTGTTTTGATGTCAACGTTTTGAAAGCAACATATAACTCGATAACGATTATTTTGTACGAGGGGAAAGCTTTATACGAGACAAACAATCCAGCCTACACATTTCACGCTGCAAGAAGGGATATCATGCTCATCCTATCTGGGTCTGATAGGCAAGAGCTCTAGATAGATTAGACGGCTTTAATATCGCTGACAAGACGCGATTTTGCGCTCTGAATCTTTATTTGCATCTTTCATTTAAGAAGTCCAAAGATATGATGAGTATGAATGTATTATGCACATCCTAAACTTTTTTATCATTTCTGTTGCATATTTTTATCGCTATTTTTATCATACGATTGATCCTGACCGACAAATGCGTCAACCTCACAATCATGATATGTATTTTCAAAATATAATATTTAAGTATAGTCGCGACTTTCTTGTTCGAAAATGCAATAGATATTTCTAAAGCCTTGTGTTTAATGTCCAATTACGTAGCCAATCAATTTGCAGCGTTTACGGAAAAGCGACAATTTTATCGGCTACACGTTTCTCGGACCGAGTTCTAGCATCGTGGACACAAAGCTTAAGACACTTTGCATCCGTTTGTTAATTCTCGAACGTGAAATAGAGTATAAATAGGTTAAAAGAAATATAAAGCGAGAAATAAAATAAAAGATGTCCAAAACTGTCAAAGAATATCATATTAAGAATTTGATGAGCGATATAATTTTTTTACTTACAGAAGCAGTATCTATATCTTTTGATATAAGTATAAGAGCAATTTATAAACAGCTGTTTTATCAATTAGCAACATATCGCGTTTCGATGTGACACATAATATATTTCTTCTGCATCGATAAATCGTATAATTTACTTATACAATTATTCTATCAAGCTACATGTATTATTATCTGTAATAAAAATAAATATTGCTAATTTTAAATTGCGATTTGCGACAGATATATACAGGGATAATATGTAGATAATATACGCATAATTAACATATAAGCCGGAAATAAGTTTTCACATTGTTAAATTTGTCCTGACGGTCGATATAATTTTACGTAATAAGTCGCCAGCTGGTTGTCTTTAATTATCGTAACTTTTTTGGGGAGGGAATGTTCTCCTTTCTCTCTCTCTCTATCTCTCTCTCTCTCTCTCTCTCTCTCTTTCTCTTTCTCTCTTGCTCTTAAGTATCGCCAAATACCGGACGGTACAATGGCGTGGGCCGGAGTCGTGAAAATAGCATATTAACGAAATTAGCATAAGAGGAGAAAGTCGCGGTCGTCGGCCGCGCGACCGCTCGCGCGAGTGCCGAATCTGCGAATTCCCATGCGAATAACTTTCGAGGGAAAGAGATAAAAAGTTGGCGCGTATAACTCGTGCGATATCCCGAACTGACGAGCGGACTCTCGTAATTATCATAATCCCTTTGACATATTGTATGTCCGAAGGTATCGGTCTGTATCATATCACATTCGTTTTAATCCGCATAAGAAATTTGATGGGCCATAAAATCCCCGATGACATCGCGATGATTTTTTCTTAAAAGCGTTACTGCGCTTTCATTCTTATCAGATTAATACGCGAATTCCTCACAGGTACGCTTATTATATAATTATTATGTTTTCGCGATTATACCGTGTGTTTTAGACTTTTAGAATTATAAATCTGTATGAGATCGTATCTTTAATTATTTTTTAAAGTAATCACATATTGATGAGTTTATAGATATTTTAAGAAAACCTATAAACAACTGAATATTAGATCGACAGGCAACATAGGATTTTTTTTTAATAATAATAATTTGCCCATCGAAATCTCATATCCAAGCGAAAGGACGGAGCCGACGTGAAAACGCCGTCGCGGCAAAATATTTGCGCACTCAAATTAAGGCGAAGTTTGTCCACAAAGAGTCGTTGATGAGAGCGAGCGACGTTAAAAACGTAACGTCGCGCTGGAGTGATGTGCAAAGACGCACTTGCATAAGCGCAGCGGCGGCGAAGACGCGGCGGCGTTTATTTTGCAGCGAGGTGTCCACTGTCGTGCAAACACTTTAAGTAGGCACAAATATCTAGCTGGCGAATAAGGGAGGTCGTTGAACCCGGAGGGCGAGGGGAAAGGAGAAGGAAAAAGGTGGAGGGGGAGGGGGAGGGGGAAGCGTCGATCAGCTGGTCACCGGCTACGTGTGGACACATCGCGAAGATCGATGGTTTTCGACGACCCAATTTCCTGACTGTCACGCGGAGGGGGGGGGGGGGACGGGACGGACGCGGGGTAACGTGGGAGGAAGGGTGGAGAGGGGGAGGGATGAGGGGCAGGGGTGAATACCTATCGCACTTTCAAATCACGCACTCGTGTTACAGTCATCTACATGGACGACGGCTCGCTAATTTACTTTACGCTTCCACCCCCCCCCCACCCCCCACCCCCTCATCCTCCCCCTCCTCCCTCCCGTGTACTACGCGTTTCGTCACGGATATATCGATGCCGATTACGTTAAGCGAAGTATTATACGTATCCGTAGATTTTATTATGATAAAACGATACAAAAGTCAAATTTATATTCTATGAAAATTGCAATTTTTGACAATAAGATGATCGACGCTGTGTCGACATCGATAATTTCGAATTGGCAGAAATTACATTTATCTATTTTTATAATATTCGCATTGTTACATTTAATCTTTTGTGTCTCGTTTTACGTACAGATAACTGCATAACAGCGCTATCAATGTTAACAAGTAATAATTATTGACGTGAAAGTTATTTGAGAAATATGCAATATGCATTAGAAAAATTGAATAAATTCAATTAGAGTTGAAGATTGAAATCTCTTTTGAAACAAAAATTAAATATTATATTGTAAATAAAATGTATATTTTTTTTTTTTTTTTTTTATGTTCAATAATATTTTCATCATCATTTAAGGTTTGCTGAATTTTGCACAATGCGGTTTCTATTATTTCTTGAATAAGAAAAGGAGCATACGATACACACACAAGTGTAAATAATAAATGTAGTTAATAAATATTTCTAATAAAATGATAAGTAAATGGAAGTAGATCTGAGATTTCAATTTTTTTATAAAAGATTTCTCAAAAAATACATTTTCTGTGCATGAAATAAATGATACTAATCTGTCGATGTGGGCATGAGTCGCGGATATATTCTCTTGAATGGCTGTGCGAGATGAATGATAAGGACGTAGCTCGACCCAAGTCCGAGCTAGTCTGCTAGTCGCACAAGCTAGTCACTGACTATCCGCGGCTGAATGATCGAGCCGGTCGCGTCACGGAGGTGGTAGACCTAGGATCGTTCCGCTTCGACAAAGGCGGGGGAGGTTGATCTGACCGATAGCACATAGAACTGGGTTATCAGAACGCAGCTCCCCTTGGACCGGTTACGCTCTCGATCCTCCTTCTTCTTTTTCACGTTTTCTTCCTCTACCTTTGTTACCTTCTATGCTAACCACATCGTCTCTACGAAGATTAGCGTATTTCGCATTTTCGTTCGATTAGAAATGCTTCGTATAGCATTGTTCTGATTTGGATTTTAACAGTAAGAGATGTGCAGTTTTAAAGATATACAAAATTGTTCTAGAGTAATTGCAATTAGCGTAATGCAGCAATTAAATAATGACAGTACATGTTTTTTAATGATTATAAAGAATATATCACTAGTATAATATAAATCTACTTACCAATAAGATTATTGAATATTGGCTAATAAATGTATGTTACGTAACAATATCTTTATTTAAACATTAATTATTTGTGATTTATTTAATTATTTATTATTTAATTATGAATATAATAGAATTGCTCGCATTAAAAATTCCATGCTGAAATTGTAATTGCTTAGCTCTTTGTAATACTTAAATAACTATCAATTTCGAAATATATGCAATTAACTGCGTTTATTGCCGTCTGGATGCATTATGGTCCTTGCCTTTATCTCCTGTACCTTGCAAGGACACGGTGGATCCTGGTTTTAAAAAGAAACAGAGGAGAGTTTCCGAGAGAAGGAACAGGTTCATGAACTCCGATGGTGTCGACATTCTTCCTCTATGTCCGAAATGTGAGTGGGACATGCACTGATCTCGCCGGCTTGGATATATTTGGCAAAAGGCACCCATTTTATGTCGCCGGAACGACGGCTCTCCACGTGTTTCCAAGAACGACCATAATGCAGTCTCGAACTCTTATATGACCCTTGAGCTGTGGGGCAGTCGGCCATTCAACGACGTGTGGAGGAATGCATTTTTCAAGGACACCGGAATCACATCACGAACGTGATATCAGGAGAATACGCTATTGTTACAAAATTTTAAAACTTATTTATCTAGATGTGACATAATCGTAAATCACATTTTTAATAAGAGGATAAGGTATACAAAGATTACAAAAATTAATTATTAAATTAATAGCATTATCGCAAAACAATGATTAATTAAACTGAAGAATTGAGCTAGCAATCTAGCGCGATTTCAAGAGAAGGGTTGTGCGATAATGTAAATGCGGTGGTGGCACAGGTGAGCTTGGAAAGTTCGTCGATCCGTGTCGAGGAGAAACGGCGATCTCCTCGCTACCGAAGGAAAAGGACCCCAACCTTGATAACTGGATCCAGCCAATGACCCCGGTCGTTCGTTGCCCCGTAGGTCGATACCTACCTACCAACCCGGTGCAGGAGTTTAGAGAACAGGTAGGTAGATTGGTAGAGATACGTACGAGCCTTGTACCCGTTGCCGGGATCCTTAGGTGGAGCCTCGAGCACCTACCTCGGAGTCTCGTAAAAAAGATGCAAGATCTCGCCAAGATATAAATAGATACTCTCGTGCCGTTGCACCGAGCGAAAGGAGAAACAATGGCAAGGTAATTCTCTTTGCAGGCAAACCTGTATCCGGTACTTTCTTCGATGTTTCTTATTGACAAAATAACATTAGAATTGACATTTCTGCACGTGTCAAGGATAATTGCCGTCGCATTTATCATTGGCTTATAAATTTGACATATTAGGTGTACAAATAAGTTTCCGCCGTTTTTTATCAAAAATTGGGCATTTATTGTGAAAGAACGGAACTTAATGTTTTGAGTCACTCCCAATGTAAGTGCGAGTTCTTCTTGCGTTTGGCACGAATCTTGATCCAATAATGCTTCCAATTCCGCGTCTTCGTACACTTTCGGCCTTCCGCTACGTTCTTTGTCTTCGATGTCAAATTCACCGTTCTTAAACTTTTGAAACCACTCCCGACAACTTCTCTCACTTAAGGCAGCCTCACCATATGCTTCTACAAGCAATCGATACGCCTCAGCTGCAGATTTCTTCAAATTGAAGAAGTAAATCAAAAGTTCCCGCAAATGACGCTTATTCGGCTCAAAACTCGACATTTTCGCATACAAAAGAATATATTATACTGATAAAAAATCACTAATATTTTAAGGTTATGTTATTGACTGATGTCCAATCTTACGATAAGGACGTTTTACATCTGACAATTTTAACCATAACTTACTGGTGGCGCCAACTTTTGTCAAACGGCGGAAACTTATTTGTACACCTAATACATTTTACATTGATGTAGCTGATTGTAAAAAAGTTAATATTTAAAGAAATAATATTTTATCTATTTATATTCTTTTACATATCCTTTACGATCTAATCCTTTTTTTAACATGTCATATAATAATCGTGTAATTTTATTATAAGTGGAGCAAAATTAATTGTTTTCACCGAATGTACACATGTTTACCTAAAAAGACAATTTCAAAATAATCTTACTATACGAAAATCAGTTTATGGCCCATTTCGCGCGCGAGATTATGTTCACTCGCGGTTTTATGTTATAATTAATGGAGCATTACTTTTTATCGACACGGAATGCTTTGACAGCCAAACGGCATGGCGCACGCCATGACCTCGGGAAATAACGAGACGTCGTCTATTTTCGTTTTACTGAATGTCGTCGACGGAAGATTCTTGCGGCACGGCGGATCTTAGGATTATCACGCGCACATTCAATGCACGGGGACCTAAAGGAGAGTGTAAAAATGGGATGCGTTCGATTTTGAGATTATTGAAGGCAGAAGAGGGGGATGGAAAGGAGAGAAGAGAACAAGGCGCGAAGGATAGCGCGTCGGGGGAGCGCGGCTCCGAGAGATCGACGCACCCCAGAGTTCATTATTCTCTCGAGCAGGCTCGACAAAAACCCATCACCAGTAACCCGGCACCACCTCCTTCGCCTGCCGCCCGCCGCCTCGCGTCTCCCGGGCAGCAGGGATCCTCGTGGAAAAATCCGTTTCATCGAACCCAGAGTAGTCGTCCTTAAGTCGAAAAAAAAAAAAAAAATAATTTCATTATCCCAGGAGCGAGTGTACAGTCTCACAGGCACGGATTTAGCGAACATCCTCTTCGCTCTCCGCGACACTCGTATTCCATGTAAAACGGAACCATCGCCCGTTTCGCCTTTAGATTTTTGACATGGAGGGGACACCTTGATTCGCGGATCGCGACGAAGGACACTCTTGCGGAGAAAGGTCCTCGTCCGGACCTTTGGTCACGTACGATCGATTATCGTGGCGATTGCAGCCCTGGAGCCCCCGAGAGAACACCGGGGTTGGTACCCTCGCTCCTGCATTCTGCATTCAGTGCATTCCCCCCGCGTTCAATGCACGCTGCAGACGATATCTAGATGGCTGCTCGATGTCTGCTGCCGCCATCGCCGCCGCTGCCTCAGAGAGAAGAATCCGGCTTATGCTTATACGGTAGATGGTGATAGTTATGTGCCGGTGCGCTTCGGGGGCCAGTGGAGATCGAGAAGAGGTGGAGGCCGTAAATAACGGTCTATAGTTCTCGAAGGGGAGGGGGTCGGGTCTCCTCGTTGAAAAGCTATCTTTGGCGCTAACCCTTTTGCAAGAGCGCTGAATACGATTCTTTTCAGAATTCTTAAGGAAGAGCACCAGGCGCTTTTCTCGATAAGAACAACAATCTATATATACGTCGACAGAGAAAGAAAGAAAAAAGGTGACGGAAGATCGATGATACGTGGGTGATGAGGAAAAATCCACCGACGATTGCATTAGTAATATAGCATATTTTGTGAATGATCAAATTGTTGAAATTGTGATATAGAAAAATTAATTTTCTTGATTCTTTTATATAAGAGATTTTCTTGTCACACACAAATGACAAAAGAAAGGGAGACAAAATTTCTAACGGTGCATTGTAATTTGCATTTCATCCCATCATAATAATCTTGCAAAATAGTTCGAAAAATATCAAAATTCTCAATTATACACAGTCTTGTTATGAATAGATAAGAATTTGTTAAAATTATTATAATTAATCTCAAACATCCCTAAATATAATCCTTTTTTTAACGAATAAATATAAATAGAGAGATAGAGATAGACGGAAAAGAGAGAGAGAGAGACAAGTGAATGTAAGTTTATGTAAAAATAAAGCAATGCTTTATTTTTCAAATTTGCGAAAACCAGATGGGATACGCTCGAGGATGAAACCCTCGATTATCCAAATAAGTGATTCAACGACTCGACGCAGCGTGGCTTAACGATCTCTTAACGCGAGCAGCTATTATCTCGAGCATATCGATCACCGCGATTAATTCTATCGAGCAATCTAGCTACGATGGTGGTGGCGGTCTGCGTCGGAATTTCGAAACAATCGATTGTTTCCTCCCCAACTCTCTCTCTCTCTCTCTCTCTCTCTCTCTCTCTCTCTCTCTCTCCTTTATTTCACTCTGCATCGCTCCTTTTCCTTTTCTACTCGCCCTTTCCTCTACCCGATAGGACGACCGGGTTTAGGCGAGGTTATCAGCCGCATTAGACGAGACGACGAACTCTCATGCTTTGTTCTTCCTCTTTTCTGCCGTATTCAAATCAGACTACTTATTCGAACGCGAGTAAGTACTCCGTTTTCCCTTTCCTTGTTTGTATAACGTAAGATATTCGCAAATCTATTATACATCTCCGCGCTGAAAAATATATATTATAAAAATAAAAATCCGTAAAAGAGAAAATAATTACAAACGTCGAAGTAAAGTTAGAAAAAAATAGGAGAGCTGAAAATTTGACAAGACTGATTCAATTTTCTCATATTTTTAAATTAATTAAATTAAAATTAGTTTCACGTCAACATACGACAAAGTCAAATATTCGTTCTTGATCGAACGAAAATTGTACCGTCTTCTCTGACATTATACAGACAAGAAATCGGCCGTATTTCGACGTCGAATCAATCGTGGCATCCTCCTCCTCCGCATGATCCTAGCGGCGTTTCTGGCCGATTCAGCACGCCAAAGGAGAATGAAGAAGAGGTGGAAAGCGAAGCGAGAAACGATATGCAGATTTAACGTCGCGAGTGACCTTTGTCGGTCATTGCACGTCCCGTCAGATAGCTCGAGTGCATTTGTACTCTGTTCCGCGGTCGGCGATGCATACCAGAACCGGCGCAGTTCAAGGGGGGCTTCGGGAGAGAGGCGAGGAAAGTCGCGCGGGGTCCATCGCGGGGGCTACTGATCTCTCATCAGCGCGATCGTTTGCTTTATCCTGCCGAGGCCCGAGCAGGAGACGATTAAAAAGTCGACGCCCGCCCTTCATTCGCTTCCTCTCTTTCCTCCGACGCGATTGCGCTATCACGTTGTCGAATGTATTATCGATCGCCAATTTTGAAATCTCATTGTCGTAAGAGATCACTGAGAGCTCTCTCGCTGGAGTATCTTGCGAATTAATTTTTAAGATAGGAAACGATATTCTTTTCATCGAGAATAAATTGCAAAATCTTTTTTATTCGCGCCAAAACTCTGAGGATAAACTCAAGAGGGACTTGAGTGTCTTCAAAGTTCTGAAAATCGTTTCGGAAAGCGATATCGCCGCTGGTGCGGAAGAGGCAAGCCGAAAAGAAGGCAATTGTTAGGATCGAAGATCATCAACATCGCCTCACGTTTTCCAATGCGTGCGAATCGCAGCCGAAGAGTGCATTCGATTATTGGCAACGTGCACAACCGACCACGTTTCGGTCTCTTCCTCTCCGCGTGCACGTCTCTCCTCTTCTTCCTCGTCACCTTATCCCGCGGCTTCTCTTCGACTCTTCTTCCTTCTTCCATTTTATGACGGAGGGAAAGTGGCGCGCCCATCATGCGGTCCATTCCTCTCGCAATATCCTCGCGAAATCAGATGCTGCGAGACGCGATGCGCGATTTGCTCGCAAATGCGTGATTTACCAGCGTGAATTCTGCACGCGCCACTCGAACACTCGTCGCGTTTTCCTCAAAGTTTGATTTCAAGATGAAGTATATGTAACGTATCAAATGAAAGAGTCATTTAATTTAATAATCAATTATTAATAAGTCAATTATTAATTATAAGTTTCTAATTTTTCCCAAACTGCAACCGGAAGAGAAAAGAATACATCAAAATTGTATTATTTTTCAATTTTGACTATAAGTTTTGTTTTCGCGAAAGTCGATTATCTGTTCGCTCAATTTCCAATCAAGGCGAATGCTTCCTGTCAGATAAACATAATTTGAAAAAAAGAATCGGCATTATTACCGCAATAACGAATGTTGAATACAAAAGGACGGTCCGATTTTACTATACGATTGCGTACATGAGAAACAAATCAGATTCCCGTTCTAATGCAGCGTTCTTTTAAAATTTTGATAACGATAAATATAAACTATATATAAATATATAAAAATATATACACGCTTACATAAATACAAAAATTATATACGGATTACATTAACTATAGTTGAGAGAAGAATCGATTGATGCAGAATATAAATTAAGCTTACAAAAATGTCGTCATGTATTATATATTTAAATTTAATTAAATAATATTTTTTCAAGATTACGTATCTCAACCAAAAAATATTCATATTATTTAAATATTATTTAAAATATTTATATCGTGTGTGCGCATACTTTCATTCCTTTATATTCAATTTTTAACAGTTGCGATTTTAACAAAAAAGTAAATCGGTAATATACTGGGTGGCCCATTTTAATCCATCCAGTCGAATATCTCAAAAATCAAGCCCGGAAGAGAAAAATGTTTCAAACAAAAGTTGTGTGGCTTCAAGGGGGCCATAAGATGGTGACAATGATTTGACCTTGGAAAATCATTTGAAGGTCATGTGAAAGTCAACTTTAAAATCTTAAATGGAAACCCCCATTTTTTATTTAGTATTCTTGTAGCTGACATCGGGAGCTTTCCAAAACACTATAATAAAGTATTTTTTTATTAAGTACTTTTTGAGTAATTTTATATTTTAATCTGACATATTTTGATATAAAAAATTAAATATCTCGTAAAATATTTAGTTTTTGATAATCTTACCGTAATACTTCTATGTACAGAATAATGAGACAAATCAATTAGTATAAAAAAAATTGTTTTTAAGAAAATTATTTACAATAAATTTTTTTAAACAATTATTTGTTTTTTTTGGCACTAATTAATTTGTCTTATTATTCTATACATAGAAGTATTACGGTAAAATTATCGAAAACTGAATATTTTACGAAATATTTTATTTTTTATATCAAAATATGTCAGATTATAATATAAAATAACTCAAAAAGTACTTAATGAAAAAATACTTTATTATAGTGTTTTGAAAAGCTCTCGATGTCAGCTACAAGAATACTAAATAAAAAATGGGAGTTTCCATTTCAGATTTTGAAATTGACCTTCACATGACCTTCAAATGATTTTCCAAGGTCAAATTATTGTCACCATCTTATGGCCCCCTTGAAGCCACACAACTTTTGTTTGAAACATTTTTCTCTTCCGGGCTTGGTTTTTGAGATATTCGACTGGATGGATTAAAATGGGCCACCCAGTACATGTTTCGAATAGTAATTTCACATAATGTAGAATTTTTATTTTTTTTCTCTCTCATATGCTTCCCAGACATTAGTACACAAAAAGTAGAAACGTTTCTCACCAACGAGTTTTTCAAGGTAGCTTTCCAAGAGATCAAAGGGCATTTTGGCAATCGAAACTTCTCTGCCCGAACTTCGTCAAGCAGGCAGTAGGTCACGGCAGTAGATAGAAAAAAGGAAGAAGTGTCGAACTCTTCTTCGTTTTCATTTTTTCCATTTAACGCGAGTGCTCGGGCACCAATATAAATTGAATTCGGCCCAGAGAGACGCGATCGACGTATAAACTCGCACGTGATTGGCGAAGGTGAGCGATAGCTCGCACGTGAGCGGAGGTGAGTGCACACAGGATACTCGTAAGGTGAGCCAAGAAGGTCAGTCGTGTGTGTAAGGACAACGGGTCGTTGGTATTCTGGGGTGTGCGTGTGTTTATGCGCAGGGATATTATATAGGAATACTTTATAATATTCTCTCGTGATCTCATAAACGCGATTCACAAGAGATCGGTTAGTTATATATGGATTAAAAATACAAATGTATAAAAAAATTCGATCTTTAATTGAATCTAGATTCATTCATTCTTAATGCGAATTATTCTTTAATCAGTCGTAAATTGTGTGCATGTGTGCGTGCGCGAACATCTCGATAAATTATAAAGCGAACGGCTTAGTTCATAAAAGCCAAACCAGAAGACCTGTTAAGTCAGGTAGATACGTAACTTTTTATCCGACTAGTCTGTCGAAAAGGGTCCTTCTGTGCGAAGAAATTCCTTTTCACATAGGCGCCGCATGCAGAAATTTTGGACGATATTTCATGTGTCACGAAAATTAATCTTTATTCTCGCTGCATCATACATTTAATAGTTTATCAAGATAATCTTTATTAAAAATAATTTGATATCAAGAAAATTTGTTTTTTCTCTTTCCTATTATATTCAAAAATATTATACGTTGGCTCTCTCACACACACACACACACACACACATATATATGAAAATATTTCAATGTTCTATATATTTTAATAATATTTTACAAAATATCTTGTAGCTTTTTTTAATCAAAATTAAAATGCTTTATATACATATACAATTCTATTTTTTTAAACAAGATTTAGCAACCGTCTGAAAACGTAAACGTCTTATCCTAATGTCATCGAATATCACACAGAAAATCTTTGCTGTCGCAGCACAAAGCAGTTATCATTTGGTAGTCAAACGACTCGGGATCACTTTCGTCGAGTCTCGCGACGACACTTAGCTTGATACTGCGGTCGAAGTTACATCTCGTATATTCCTTCTTATAATATTTTTCTTTCAGCGATAGTTGTACGTGTAAATTTCCGTCTTTTTGTTTATTTTTCACATGTAAACGTAAATATATAAATATATTATCTGTCTACATACCTTCTGTTTTTTATTGCAGATTCAGATCTTATATAATTCCTGCTAGTTATAATATTATTCAAGAAAGACGTGCACGTTCTGGCTGCTATAGTTTCTGTAGTAAAAGTCCGGTGTTTGCAGATTTGGTGAGTTTTATTCGACACTCGCGTTCTCAGAGTCTTCTACACAACATCTTATATAACTGCTATACATAAAAAAGTATCTTTGTCCTTTAAATCATATTTTAACTCGAGACATCATAATTTCCGCGGTATATAAGATGAATTTGAATTAGAATCTCAAAAATTATTATTGAAACTTTGCAATAATATATAATAGTTCCAATAGTATCCAAGATAGTTTAGAACAAGTTTCATGCGGGCGATTTAACAAATACCTAAAATTATTTTATGAAAATGATTAAGATAAAAGAAATATTATTTTTATATTAGATTAAATGCAATTTTTTTTTCGCTGTATATTAATAAATATTCAATAATAATCAATTGATTATTTTTATATCAAAATTGTAAAGAAAATGCCGCCGTCCACGATTGAAGATCTCTGCGTGTCATTACGCGCGAAAAAATTATTTTCCATTAAGCGCAGAAAAAAAGAGTCGACTTATAATACCGTGACAGATGGAATAAAAATACGAAATGCCATAATCGCTAAACATTTACGAGCCAAAGTGTGATGATGGCTATAAAAAGGAAAAAAAAAAAAAAATCTACCGGCAATGCGCCATCGAAAGTAAGCTTCCTCGATTCATCAGCGACTCGCCGGCACGTGTTTGACCACGTGTCGGCCTATATCGCGTAATCGCAGCACGGAATCCGTTCCTTGTCCTCCTCGCGATTGCACGTGCGCGCGCGCGCGCGCGAGTCTTGATAATGAGATGAGTTTACACGTGCACGCTACGCCGTAGGCGCAGAGAAAGGTGTTTATCGTTCATTTCTGTCGTTGCCATTTCTGGAAGATGCGATCGCGTTCCCTCGATTAGAAGCGTTTACGATCACCGTGGAGGATCGTCCGTCGCGCGAAACATTTACGTGATTTGTTACGCCCGTGTGTAATGGCGCATTTCTCGCGAGATATACAAGTTCCAAATAGTTTGATTATAACTTTTTATATCAACTTTTTTTATCTCTCTCTCTCTCTCTATATATATATATATGCCATCGTCCCATGTAACAGCTACACATTTACGTAAAAATCTTGCAATGATGATAATTATAAAATATCGTGCTTTCGCCAAATTATTCATTCCAACAGTATCCTTTTTAATTTGCAGGTGCCGCGATATCGCTTCTTTGTCCACGTTAAACAATGGTATCCCTCATACATATTATCCTCGGCATCGCACTCGTATTTTCTATTTATATTTTTCGTCGTAAAAGGCTTCGACTTCCGCCGGGACCATCCGGTATCCCGCTATTCGGCTATTTGCCATGGATAGATTCCGAGCGTCCTTATGCGTCGCTGACAAATCTGGCGAGGAAGTACGGACCGATTTGTGGGCTGCGAATGGGCTCGGTTTATACGATCTTGCTGTCGGATCCTCAGCTGGTAAGGCAGGCCTTTGCGAAGGATGCATTTGCCGGTAGGGCCCCGCTGTATTTAACGCATGGAATAATGCAGGGATACGGTGAGTAATCTCATCTCTCTATCTTGTTATGAAATTAAATTAAATCCACGCTAACATACGTATATTAATTTTCTCTGTATGTTTAAATTAAATAAAAATAAATCTCTAACATATATTAGGTGTACAACTTTGCTTCCGCCGTTTTTTCCCAAAATTCGAGGCTTTATTGTAAAAAACTGGTTATACATTTATGATTCGTTTTGAAATTGCTTGTTGAGTCACTCCCAATGATCGTGCCAATTCTTTTTGACTTTGACTCGAGTCTTCATTAAGTAATGCCTCCAATTCTGCATCTTCGAAAACCTTCTCACTTCCACCGCTATGCCAGTCTTCGACGTGAAAATCACCGTTCTTGAAGCGTTGAAACCATTCACGACACGTTCTTTCACTAATAGCGGCTTCACCGTAAGTATTTGAGAGCATTCGATGAGCCTCAGCCGCAGATTTCTTCATATTGAAGCAGAAAATTAAATAAAAATTAAAACCTCCCGCAAATGACGAGAATTTGGCTCGTAAACTGACATTTTCAATCGAGAATAACTTTATGATGCAGACACAAATCGACTAATGTTTCTATGGGGTTATGTTGACAGATGCCAAAGTTTATTGCATGACCGCATGACGTCTATGATCTATTTATTTCGACCACTATTTACCGCTAAAGCCATCTATAGGAAAACGGCGGAAGCAAAGTTGTACACCTAATAATTTAACGAGATGATCAAGTATAATGGTCATTTTAAAATGAAAGAAATAATTAGAGAAGGAGAAAGAGAGAGAGGGAAAGAATATATTACCTTAATAATTAATTATTCATGTCATTTTTTTATATAAAACATTTCTGTACTTAAATTTCAATTTGTTATTCTTCGAGAATGAGCAAATAAATTCAAGTATAATTTAATTATAAGAAATGGACTTTGGACGCGTTTAGGAATTGTAAAATATTCCTCAAGACAGTTGTTAACCGCGTTTGATCCGCAATCTAACTGATAATTTAAATAATTGTTGAAAGTGTACACATGTATTCTGTCATATATACAGTACCATATTGTACGACACATGGCGAATGCGAGTCGGGGAAACTCACGCGCGCGATCACGACTCGCCGGGAGAAGTGGTAACAATAGAGCGAGCAGTCGCACAATGGAAGGGCACCATCGGTCGTTGTAGGACGTAACGGTTCCTTTAACGAACGAAGTTTCGCCGTGGGCCGACTAACCTACTAAACAGCTGAAAGATCTACCTACCATCCGGTGGTGCCTTAGGATCCACAAAAAAGAAAAAAAAGCTGACGTCTCGGCCGTTCCCGTAGATAGGAAACGAGGTCGGCCCCGGCGTGGGTCGGAGGATTTAGAGAGCTTCCGGGTGGCGTAAAACCGCCGATCTACAAGCATTCTTCCGCGTTAATCCAACGTGTATGCGCAGTGAAAGTCTCTCTTTGAAGAGACCTCGTCCTCGAGTGTAAATGAGAAGTAAATTTCTTTCGGCGACACATCGTATTTGCTCGTAATGTCATTCTGACAGCTCTTAAGATGTTTCCGAAAAATCTTTAGAATACGCTCGAAAGTTACTAGTTACTTAAAGTTAGTTTCGTAAAATCGCGCACTCCTTTTCTTCTGCTCTTCTTTTTATACGATGGTCTTTCGAGCTACGCGTAATATGCTTGCTACACAGAACATCTAAAGTGAATATAAATGAGTAACAAAAATCTTACGCTTAATTTAAAGTTACAGATTATTATATTAAAAATTTTATTTTTGTATAGCGACATTAAAATCGAGTATTGAAAAACTATGATAAAAATGTACGAGATGTTACTTTAATATCATTCAACGTGTAAGAGTGATAAGAACGAGACTCACAAATACATCCTATTCGATTGTCGTAACGGCGTGTCGAGATAAAACCGTGTTTCGCTAAGGTGTGGACCGTCAAGGAGAATAAAATAGAGCTAGTCAGCCTGCTATGTCCCGTTCTCGCGATAACGAGGACTCTCTAGATCCAAGTGCCGTTACGATTTTCGATTTACGATCAACGTTACCGATTGCGGTGCCGACATTTGATAGCGGGTCTTCTGCATACGAGAGAGTTTCGTTCGTGCTCCGTTATTTGAGATATATAGAGTGCGCGTTACTGAACGTAATATACACGAGATAGATAGGTATCCGCGGATAAAACAGGCTTTCACGATATTTGGACCGTATTCCGTAAAAACGAAAACATTTACGATTAAGCACGTTTCTTAAATCAAAGCTCATTATTATAGGATATCGCGATTGACGTTTGCCGCGTAGCTATCGCTAGTCCCTGATTTAATACGACGCGGCCTTTGTCTTCAGATGAAAACAGGGTTACTCGAACGGTCATAAGTTTCGTCCGTCGACTGAAAATTCGCCGGCATGGCCACAAATTCCGTCGTCGGCGACGAATGGCGGAGCCGGGCCGCCGATCCGTGCGGGACGACGATAATTTCACGGCAAAGTGTACCACGGCACCCGGTGGTACACCTTACACCTCGTTTCGAAAGCTCCCATCCTCTCGTTCGCGATCCACCGACGTCTTCGGCGCGCTTCCCTCTCTTTCTCTATGCCCCCTCCCCCTCCCCGCGCGAGTCTTCTTTCCTCTTTATTTCTTCTTTTTTTTTTCGGTTCCCAGTGCATGCACGCACGTGTGCGTGAGTCTTCGACGATGTTTACGAGGCGCCATGTCTCCAAAGTCAACGGCCCCGTGATTTCTCCATTCATTTCCTCCGCGCTATAATCGCCGATCTCTTTTACAAGCGTGCCGATTTAGCGAGCTGATAAATACGCGTATGTATTACGAATCGGTCATCATATCAATTTTGGATTGTTGAGATGTCGCAAAGTCGGATTTGATTATGTAAAGTCAATCTATTGAGAATTTTAATTATTTTATAGCGTTATTTCATATAAAGTTGGGCTAGAATTTAGTAGAATTTACTTATCCGCTTCGAAATTTATAGATGCGACATTTAATATTGGGTTTATGCAATTAAATAAGTCAATATATTCAGACTTGATAAATATAAGGGAATTTAAGGCCTATATGAAAGAATTTGCATTACAATCATATTAATAAAGTACAAATTGGATGATGCGAGTGCTTAGATATTTGAAAAGCACAGGTTTGTATAGTTTATCGCGAATAATACGAATAAAAAATAATAAAAAAGAATATGAGCTCGATAAAAATTATCATGCATCATAATGTCAAATATTTTTTTAACGAAAATTTTCTGATCACTTTCATAAACCGAATATTTTTATAAAAATTTCAATTATTTTAATTCTTACGATGTAAGTTCAAAGAGATTGCATGTTTTTTTTTTACGAGATATATGTTGCCTTTTAGATCAGTTCAAAGTTTCACGAAATAAGCCAGAGAAATCCATATATGCTAAGAAGAGTATAAATTCAAATCCAGAAAGAAGTCAATGCAAAATAAATTTTAATTTAAATGCAACAAATTAATGATCGGCACGATAAGTTTAACGTAGCCACATCCTTTGCAAGCGCACCCTCGCGACATTCAGGCGCTTCTGACACCTTTCACGAGAGGCTTCTTGCGTCCGGAGAGTCTTCCTCCACTCCTTGTAGATGCCCCTCCAGAGCATTCAGGAAAGATCCTCCCGCCGTGTGAGTCTCCTTTCTTTCTCTACACCGGAATAACGCTTGGTGGGGAAATCCTAACCACGCCTCCATCAACAGGTACATATCTCGTATGATACACGTAAAGTTTCGCTAAACTTAGATCAACTGCAAGCGTTCGATTCGGAAGGAAAGGGAGGCTCTCTGAAGCGTCTAACGTTCGTTTCAAGTGGTGAGGACCGGGATTAGTCGGACGAGCGACCGTCCGACTGTAGACTGTTACTACTTGAGCTCAAGAAAGTATGCATCACGGCGCATTGAAGTCTTTAAATCGGAGCGTCCAATGAGCGACGTGTCGTCATTTTTGCGCGTATTCCGATAAAATGCGACGAATGCAGCAAAATATTCCTCCCGTTTATTATATTTTTTGATAAATAAACTTTAGGATTGACAATCGAGACATTTTTTTAAATAATAGGAGAAAAAAAAACAAGGGAAATATATTTATTGTATCCATAAGATAATTAGAATATTTATAAGCAGCAGCAAAATATATAACATTATCTATCCATATAATTTATAAATATCTAATATTTAATATTGCGTTAAAATATTGCGTCTCGAAAATTGATTGAGACAATGCTTAGGATATAAACTAAAAAATACGACTAGTTTATTGTTTATTGTTTATTTACATTTTAAAATTCTTATTTACCGAATTTTTTTGATCTCTACGGTTAAATGTTCTCGTGAATATTCTTTAATATTATATCGGCGATAAATTATAGTTATATAATAATTCTTGTTTATAGTTAAAATATTTGCTTTGGATTACGTATATTCTCTTGATTATCAGCGCAAGCTATTTTCCAGTATTACGTCTCTGTTATCCAATGTAAAATCTTGCGAGAGAAAAGCTATACACATAAATTGATGATGACGATGCTGCTGCCGCTGCCCACATGAGAAATGAATATGGGGAAGAATACTGACTCGGGAGGCGCGTGCCTTCCGACAGCGCAACCCGTGATTATCCGACAGCGCGTTTACACGCGCCTTTATGGGCGCGCTCACATTTCTTATGCAAACTGGTTGCCCCGCCACGATGGATAATGTCGTACTTAATAGCGTTAATTTATTATAGAGCGCACCGCGATGGCGAGATAACGCGCCGTCCGTAAACATATTACGCAAATTTTCTGCATTACACGTCACGTGTCGCATTGTCGGATCGATCAATTGCGTTTTATAGAATTTAATTGTTCTACGCATCGCTTAATTTAAAATAGAAAAAGATAAATGAAAAATAGATCGACGCATCGACGTATGAATATCGTTACCTGTCATATTTTTTTTCACATATATTCTTATGCTTATTTTTTAATTTTTAATTGTTGCCTTCTTTATTTGTACCTAATTCTACTGATAGGATTTTAGAAATTCTGCCATTGTTTTGTTAAATTTTTACTGTAGATATATTTAGCGATTTTTACATGGTATTTTCACGCTCTTTCTTCAACTCTGATTCGATAAAGAGTTACAATCTATGATTTTATAAAAATTTATTTTGCATATGAATATACACGTATATATAACATTAATACCGGCAACACTAATATAATCATTAAGTTACATATAATTAAATACAGGCAATCAAAAATATATATTTTTACGTTTAACAATCTTCTATTTAAAAAAGTGTCGAAATATATTATATAATTTGCAGACTTAAGAAATATTTCATAAAGGCGGCATTTCTTAGAACAGTTTGATTGTTCTAGGAAGCCGTAGCGAAACCTATTATAACAAGTAATTGCATTAGAGATGGTGAAAAGGATAGGATGGATCGGAAATGCCATAGATACCGTTGGTGATCAGGTAACGGAGAACGATCGGCAAATTGCCGGCGATGCGATACAAAGTATTAATAGGCTTCTGGGAAACGAATCGAAAGTAAGAGTGACGTTAATCCTTATAAGACACGTCTACTAGAGATACTAAGGAAATAATCGACTATGTGCGTTTAGATTAAGTTGTAGAAAAATACTTTTAAAATTACACATACATACATAATATTTACGCAAAAGAAATTTAATTTTATAATGCAAATAAAATAAATTTCTTATTATATATTGTTAATATTACTTCGTAATAAAATAATATTGTATATATCGCGTAATAGTAAGAGAGATATAATTTTTAAAGATATTTATATATACAGGGTGTCCCATTTTAAAGGACCCACTCAAATATCTCAGAAATACTGCGTTAAATCGAAAAATGTTTCTTTTGAGTTATTTTGTATTTTAATCTGACATATTTTGATATAAAAAATTAAATATTTAGTTTTTGATAATCTTACCGTAATACTTTTATGTACAGAATAATGAGACAAATCAATTAGTGCAAAAAAAAAACCAAATAATTGTTTTAAAAAATACATTGTAAATAATTTTCTTAAAAACAATTATTTTTTATACCAATTGATTTGTCTCATTATTCTGTACATAAAAGTATTACGGTAAGATTATCGAAAACTAAATATTTTACAAGACATTTAATTTTTTATATCAAAATATGTCAGATTAAAATACAAAATAACTCAAAAAGTACTTAATGAAAAAATACTTTATTATAGTGTTTTGGAAAGCTCTCGATGTCAGCTACAAGAATACTAAATAAAAAATGGGGGTTTCTATTTAAGATTTTGAAGTTGACCTTCACATGACCTTCAAATGATTTTCCAAGGTCAAATCATTGTCACCATCTTATGGCCCCCTTGAAGTCACACAACTTTTGTTTGAAACATTTTTCGATTTAACGCAGTGTTTCTGAGATATTTGAGTGGGTCCTTTAAAATGGGACACCCAGTATATATGTGTGAATAATTTAAAATGATTAATAAAAATTAGGTCATATTAATTTGAACGAATATCGCGTATAAATGCGGAGGATTTCGCGATATGACGATTCAGAGAGGCCATTGATATCAATGACAGATGCGTAAAAAAACTCGGAGATATGGTCGTAGTTCGAAACCGATTAGGAGTTGGCACTATTGCGATTAAAGCCTAAGTCTAAAGAACGATCTGTAGTGTAAAAACGTAAAGGTGTCGCGTTACACCTTGTACAGTCAGGGCAAGGTTTGCCGGTAAACGGCGGGAGGGAGACTTGATCTTGGAAAACGATAGACCATCGCTGACACTCTCGTTATCACCGGTGCATCGACCTGCATCGCGGTGATCGTCAAAAGTGTCTGGACGATTCGACGGCGTTGGCCTTTAAGCGGGTCGACAAAACCTGAAATTCTCGACGTCCTTGGTGCTGCCGCTGCCACACATGAGCGGCAGTATATTGACGCTAATTTCAGCCGATAAAAAAAAAGAGATCGCTCTGTCACGATTCACTTTTATGACATCGCGATTTACTTGAAATCGTTTGATAGGACTCGACGAGGACGGTTAAGTTTTCGCCATCTATACCACCAATATTGTTCGAGTAACGTTGTTGCATCTTCATTTCTTTAATAAACACAAGGCCATTCTTAAAACGCAACAAGGTATATTAATAGACTTATAATTGATTCATCTCTTTTAATATTAACGAAGATACAAAAGTTCGCAAAAGCGACGCAAATCGTTAATCATCATTATATTATGGCATATAATAAATTAAAAATGATTATAGATCGATTGAAATATGAGGCTTTAAAAATATAATTTCTCTGTTCATTATATTTATAAAAAAAAAAAAAAAAAATATGTTAATCATCAAAGATTTCTCTTCTCTCTCTTCCATTAAATTTCTCAATTAAATTAAATTGTTAAATTGATATATGCAAAAAAATTGGATTTTTCATACAATTGTACCCCACACGCGTAGATTCTTTTTATACAGGTTCAAAAAAAAGCCAACTAGTACATTCGAACATTCACGCGATGATCTACAATCAATTATAGACAAGTTGCAGTTTCAATCGCACTTGACATACCTCAGCACTGACTCAACGATGCGATCAGAAGCGCGCGTGTAAAATAAGCGTTACGAGCGAGCTTCCATACACACGAGCGACTATTCGTATTCCGCTTAGCTTATTACGAACGCGTAACACTGACGTAAGATGTCCGCGATTTTCCCGACGACTTGTTTTCCTCCTTTGAGCGCGGGAGAATGGGTGTGGGTGGAATTTCATTTTTTTTTTCCTCTCACATACACGGCGATTCTACTTCTGCTACGCAGTATCCTTGTATCGTTTATTTTTTTTTTTTTCATTCTACGTAATTATTTACACATCTACTGTTATATATCTTTTATCGTTGTAAGACTGTCGTATGTTGAATTCAGTTGTAATAACTATGGCAATCAATTCTGAAAAGATCGGAAATTTATTTGATAGTGTTAGAAATATGTTTTCCAGACCATCGGGGAAAACACAATTTCTAATAATTATACGCATGGCTGGTTGGCTTCTGCTAGGAATACACGAATCTTCTTTTCTCTTTTCGTAACGAGAAGCTTATTCGCGATTGGGTAGGTTAGGCACGTTCAAACAAACCTGGAACCGACCGCCTCGCGAAGGACTCTCACTTTTATATCGGTCTCCTTGAAGGAAGTTCTCCCGGTCGTCGACAGTTTTGCTCTGCATCCGCGGGGAATTACAGTTAGCTTCGCAAGGACGGGCCGACGGCCTTTCCCGTTAAGAACGACGGAACGTTGTATGAACACCGTTCACATTATCATCGACTTGTCACGAGCCGCGCTCCTAAAAGATCGTCGATCATCATCCGAAATTTTTCCACTTATTCAAATTGATGCGACATTAATCGAAATATATATACATGGTGTCCCATTTTAAAGGACCCACTCAAATATCTCAGAAACACTGCGTTAAATCGAAAAATGTTTCAAACAAAAGTTGTGTGGCATCAAGGGGGCCATAAGATGGTGACAATGATTTGACCTTGGAAAATCATTTGAAGGTCATGTGAAGGTCAACTTTAAAATCTTAAACGGAAACCCCCATTTTTTATTTAGTATTCTTGTAGCTGACATCGAGAGCTTTCCAAAACACTATAATAGAGTATTTTTGTATTAAGTACTTTTTGAGTTATTTTAATCTGACATATTTTGATATAAAAAATTAAATATCTCGTAAAATAATGAGACAAATCAATTAGTATAAAAAAAAAATTGTTTTTAAGAAAATTATTTCAACAGTATTCTGATTTTTGGAGAGCAATTTTCAAACCATTGCTATTCAATATTCACCGACGAGCCATTGTAATCTTCCACGATTACCGTCCACTTCGTCGTATCGATTCATCTGTCGAATCTTGCGATCGGAAAATCACTTGTTTTTTATTAACTGCACGATAAAGGCGTTAAACCTTTGCAAGCAGTTTAGACGAATATAACTCTGTACATCTATCGCGAAATGCATACTCTTTAATTTTAAAGACAAAACATACATTTATTTGGCATAAGAGATCTGTTGAATCTCTTCATTTCTCTCTTTCTCTCTCTCTCTCTCTTCTCTCTCATAGACCGTCCTCAGAAATCTTACGTATAATTGGAAGATTCGCTAAGGACTATTATCGAATAGTAGAAACAGTATGTTTGAGAATGTGATCGACAGCACTATCCCGGTATTTTAATGATCGCGCCATAAAACGGCGATCGATCGGTCGGCTGTATTTGGACAGGACGACTATCGCGCGCGGGTCCGCCTTCTCGCGCTGCATTCGCCGGACTTTTTGCCGGCCGAAGTGGAATGACCGGCCCTGAAACGTTCGGACGCATGTATGCATTATCCGTCCCCTCCCCCCCCCCCGTCCGGTTTATTTCTGGCGGTTCGCGAATTCGTGGTGAGCGATCCTCTCCGCGAGCGCGAACGCCGTGCCCGAGAGTCCGAGTGATGTCATCCCTTGAGATCACCGCGGCGGGCGGGGTGTTTAGTTGCGTAAGAATCTTCGACCGACAAGGAGAGCCTCATTGTTCGTAGCCGCGCCGGATGCATCGCGAAGATGTGAGAAGCAGCCTGCGAGTTTTATTAGGTGTACAACTTTGCTTCCGCCGTTTTTTTTCCAAAATTCGAGGCTTTATTGTAAAAAACTGGTTATACATTTATGAGGCGTTTTGAAATTGCTTGTTGAGTCACTCCCAATGATCGTGCCAATTCTTTTTGACTTTGACTCGAGTCTTCATTAAATAATGCCTCCAATTCTGCATCTTCGAAAACCTTCTCTCTTCCACCGCTATGCCGGTCTTCGACGTGAAAAATCACCGTTCTTGAAGCGTCGAAACCACTCGCGACACGTTCTTTCACTAATAGCGGCTTCATCATAAGTATTTGAGAGCATTCGATGAGCCTCAGCCGCAGATTTCTTCATATTGAAGCAGAAAATTAAAACCTCCCGCAAATGACGAGAATTTGGCTCGTAAACTGACATTTTCAATCGAGAATAACTTTATGATGCAGACACAAAATCGACTAATGTTTCTATGGGGTTATGTTGACAGATGGCCAAGTTTATCGCATGACGTCTACGATCTATTTATTTCGACCACTACTTACCGCTAAAGTCATCTATAGGAAAACGGCGGAAGCAAAGTTGTACACCTAATACAAAGATGGAACTAACTTATTCTCTTCTTCTTCTTTTACGAATTCTTCCGTAAAGACTATCATCCTAATGCTCTTTTTCCCTTTTCAAAAATTTTACCACAACATGCGACAATACCATTTCTAAAAAAGCAAGGATATGCAATATATGTATCTCTATTCAGATGGAAAATATTAATTTCCTCACTTTCTAGCTTTTTTTATACGCATAAAATACGCAGTCATGAAATATATTATTTAAATTTTTAATTGATCCTGATTTGAAAAGTTGATATCTTAAAAAAAATCTAAATATTAAAAGAATAACAAATTAAAAATTAATATTAATTTAAATTAAATATATTAAAACTTAAATTCTATGCTATATATAATGAACAAGTATAAAAGTGCCACAATTATTACAAAAAGTAAACGAATAGAGAAAACTATATAATATATATGACATTTGTCTTTAAACAGAAATATAAAATATAAATATAAGATTTATATAAGATTAAAGAAATATAAAAAAAAAATATAAGATTTATTCGTTCAAAAGTTCAATTATGATTTTTTTAATTGTCTCTATTTTATTGCTCGATGATTTAAAATCTATCGAGCAAAGAAAGAACGTACTCGCGATCCCGGAAAGTTTCCTTGGCGTCATTTAAATACGACACTGACCTATCGACAGCGCTGGCTCTTAGAACAAGATGCGAATGATAAATAGTATCGCAAACACACATCATGCGATAACCTATTTGTACTTCACGCCCGGCGTATATACTTTCATTACTTCATCTCTTAACGCTCGAGCGTACCATGACGAAATGTAAAATTCGCAGAAACGATCGTCTCTCCCTCGAGATTCTCTTTCGTTCCTCCGTGTGTGCGCAACCGAAAATCATTTAATAAGGACAGCCATGATTAAAGAATTCGCTCTACGCATCTATATTCCCCCTTTTCCCTTACATAATTGATAAAAATATCAATTCATGCGTAAGAAGAAGCACGATCCGTCCAACATATCGTCTGATAAATTTGCGCGCCAAAGATCTCGATCTATATTCTCGTGGCGCATCAACCGTAAACCTCGATAATCTCATTGAGTGATGATCAAGATTCCGAGATCATTCTCGCGCGTGTGATCTGGCTGCGAAATCGGATGTACGTAAGCGACACACCTTTACTGTCGCGGCGCAGATGCATAAATTTTGCGGCGCAAAGTTTCCTATTACCTCTTTAAAGAGCATAATAAAAACTCATTTCAATCTTGCTTAGCGTTGCGATAAAAAAAAAAGTGCATATAATATCTAGATTAATTAAGTATAATTGTTAGCTGATAATGAGACAATTATCTGTATCTGTATCTGTACCGAGCAGTCTCACGTTTTATTATACATACATTATTTTATTCTTTCTATGCTTAAAAGAGATAAGTGATACAAAATAAGTGAACACACATGTGTATTCATGTATTGGAGAAAGAGGAGAAATTTATATATTATTTATTAATAATATAATATTAATAGAAAAAATGTGTAGGTAAAAGAAAAATAGACGTTTAAAATAATACAAAAGGAAATCGAACGATAAATAACGTCAATGAACACTTTGTCGTTCGGGCCGTCATGCTTAATCAGCTATCGCGATCGCTATTAATCGACGATCGCCGTACCTGGTTTTATACCGCGAATACATCGAAGGGAGGGACGTCGAGTGGGTGCGGTGAGAGATTATTGTTTATTCATTCGAGGATTATCCTTCGGCGAGTTCAGTGGCTGCGCCTACTTACGGAATGACGGTAATCCTCTCTCGCTATTTTTTACACCCTCCCACCATAAGCGCGACTCGCTTCCACGCAGAAAGGGGAAACGCGACGGAGATACGTTCGGGTGGTGGCATTATTTACGATCGTGCGATTAAGGCGCGACGAGAATCACCCTTGCGCAAAAAAAGAAAAATAAACAAATAAATGAAAAGAAAAGAGAAAATTCGAACAGGATTCTCATCTCTCCGTTCTTTTATGCACTCCGCAGGCATTATTTGCGCCGAGGGTGATCTCTGGAGGGATCAGCGAAGATTCGTAGCCGGATGCCTGAAGAATTTCGGCATGGTTAAGTTACCCGGTACCAAGAGGGACAGGATGGAGGAAAGGATTCTCACGGCCGTGAGCGAATGCATATCGGTAAATTTAACGCCTAACAACATTATTAATAAGCCTAGCCTAGCTAAATGGACATTTTACGCGAGGCCATCGTGTGTCGCGTAAATCTGCCCCTAAACGAGTATATTTATGACCAAACATTTTATTTCGAAAGAAATATTGACGCAAAATAACACTTAAATTCTTACGCGAGTTATCATTTATTTATCTGGAAATGTCATTGCATTTAATGAAGCTATCAATTTCTGTGACATTTCGACATGCCATCAACGATGACGTTTAAGAATTTAAATGTAAAAACCGTTGCTATAATATTAAAAAAAAATGTTCCATATTAATTCCTGATTTTAACGAAGAAGGAAGCATTATAGAGAGAAATTCTTCATCGATCCTTCAGAAATTAAAAGATCGCGCTACGAAAGACGGTATCGATCCACTGGAGACGCTTCATCACTGCGTGGGCAATCTGATGAACGATCTCGTATTCGGCAAAATTTACGAGGAGGACGACGAGGTGTGGAAATGGCTGAGACACTTGCAGGAGGAAGGAGTCAAGCATATCGGAGTCGCAGGGCCGCTCAACTTTTTGCCGCTCCTCAGGTACGGCGCTATCCCTGACAAAGATCCTTCGAAGATCCTTCCCGATTGACGCGACTACGCGTATTTGCATAACGCGCGATATGTTTTGCACCTCGCTAACGAAAGGTAAATCACCGCATTACCGCGCGGAAAAAAAAAACCAAGTGAATTGATCTAAACGACCAATTAACACGTCGATGATGCGGCGATGATGATTCATTCATCGTCTACCATGCAAATGCCATGTTTTTTATCGAGGGCGATGCTTTTCGAGCGATAAACGTAGAAGGATAGACAATTTTTTTTTTTTATTGCATATATGTAAGCAATATGACAAATTGAATTAAATACCCTCATCTGGAAGAGTAAATATAAATCTTTGTAAAAAAAAATAGTGCAAAGTACAATTCTACCCGTGCTAATTCAATTTGCATAAGGTAAATCGGAAAGATTATCGATAAAGTATCTTCTCAACGAAAGGTTATAATTATCAAATCAAATTAGCTTATTTGGTAAAGGTTGTGATGTGGAATGTAAAAACTTCATATAATTATGCTATCGATATATAAATATTATAACAATTATTAATACATATTTGTTATTTCTCATTCTCGCACATAAATATCATTTATTTTATTTAAATAAAAAGAATATATTCACTATATTATACTATACATATTATACGAATAATAAGTAAATAATTTATATTTTTTTAAGATATAGCGTGAGTCTGTAAAATATATTTAAAGATTTTCAACTAAAACTTATATTAAAGTTAAGAAGAATTTTTTTGATGAAGAAAGATTATATATTTAAAAACGTAGAGATTAATATAAATTTCGTATGACACTTGGGAGTAAACAAAAAATTTTGTCGTTGGAATTTTTCGATTGTTTAGATTTGTACCACGATATGGCAAAGTAATGGCGTCACTTATCGATGGCAAACTGAAGACGCATCAAATATATCAAACGTTTATCGATGAGCATCGTGCCCGGTTTGAAAAGACAAATAACATTCTTGCGGCTTTCGACGATGTGATGAGAAGCAATGCAAACAATCCTGGATACTTTACGCAACCTCAATGTTATCATCTCTTGGCCGATCTTTTCGGCGCAGGCACCGATACGACCTTAACAACTCTTCGATGGTTTTTGCTTTTCATGGCGACGCATCCAGTCGAACAAGTATGCTTTTTTTTTTTTAATGTTTCTCGATAAGACCTTTTAAATAAATAATGTTATTTCTGATGAAGAATCTCTATTCGCTGTACGATTTCTTCAAATTTTATATGTCTTTGTTTATACGTAGAAAAAAATTCACGATGAAATGAACGAACTGTTGGGACAAAAGCCGCCCAGTTTGGAGGACAGATTTGTTTTAATTCGATTAGAAGCTGCCATCGCGGAGACACAAAGATTGCGAAGCGTTACACCGCTTGGCATTCCTCATGGAACAATGGAGGTAACATTATAGCAATATTAATTAGAATGAGAAAATTAACGCAATTATTGCATACTTATTTTATAAAATCAAATATATCTGATTATTTATCTGTAAATAATTATAACATTTGCAAATAAAGAATATACGTGTTTCTGTTGTTTGACTAATATCGACAAAAAAAAAATCGCAGTTAATTTTGCGATTTTTGCACATGACAAATGAAAATTAAAATATATTGATGCGAGACGATTTACATCCAGAATACGCAAATAGGCGATTACGACGTACCGAAAGGCACCATGGTTATTCCGCTGCAATGGGCTATTCATACGGATCCTTTATACTGGCACGATCCGCTCTCTTTCAAAATCGAAAGATTTATTGCTGAGGATGGAAGTCTTGCCAAGCCAAAAGCTTTTTTGCCTTTTCAAACGGGTAAGCTTGAATGCGAAATGCAAGATGGAAAACAGTGTTTCGTTTAATCTCATATATATAATAATATATGTATATGTTGCATTTTATATAATTTTAAGGTAAACGTATGTGCATCGGTGATGAATTCGCCAAGATGATATTATTTCTCTTTGCTGCAAGAATTCTTCGTTCATTTGTTATATCGGTGCCACCCGGTGCACACATGGATCTGGAGGGCGAATGCGGAATTACTCTGATTCCAAAACCGCATCGCTTGGTTTTTACGTTGCGGGAATAGATTACAATATTTTTCTTATACTCATTAATATTATACATACAAATTATTATGTATAATATATACAAAACTAAGTATGTATTTACAAATTTCATAAATATATATATATATATATATATACACGTTTGATTTGTTTTGTATATATAATGTAGCATCCGTACAAAAATACGATTAAAATAAATGATAATAATATTGACCTTTTATCAGGTTCTGCTATTAATATAAACTATTATATGTTTATTTATTATTATGCTAGAGCATAATAATTATATTTTTTCTATAAATTTATGGTTCTGCCAATATGAGTCTTAAGTAAAATATGTTTGATTGAATCCTATTTATGTTAATTCTATATATCAAAAATTAAAATTATGTTAATACGCATACGATCGCTTGACTCATATTACGTCAGTACTATTTATTAAAAATCACAATCTTATTCTACCGATTTATCTTTCTCTTTCCTGAAGACTAATGCTTTTATCAAACTTTTATCATAACGACCCGCGGCACAAAGGTTGCTGAAATGCATGATTTTAATTAATTTCAGAGATGTCAGGAAATCTCTGTTTATGATTACTTTCCTGTTTACTTGCAACAGGTTGTATGCCAAACTTTTGTATATATGTATACATTTTTCACAAGACAGGTATTAATAAGATCGGTAGCTAACGTCGCGCAAGATGTCAGATATATATATATATATATATATTCGCATGTCGGTTTATAACCTGATTGCGGTAACCTACACACACCGCACATCACACACACACACACGTCGGCAGTTAAATATTTCGCCATCGCCAAATATTTGAGCCAGCCGATATAAGAAAACACGAGCGTTTTTATTAAAGCATGCGAAGCGTGGCAAGTCGCGAGAAAATATCCACCCTGTGAAAATGGAGCGAGATTTATTTGCACGCATCTCGCGACTGTTACTTTAAATCGGCACATGTTCATTATCCAATGTACGCTCTTAATACGAAGTTATATGCCGTTAAAATGTCAACCGCGATCATGGATTATTGGGAGATGATTTTACATAAATCGCGCGCGCGCCCCTTCGCTTCGCTCCTTCTCTCTCCTTCCCTTTCCCTTCTTCTTCTCGCACATCTCGCATCAGATTCGTAAAATTCCGTCATCGTTATGCAACACGCATTTTTTTCTCCTCAACGTAGTGGCCTTGGATAAATTATAAGAGCACACCGTTCACCATACACTAATAAAATGGTTGCGTTTCCTTCTATTAATTGTCGAAGCGTACAAAAACGCTGCAGGATATAAGGAAAAAAAGCAAGAAGCTAATAATTTTGACTCTTTTCGTTAAAGGAGAAGAGAAAAGGTCGAGGCTCTCGAAATGAACGATGAGTGCATTCGAAGGCCTCATCCTGCTTCTTGCCCATGTTAACATATTTATGCATTTTAAATGTCAGTAAAACGCTGTGACGGATACTGTGAACAACATGTAAAATTATGCAACCAACGGAGAAATTTTATTTGCAAAAAAATTTACTTATAAAAAGTTGATCTTGTATAGCTTGATAGAGATTTATTCTTCTGATTTAAATTGATTATATTTTTATCGTATACAATGGGAGGATGAAATTTTTTGCGTTAATTTTGGCGAAGTATGCCAAAAAATTTAATCATTTTCAATGAAAAATGCGGCGAATCAGCTGTCTGTAATAACAATAGCTCACATTGTAGTAAATAATTGAACGGATCATTAATAGCAGTATATTAAGTGAAAGGTTTATTTTGTAATTTGAACAATTTTGTTAACGTAGTTTGCATCATATAAAAAATTTAAAAATCCACTAAACGATACAAGACGCCAATTAATTTTTATTTTGGAAACAATTACAGTTAACTTTCAATGCTTCTTGACACACTACATCGCGATGGCCCAATGCCACTTTAATCAAGAGATGAAGAAATTCAAGCGAACCGAGCTATAAAAAGAAGCTGCTCTATCAACACACTTTCAACTTTGTGCTGGGTAGTAAAAAAGAAAAGCCACAAAACGCCTCTTCCTGCTTCATTGAGTCAAACTTTGAAGCAATGGTTCTTCAAACTTTCTGTCTTCACTGTGTACGGCAGCCGGTTGGCTACTCGACCGACTCTTGGGCGACGAAAAGGCCACGAAAAGAGACGTATATATCAAAATGTAAAGTATAAAGGCCCTATTACTGGGTCAGCAACAACAGCCACGTCTGCACATGGCGCACACGCGCATCTGGGATATCTATCTGCGTGCACGTATATTGCAGGAAACGCGCCATTATCACAATGTACGTTCACGGGACGTGCTGACAGCCGGCTGAGCTGACCTTACGTAACTTGTGTGCGGTTTGGGGCCACTTGACTTTCGTGTCATTAACCTTACCTTACGGGCGTAATGTGTACCCGTCGACGATATTTCGTTAGAAACTCAGAGCGCGCGAGTTTCTCTTATGTAAGCGCGCGAAGCGCTGGTCTTTCGCTTTTGCGAGCCGCGATGCTCCGCGATTTTTATCATCTCCTTCGTATGTTTGCGCGAGTAAACTTGGCACGAGGTTAAACGAGGTTACAGTACCGTGACATGGAAAATCTATAAATTAATTTATATTATATAAATTTCACTTGTATATAAATCTCATAAACTTCTGAAATCTTAATTAATCTTGAAAATTTGTGAGATTTCATTAGTAAAAATATCACTTTTGACAAAAGTCAGCCGTCAACTGATATTGTATAATACTCCTCGATAATATATGAATCTTGACTTAAAAATTATTCGGAAATTTACGAAAACGTTCTCGTGCAAATGACCTGACAATTTCTTGGCAACATTTCTTTTTCTAATTCGACACTATTAGAGCCTTCTCTTTAATCATCCGGTCAAACTCGCCAACCAGCGTAATTGTATCTATTCGTGACTATTTTTAGCTACAGCATCGCGGACTGCCTGGTTGTATAAATTGGAAAAAAGTGTACTACTACAAATGCGAGAATACTGAACGGACCAGTGGAAGAGAAAGCTAGGCCCAGCTCAAGTCCTCTTTCGTAGGCCCCGAGCAAAAGTCCTCGAAATATTAAGCGGCAGGAAGGTATGAGCGCGCGATCACAGAGATCAGAGACGAAGGCCGATGATGCAGCTGAGGAACCAGAAGTTTTTTTACTTATCTTTAAGAATCCGGTTCTCGAGGCTGCAGTTTTCAAACAAAATTTTTCGCGGGAGCAATCGATGAAGAATTCGATTTCTTGAAATACATCAACTTCGAGATATCTCTCTCTCTCTCTCTCTCTCTCCCTCTCTTCAGAATCTGTGAAATAAGTTTCCTTACATAATAAGCAATTGGATTGTTAGGGATAAATCAGTCATTAGATCGATCATCTCAACTGCAAAACATCTTTATTTCGTAGAAAAAAAAAGAAACATTAAATAACACAGGTCGACGGGTGAACACAATGCGGCATTCTGCAACTCGTGCGTGCTACGTGCTAAGATTAATTAACGCCCTATCGGATAACTCGGGCGAAGAAGATTACTCTGCGCGCGGGACATATCGAATCCCGGATATGCTGGAAGCAAATCCGTCAGTCATCGAATAAAATGAGTACTTGGGAGTTTTTCGGACACTTTCTAGTTCCTCTATACCTCGGGAGAGGAACGACGGGATCGGCGGATCGCCGCGCGCTCATTGCCGTTTCTAGGATGCACAGCCTGGGATATCGCTTTGGGAAATCGGATTGAGACGACGTCACGCAATGAATCGTCGACCGTACATCCCGGATCTCTTGGATATTCACAGCCTCAGCCCGCGCTCGCGCCCGAACAGTAAATAGGCGATCGTCGCTCGTTGGGTCGATGCTCGTTCAGTCTATTTCCGAACGATCGCCACCTCGCGGCGGATGTCGCAACGGCGGAATCTCACGGCGACTTTCACGAAAATCGCTCTCGGCCGATTCACATCGGCGTCGGCGTCGACGCACACTTCGGCTCTTATCGCTAGAAAAGTTAACGAAACCGCGATATTGGCGCGAGTGATCTCGGGTACAAGGGCAGTCTCGCATTCTCGTCAAACGGCACGTCGACCAGCAGCTATGTATCATTAAATATACGCATACAGCACACACGTTAAACGCACGCTACGCGCTCACGCACTCAAATCGATAATCTATTTACATATGTGGATATGTTATTTCTCTTTCTCTCTCTCTCTCTCTCTCTCTCTCTCTCTCTCTCTCTCTCTCTCTCTTTCTCTCATTGTCTTTCTCTCTCCACTATTTATTTTCTATCTTAATAGCGGATTGTTATCGTTATCGTGAACGAAAGAGGGGCATCGAGCCGCCACCCTCGTTCGTCCGCGGAGATCTACGGCGAATCGACAATGTTAAGGAGTAACGTACTAAACATGAATGACAAAGCGCGATGGCTGAGATATCTCTGAGACATCTTTGAGATATCTCTGATTAGAAACGACTGTATAACAGGATTAAAGTTGCTCGTTTACTCACAAGGCACAAAATAGCTATCGAAACAGTTCGATACATCGAAAACGCGTCGATCTCGCCGATTTAGACTAAGCGCTAATAAATACCAGGCCTGGGATGAAAGGGGAAACATTTGTAAAGCAATAAATACTCATGGGGACTATCGGAGTGAGTGAAGGGTTCGGCGGACGTAGGAGAGGAGGTAGGGAGAGATGTGATTCGAACCGTAGGCTCCTTTTGTACTCTAAGCCTTACCCGAGGAGGATTTTCGATCATCCGATCAATATTTTGTTTATGTTATTTTCCAAAAAGTTACTTTTGCAGCCAAAAAAGTTATTCACTAATTCATTATTCTTATGGTCCCGGCGTCAATACAAGATGGTTACGTAGAATTATTAATCCATGATTGTAATAATTGATCACAATCCAATTTGTAATATCTCGATGATGCCCGCAGTGGCGTGGCTAATGATTTTTTTTTTTTTTAGGCTTTCTTTGGATCAAAATTTTTTTAATTTTGTATAGCGAAAAGAAGCTACGCGTCCGGTATGGCGAGGTCATGTTCACGGAATTGGGTGGAAAAAAAAAAAAAAAAAAAAAAATTGAAAGAGATTGTAGATATAGATTTTTAAGAGGCTTGGAGTTTATAGAAATGGATAAAAAATATGTTTGTTAGTAGTGACGGATGAATTTAATAATTGGAGGAAAGGAGTCATATATCTCGCCGTACCAAATTAAGTAGCGGGAGCACACCGAAAGCAACGAAATACGCTCGAGAACCTAGCTTTTTCTCTACATCTAACTTATTGTGACTCTCTCTTATCTACTAACAAAATTATTTAGTAACTTTCCACAATCTATCAATTTTTTTTTTTTTTTTTTTCGGAGGATCATCAATTCGCTTCAAATTATATACTAGGAAAACAATTTTATATATCGGAAGACGATCGATTATATAACGCACACATTTGTGTGAAGAATTTCTAGTTTCTAAGAACTGGAATATATATATATAATATAAATACAAGCTTTGATTAAACTAAAAATGCATCCTTTATACTCTTACAATTGGAATAAATAAAAAATTTTTTAAATTTCTTTAAGATGATATTAAAACGCATATATAAAATTTAATTGTGTAAAAGCAACTCTCGATCGTTCTCCGATAATTAATATATAACCAGACAACCTTACGGGATTCCACCTCGGCTGATGCGCGCGTGCATGGATGATCCCGTGGCGCAAAATCTCTCTTGTTTTGTTCGATTTTTCTGCGGCAATAGGAACAACTACCGTGCCCGTGGCTCTGGAACCCGCTAAAGAAGCTCAATGGCTGCCGACGTTGCGCAAGGGCCCGCCGGTGGTGATCTCGTTACTGCCGCAGTCGGCCAGATTGAGATCCCTCTGCAGCAGGCAAACCTTGAAGGGATCCGGGGATACCGTGATGCCGGCGTTGCCCCGCAGACTCGGCAACGAGGTGCCTTCGGGCAGTCTCAGATCGAAGGTGTGCATCAGCGAGCTGAAGAATAGGAAGAGCTCCATGCGCGCCAGCACGTCGCCCAGACACATTCGTCTACCAACTCCGAACGGCATGAAGTACTCCGGCTTGTAGATGTTACCCTCGCTTGTGAGGAAACGAGCCGGTCGAAAGGTCTCTGGCTCGTCCCAGAGTTCCGGATCCATGTGCACCGCGTGCAACAGCGGCACCACTTGACAACCGGCTGGTATCGTATAGCCGTTCAACGTCACGTCCCTGTAACACGAAGAGACGGGAAGTTTCATCAGTAACTGATCGATTAAATTGATAGTTGATTGAGAAAGCGGATTTGGAAAGAGTATTGAAATATATTTCTCAATGACTAAATATATAGCGATAAAAAATGTGATGTGTACTTGGTTACTAATAATTATCTGAGAAGGCAACATATGTAACGTTTCACGAAATGAATTTAATGTTATAATTACCGTGTCTAACGTCATCTAATGACATATTTCAATGTCAGCTATACGGGATACTAATCTATCGGTGAAGTCGGGCACTAGCTTGACTTTTTACACGCACGCACGTGCGCTCGTCACGCTCCTTCTGGCCGCGTTCTCCGTGGAGAAGTGAAATTGTGCCGCCCGCGCGCAGTTTCTAATGGCGGCCATTGCTTTCATGTGCGATCGTTCCTAACGAGTTATTCTCGATATATCGCGACGAATCGAATACACCTGCTACCGGCAGAATAGGCTCTTTGTCCGTACGAGTAACGGTGTCGTCGACCTCTCGAAGCCGCTTCGAACCAAAGGCGGGGCAGCCCGGCCGAAAAGCAGACAGAGGGACCACGCACCTTTGCTTTCACTTTTGCTCGCCGAATATAATCGTCCAAAATGATCGCGAGATTCTGATATGCCAGACACGGAAAGCCGTCTGAGGAAGAAGGCGAGGACTCGTTGTGAAACCCGCTCTTAGCTCGTGTAAAGGCAGAGAGAAAGGGAAAGGGCGTGCTTACGCGCATAAGGCGAATCGTGTAAGAGATAGAAGAGATGAAGAGGATCGAAAGATGCGCGTTACGGAAGAATAAATATCAATTACGCGGGGATTAACTTACCGTGTGGTGGCGTGCGTGGTTCCAAGCGGTACGATACTGGATCTGCGAAGAATTTCTTGAATTGTCGCCTCGGTGATCGGAAGGAAGGGAAGATCCTCCAGTGTAGGCAGTCTGGATCTTCCTACGACCTGGTCCAATTCCTCTTGCACCGCTTTTGCCGCTTCCGGATGATGTAGCATTAGAAGCACCGCCCATTCCAAAGTAGTTTTCACCGTTTCCATGCCGGCGGAGAAGAGATCGCCCAGAATCTGTTGCATCTGACGATCTGTATGAGAGAGAAGAGCAGTTTTTTAGAGAAGCGCTCGCATTATAAATGAAGATATATCAATCATTATGCGCGATAAATGCAATAATTAAAAATAGAAATAGTGGCAAAAAGAAATATCGATTTCTAACTCACCATGATTTTTTCCTTGAAAAAGCTGAGTCTCCCGACCTTCCTCCTTAGCTCGCTGAATCTCGAGCAAATAAGTGTCCACGAGATCGCGCACGTTATTCTTGTTGAAGGTGTCTCTGTGCTGATCGACAGTCTCTTGGAAGAAATTCGCCATTTCCGCCCGATTCTGCGAGATCTTATTTCGGACGCCCTGCATGCAAGGCAGGTAACGCATGATCGGTATATAGTTGACAGCCACTACGCTGGCGAAGAGTTTGAATCCCTCCTCGATGAGACCCATGAATTTTTTGAATTGCGAGTCGCCGTGATGGAAACGCACTCCCATTATGAGCGTGCAGATCACGTTACTGATTGACATACCCAGGCAGAGCGAGATATTTGTGGGCGCCCCGCGTCGCATCGCCATCCCCCGCAGAAACGTATCAACTTCGCACTAAATTAAAATATTGCAATCATATATTTCGAGCTTCAAATTTTCTAGAAACTTTTTATCTCGTGTGGATCAGAAGAACTTTTTACCAATATTGCGTAAATAAGTAAAAAATAAATTTTCGACAGAGAAATAAAAATTGCATGAGCTCAACAATGGACGAAGCAAATTAACAGATCGCACGTTATATTAATACAAATTTTAATTTAATTTTAATTGTACTCACCATAATTCTCGACTCCAAATTTTTCTTGCCGGCGCCACTCGTCATACCGAAGTTTCTAAGCTTGTCGTGAAGAAATCTCCTCTGATCTTTCCACAAGGCACCCTCCGTATTTACGATACCTGTAACAGCGATATGGACGATGCTAAATCGCGGCTGAACTGTCGGCTATCCACGATTAACTCGTTTTGTTATCGGCATAACGCGATGCCGATCCTCGGTCCGCGAACAATGTACGATTGCAACATCTTGACGCACAAGTTAGGATTGACCAAAAAGAAACGCGCAGCCGTGATCGATTAAAAAAGTAAATCGAGGAAAAGGAAAACGATCACTCGAGAGATTTCTCTCGAATATCGCGCTTCACGAGTTCGTTATCGCAAATATTTCGTTAAGCGTAAATGTATAGACTGGAGAAAAAAGAATGTTTTCGGCAAAAATATTGACAAGCTGAAAACAGCGACAACGAACAAATTATAATTTTTGATAAATCCAATAGAACGTGAATTTTCGCGCGAAAGACAAGCGAGCCACGCGCGGAGTGCTTTAACCTCCCTCCCCTCTCTCAGATGATGCGTGTTAAAGTCGCGAGATAAAGCGTATTATCGGAATCTGCTGCTCTCGACACTTACCATATCCGTCGAGGATGTTGATGAACTCGGTGTGCGGCCTGCCGGTGAAGTCCTCGCGTCGAAACGTATCGCGTATGACGCGATAATCACTAAGAACGACGACCAGCTGATTGCCCAGTCGAGCGCTGAATATGGAACCGTATTTTTTGGCCAGCTCGCTGTACCGTAGATGCAAGTCGCCCTTGATGAAGGGCAAGTAGCCGAGAATCGGCACCCCCCATGGACCGGGCGGTAAGGTGCGCATGTACTGGAACCACTGAATAAACCGCACCACCAGGAGAACACTGACGAACACCAGAAGAGTATAAACGATCTCGATCCTGGTGCCGCCCATCGCGTGCCAGATCCATTGCGCGATGCGTTCCACTAGCATCTTGAATCCGATCGCGGACTATCGAGCAATCGATCAAAATCCGAAACACTCGTATAACGAATATCTGTCGTGGTTACCACTGACTGTATATCCGGGCAAAGTCTGTTTTTATATCTCTGTGTGTATATCTCTCTTGTAAAGTCTCTTTCAATCAAAAAAAAAAAAAAAAAAAAGAGAAAGATAAAACACAATTTTGTCCTCTTTGAAATATACTCTTCCGCTTCCCGCGGATTATATTCCGCCGGCTCTACGTTTCTCTCTGATGTTGTGAGCGTCGTTGTCGCGAAAGAAATGAGCAATACGTCGCGGTAAGGGAGGATAAACTATGATTCAAGGGCGTGTACTAGGAAGAAGGAGGTCCCGAAAGACGTAGAGTGACAACGAATAATTTTAGGACAGAGAGAAGGGAGCGAAGACAATAGAGGAAGGAACAATGAAGAGTAAGAGAAGTAGGAAAAAAAAGGAAGAAGAGAGAGAGAAAAAAAAGTCGGTCACCGCCGCAGCCGAATTCGCCGCCGCTCGCCACGTAGTGAATCGTGCGAGCTACGGAAGGATTGAGTATGTACTAACATACACCTTCTTGTCCTTGCCTGTCTTATATAGTGACTCATCAGACTGCGGTCCCCCGGCGGTCCCTTGCACAATGGAGGGGTGGCCAAACAGACAGAGAGAGAGAGGAACACACACCGTGGACGTCGGAGGGTGGGGGCGATTCGGAGTGCAACAGGTGGGGATAGAACGTAGATCGCCATCCGGGGGTGGTGGTCGTTTCCTCTTTGGGGGATGTGAGGGCGGACTCCTCGCGCACGGGCCCCGTTGGTCGAAGACCACGAGGCCTCTCGCCCTAGGATTATTGGTGGGGACCATGGGCCCCCCGCAGGGGTCCAGCATCGGCCACCCCGGTGGGGGATGCAGGCATGAGCTAGCGAGCGAGTCCGCTCGTCGCGCAGATGCCGCGACGCGACGTATCGTGCCTCGTCGCGTCGTGTTGCTGTTTGGAGAACGTGGGTATGTGATTCTGTGAAAATCGTTTTGCTACTTCGATTCCTTGGATGAGAGTGTCATTTCTCGATTGCGTAGACGGATCTCTATGATGTCTCGATCTCGATATATTTATTTCAATCTTGCTTTTTCAATTGAAATTCTCTCAGTGCCTGCGTCAAAAATCTCTCGTTTGACTAGAAATATCATTGGAAGCGTAAACGATGTTCGGTTGGACAGAAATATTCCGTCTAAGAGAATGCTTGATTATTTAACCGGGCAGATTTATTTGTTGCATGTATCGAAATAAATTTTATCTAATAGTGTCTCAAATATTTAACCATCAAGCTCAAACTAAATTGAAAATCATCCGCTAATATCTCAATCGAAGTAATAAGCTAGAACCGATAACGTTATTAATTGTGCTTAGAGATAAATTCGAGATAAATTGAAGATTACTCATTTCACACAGTGAGATAATATGAATACTTTTATAAAATAACTTTACTCATTTAGATAATGTCATAATGTGACATTGGAATATGTCACATTTTTATTTATAAAAATAAATTAAAATAAATAGCAACTATACGTAATTAAGAGTTTGAAGAAAAGGAAGCATTATTGCATGATATACTTTTTTAAGCTATATAATAACAATGACTTTCTCTCTTTCACTCTCTTTTTCTCTCTCTCTCTCTCTCTCTCTCTCTCATCTACATTTCATTTTTACTTTATGAAACATTTATTAATACATTTAATTTTTATAAAACACAATATATAATAATTATTAAAAATTTATCCGACAAATATTATTAGCTATTTTATCTTACCATTGTTAGTATAATCGATAATTAAAAAAAAAATGAGATTAATTATAATAATAAATCATTATATTAATAAATATGGATATTGGAAATATATAAAATTTGATATATAAATATATACTAAATCCCCAATGTCTGTGTGCTACTTGCGCTATATGATGATGACGAATCGATTAACAATAAAATGCGTATTCAATATTGATAAGCGACAAGCGTGTCGTTAAAAGTAATTTATAGCGATTGAAAATATTACTCCGCGCACGGATATGCTGACGCGAATACATTTTGTCGGCCGGCTTGCGCAGATTATAACGTTGCAATGAATACCTATCTACATGCCGCACGAAGAAATAACGGCCTCATAATCGGTCGCTTGCATCATAATTTGCGAATTGTGCCGATCGATGAGTTTGCGCCAGCGACGTTGATTCTCTTATCAAATCTTTGAGGTCATTTGGTCAAGACGCGCTTCGCTCGAAAAGATTTCGGACAGTCATAATTTCCGACCGTCACGCGTGTAAGCCTAATTAATCTCAATCGCGAATGCATTCATCGCGCACGCCAATATTAGCGAGCTTAATGAAGCCCGTAATTATGCAAATGTAAGTTTGTAAGACAGAGAATCACGAGCTCTTAAATGACTAATGATTCACGCGCTGCTAACGAAGTATTATAAAATTATTAAGAACATATTATATGACAATCGTGCCGACGTGTAATTGATATTTGATATGTGTATAATTAGTTACTAATTAACGATTGGGGTCACGCGTTGATGCGCAAGAAGTATGACAAGAAGAGACCAAAAAAAAAAAAAGTGAGATTATCAAAAGTGAGATTGTATGCTTGTAGCAAGTTTCGTCATTCCTGAATAAAGAATAGATGCAACGAGATTCTCTTCTGTAACAAAAAGGAACATGTAACTTGACAGGTTTTACCGATAAAATTCTTTGTTCGAAATATCATCGAAATATTTCTCACCAATTATATTTTTTTCGATGTCACACTTGATTCGGGACCAAACCGCTCGTCACGATACACTTGCATCTCAAGTTCATTGACCTGTTTCACCTGGACGCTGATAGCCGTACTCGTTCCGCGTTCACGGATATTTAAAGATCAAAAATTTTAGTTGATTAGTCACGAATCCCTCCGAGAATAAATCGATTAACAGATTGTTTTAACAGACGGGCATACACTCGTAGAAGCTATTATGTTTCATTGCGAGAATAATCATTATCGGTAATAATTTACCAAACTCTACGTGAACATACATACGTATCGATGATTGATAAAATTTCATGTAAAAATTAATTTTACAGATGCAATAAATTATATTAATTTCTGTACGTAATTTAACATATCAATAATTCTTGGAATATTTTACCTTAAATTAAATTTATCTTATCTATTTAAAAAAAAATAAATAAATAAATAAATGAAACCTAAGTATAGAAACTTAAACTTTGAAAGCCAGAACAAATTTGTGTTTTCTCGTGTTACAAACATATTCAAAAGATATATAGTAAATGATCTTTTTTTTATTAATTGCAATATATTTAACAATATATTCAATTAATATATAATATAATCATCATATAGTCATTTTTCCAAAAATACTCTTATAATTTAGTACGTAAAACGTAAACGTATATTGTTTATTTTTTAATTTTCCATATTGCTCGTGTGTAAAACCAATATCTAATCCATTTAGACAAATTTATCCGTCCGATACGATGGAATCTGTCCAAATAAGAGGGATCGACATTCAGAAAAACGTTATATTTAAATACACATTCCGAATCCGTGCGGAGTGTCTTCTCCTCGCAATATTTCGCGGAAACGGTGCTCTCTTTTTTTCTCTATTTCTTATAAAGTTAGAAATTATTTTTCTCTATTTCTTTACGGAGTTGGTTTACTAGGCAATAAAGGAAAATCGCAATCTTATAAATCGCACAAAACGCAATGCAAACCAGTATTTAAAACTCATTAGTGGGATAAGCGTTTAAGAAATAAGACGCGATAGATAGAAAGTTGCGTGTATATCTTTTTGATAATCAACACGTGATTGAGAAATATGAGTCCCGTTTTTTATTCTTTCTTATTTTGATAAAAGGCAGAATTTTTGTCAGAAAACATCGTATCAGTTACAATCATGCGTTGTCATGTGTTTACCATGTGTTGTACCGGAGATCGCAGGTTCACGAAAACAGTTTTAGGAATTGGATTATCCAACAGAAATTGATTTATATGATATCACTCCCAGACGAATCACTTTATGCGCACAGCAAACGGACGCGTTTTCGTTAAGCATTTGAACGAATGTAACGCGTTCGTTTCAGTTTACAACGCGTTCGTCTCCGGCGAGAGGCAAGTCGCTTAGGCTCGCCAAAACTCGAGTCGTTGTCTACAAATGGAATTTTCACGGTATTTAGCATTTTAAGCTGAAACGAGATGTCAGCGTAAGAGTCTTATAAAAACCGTCAAGTGTTGAACTCGCGTTTCAATACGCGAAACGATTATCTGTGTAACTCTTTCCTTTTTTCGAAAACAAGTAAATTCGTCTTTAAAATTTTCTCTTTTTTTTTGTTTTTTTGTTTTTCGCGCCTAAATTATTCTCTCTATCGAAATTAAAATTTAATAAAATTATATTTTTACTCCAACACACTCCGGCAACTTTCTCTCAACACATATTGTTTCACGACAGAGCATTCCATCGAAAAATTAAAACATGACTGTCGTTATAACTCTCTCAAAATTTTCCGCTTTGCCGATATAGTTGTGTAATTAAGTGTGCGTTAACACATGTTCGCGTTGAATTTATCCAAGACAGTAATAATCGCGACGCACTCGCGACTATTTAAATTTTTCGCACTTTGATAAGTTTCTATCGGGAAGCTGTTCACAGTGCAACATCATGTTCACGCGAATGTACTCGAAATACGAGCGAGTCGGAGATTGCACTTGTTCGGTCATTGATCCAGAACATGGAGAATGTAATAATTCTCTCTCTCTCTCTCTCTCTCTCTTCATTTGCTCGATTCAGCGCAGGTCAATGTAAGGAGATATCGATACCTCGATGAACCACGTCTCGATTATCCTCGTGACTTTATCGCGACGATGAAGGATTCCACGTGCACCTTCAGATAACCAAACGCGCGCGCGACCTTCGCGATCTTCGGATATATCATCGATCGCACACATAAACGGACTCGCGTCATCTTTCGCAAGATCGTTCAACGGGGTGCAGAGTACGAAGATTGAATCAGTGCGAATATCTTCGATCTTCGATTAATCGCGGAGGCGACACATGCTAATTCATTATCGTCAGCATTGACTCATCTCTCTGGAAAAAGCAGTTTTCCAAGGAAATTGAGAAAAATTAAAGTCCCATCTGTTCTTAACGAAACGTTTTTTAAAACGAGACGTATTAATATACGTATTAATGATCCACACATTTATGATACCTGTATATAATTCTTGCAAAATTAATTCTTCGAAAAATTTCTTTGATCTGAGGGCTGACCTGTAGAAATTAAAGCATTTTACGAGATGTAATATTCAAAAGATTATTCAATATTGTGTCGACAAAGTTTGAATATTATTAATACTCACTCTGCATCATCTTATTACGTGGATTAAAAGCATGGACGAAAAAGAAATGAAATATCATCGCAGTGATTCAAACAACCAAATGATTTCTTAATGTCGTTGCGATGGCGATTGTAGCGTGCAAAATGGGACGCAATGAGATGAAGACGAAAATCAATCCATTTCGTCGACAATAAAAGAAAAAAGAAGAAACAACAATGCAGAAGTACAACGCATCACGTCCATACTCTTTATATGACCGTTCATGAGGTGAACGACCGCGAAACAGACTTCTCGTGAAGAAAATCGTCATGTCCCCCCACCCCCCTTCTCCACCCTCTTCTCGGACCCCCCTTCCTTCTATTTTGCCTGACGCCGAACACGAATGCGCTTGAGGATGCTGAAACGACATCCTGGAAAATTAGAAATGTGTCGCGGTGTCACGTTGCACCGCGAGGAAAAATTGGGAAGAGGGAGGTGGACGGAAATGACAGGGGAACGATTCGTCTCAATATAGGCGAAGAAGAGGAAGCGAAGCTGGGGGAGAAGAGAGGACGCAACGGCATTCGACGACGAGAGGACGAGGAAAGGGACAGAGCGAAGAAACGCGGTCTACGCTCTGTCTGTGATCGGCGACAAGGGTGAACGACCGTCCATGTGGAGGACGTGTGTCGCTGCTACCGCTTGCTGCTCCCTTCCCGTCGAAAGAGCGGGGCGCTGGCCGCGCACGAGGAGCCGATCACAATCACGTCGTAGGCGCGATTCGCGGCATGCTAAATCGGCGATGACCGATGTGGCGGTATGCGAACGATGGATTTCGCGCTTCGTGGAAATCGGGCAAAAGTGTGACCCGAAACCTGGCTGTCGCGCACTCTCAGAAAGGATTTCTGATAACGAGACAAAAAATATTCTTCACATATTTAATCGTATCACAACCTTATGCGGTATAAAAATAAAACAATTTTAAAATTAAATCAATCATTCCCTTTCTTCTCTCTCGAATTAAATAAGATCGTCTTACTATCTTGAGACAAGAGTAACATATACAAATCTAAGCTTATATATTCTTGCATTTAGAATAACTTGATGTTAGATTGCTACAAATTTCCATCTTCATCTTTGTGAGAAAATTAACGGGATAGCACCAAGAGCATTTTATTCTAGATTTAAGAATTTTTCATTTAAGATTAAAATATTCCTTTTTCAATAATAAATATATGATTGTCGCTATATCGATCCTATTTTATGATAGATTGAAGAGTAATATAGCATTAGATCCGGAAATCTTTTCTGTGGGTGGCAAAGTCTATCTATCCAGAAGTATCGCCAGCAATTACAACGTGGAGGCGATTAGAGGGATCGCCGCGCTTGTCGTTGATTTCCAAATCTTAATTTTATTCGAGAAAATATGCACGCAAGATTTTACATATAGATACGTGTCTCTTATTAAGTTTCGAGTGAAAAAATTCACGCGCGCTCCTTTGCCAGCATCTTCTCCGCTCGAAGCTACACGCTCGGTCATTGCCCTCTTTGCGAATCAGACGGCATTCAAACTGTAATAATTGATCATGGAAATTACAATTGTACCGCGGGGGAAGGGGGAAGGGGGAATCACAAGAGTCCGGGCCACGTGTAACTAATTACTGAGCTCTACCAAAATTATAAGTGGGGAGGCGCATCAAACGGGAAGATCGCAATTGTCGCCTATCACGATTGTCCCGCGGCTTATTATACGGAGAAAAAAAATGTTGGGATGTACGAGTAGGTTAATCATTCCCCGGACGCATACCTGAGGCGGTGCTAATGATCCGCCAACCAAGATTTACATAAGTCGCGCAACAATGGCATTCTATCGCGCGCCTTCTCTATTGAAAACGTCGCGTGTTGGGTCCACAATTCCTCGCACGTATATACCAATAAGTGCATTCAACATTCTTCTTCCTTAATGAATTCGCGCCGATCGGCTTAACCGGCGCTCTATGTACCAATAGAATTTACGAGAGATGCACGTAGTGAGACACGGGGCGCTTACTGATCACGTATCTTCCTTACAACGCGGATCGTTGACCCGTCGATTAATATAGATGCTAATTAATACCAATCCCGTAGTCTTGCGAATCTAGATGGACTCTCGATAGCATTCGCATAACATCGCGACTGAATAGCTAAGATCAGCGGATAAGCATCGATCGCAGATAACGGATGATAGATAACGGATGTGTCAACAATACACGAGATATTTCCTTGCATCAGATTTTAAAAGTCGATTTCCTTGCTCGTTTCTTATTTCATCAAAAAAAAGATATTCAACAGGATGTTTTTGTACAACAATTAATTAAAATAATAACCAGAATATCGATACAAGATACAATATTTTACGATAACGTATCAAATATGTATAGCGGATCTAATTTGCTTGATTTCGATCGGATGAAATTTAATTGGAACGATAAAACGAAATATCAATTATATATCTATATATACTAAGTATAAATCTGATATAGAAATGTCTTTTTGGCATTTCCTGACTTCCTCGTGCGCGATGTCGATCGATCGATCGATTTCGTAGTGACACTATCTAGCAAAAGGAGAGGCGACACACTAGAGCGGCACTATGCGTGCGCTCAGCTCTACGCACATTGCGTGCAATAGAAGGTGCTGGCGGTCCAAGTAAGAGGTGGGACATATATCTGGAATGTGTGTAAGGTAAGCGGCATCCCGGGCAATGCCCTCGCATGTAAACAATCAGAAATTGCAGCCCCGGTTTCTCACCGAGTAAGCGGCAGCCGCTCGCACGTGTATTCGCGTTTACGTTTACGCATTTCACGATCGATCGCCGGTTATACGTACAAAGGCGCAGGCGCGCGCGCGAGCACGCGCGCACGCGCGTACGCGTATGACTCGCATACCAGACCGATTTATCGTGGCGCGCTCCTTACCCTCCTGCAAGCTACTTCTCGTCCGTGTACTGTTGCTCGATCACGCGAGCTTCTAATTGAAGGCGAACAATTACCGAAAGGTGGACACGATATCTTTTTTTTCTTTCTTAAGCGCTCGCTATTCCCGGGAAAAAAAAAAAAAAAAAAACGCTATGCCCGTTTCCGCAATAGTTTAGCGGTATATGCGCGATAGGTTTGCTCTACACTCGTACATGTACTCTCTATACATTAGAAAAATTTGGAACGAGTTTAGAATTTGATTCCTCTCCGCGTTGATGCACTCACAGAAAAGATTTCTGAATCTAATGCTATTACTCTTCAATCTATCATAAAATAGGATCGATATAGCGACAATCATATTTATTATTGAAAAAGGAATATTTTAATCTTAAATGAAAAATTCTTAAATCTAGAATAAAATGCTCTTGGTGCTGTCCCGTTAATTTTCTCACAAAGATGAAGATGGAAATTTGTAGCGATCTAACATCGAGTTATTCTAAATGCAAGAATATATAAGCTTAGATTTGTATATGTTACTCTTGTCTCGAGATAGTAAGACGATCTTATTTAATTCGAGAGAGAAGAAAGGGAATGATTGATTTAATTTTAAAATTGTTTTATTTTTATACCGCATAAGGTTGTGATACGATTAAATATGTGAAGAATATTTTTTGTCTCGTTATCAGAAATCCTTTCTGAGAGTGCGAATAATATAAATTGAGACGTAGCTAAGTATCTTTCGCTATGGAGAAATCTCATCATATTTTAATTCTGCTTTCTTAATTCTTAATTTTTAATCAAGAAAAAAATATATTAATTACATACATGTATAATATATCTTCAAATGTTCTTACATTAGTCCAATATCTCTGATAAAAAAAGTCGTCCAATGGCCTCTTAGACTTTCTGTTTATACTTGCCTCTTGAGAGTGAAAAACTGTTATGCAAACATCATTCGTCAAGCAAAGCGGCACACAATGCGGCACATCCTGGTATATTTGCGAATAAAGTCTGTTTCGCTATTCACATTCGTTTGAGCTTTTTAATTACGACAGATATCCGTTTATCATTAATGACGCAAGAATTATTGCTATTAGCGCTATTAACAGAATGATTAATCATTGATAATAACGTACAATTTAATAATCAATTATCAGCACGGAACTCAATATCAATTGATTATAGCAGTTGCTTTTGGTTAAAATAATATTTAAATTTGTAATGATTGTAAGAGAGAAAGAGAGAGAACAGTGTACGTGAACGCGCCGTATATATTATAGAACTGCCAATGGTGTGCATCAACTGGGAAAGGGAGCGAAAAGATTTATCGCAAAAAAATATAGCGTGCAAGGAGAGAAAGAGAGAGAGGGAGAGAGAGAGAGAGAGATGGTTGCATGCTAAGCGCGGTTATGCTTAGACAGGCATTTAACCTAGAGCCGAAAGAGATCTACTACCTCTCACTCGCGAGAGCTCTAGTTCTCGGAGTCTCACTCACGTACTAAGGACCTTCGGTCGTTGAACTCAAACGCTCGATTGTGACGATAAATAGAAAAGCGTATCGCGCGTCTCGTTACACGATCGAAATGTTTCACAACTGAATACGATATGATTTGGTACATATTCGATATATACTCTCAGATTACTGCGTCTATTTATAACAGCTGCTCTGTTCCCTCGTGTCCAAATAATAGCCGAAGTTTGAAAATTGAAACAAATCCTTACATTGAAAATTGATCGATTACTTGGCAAGACCGCCGCTACAGATTCATCGACTCTGACAAGATATATTATCAATTCCTATTGAAGTCTCCGATATTACGAGAAAAAGTCTACAAGTCTTCAGATATATTTTCGTACACATGTTATGTACATATATGTAATAAATTATTACTGTCATATTATTTTCATAATTATTTTCTGTTCCGTAAACGATATGGTCTCAAGGAATCGCATCAATGAAAAATTGCTTTGTCATTATACAGCTTGTCAATTAGTGATAATTTCTTTCCCGTTTTTTGCCGTATAATATTTTGGATTTGTTTCTTCAATTCTGTCGAATTGAAAAACAACCAGATGAGGTCATCTCGCCTTAATTCACCTTTGTGCTTCATCCCGCAACGGAGTTGCAGGCTGCATATATCTTCCGGCATTGGGACCGCGTATGTGGGTCAGAGTGGGACCCGGTAAATGTACCGGTACCCGCTATGGTATACACAATAATCTCATACCGTATTCTTAAACAGTTGACATTGTCGACTTAAATCTGCCCACGCGCGGCACGCCCCTTTATACGCGCGTGTGCGCGAGATTTATCATTGTCACCGTGTATATATATATATATATATATATATACTTTTTTTTTTAAGATGAATGTTTATCGGGAACGATCTATGCCATCTGTGTTTGGAGAGGACTTCCGTTGGAAAGGACTTTCGTGGGAAGAAAACACGGAAGAAAAATAAATAGACGATGTTTTTAGTTTTTAATGCGCTTTGTTTATCCAAAAAAAGGAAACATGTATATTTTCTTTATGAAACCTGCATTCAACTCTCGTATCATAATCCGATTACCCGACACAGAGATATTGAATCGAGTTACACGAAGTAGTATAATAAAAAAACTGACATTTTCAAATTCTTAATTGATTTTACTTTCTCTCTAACATATTTTCCTTAAATTGTGTATAATAACGTTGAAATAAATCTAAAAATTTATAAAAATAATTAAATTTATAATATTATAAAAATTATAAAAACTAAATTTATTAAATATAAAAATAAAAAAGCTACAAGCAATAAAATCTCTTTTTTTGTCTACATAAATTCATACAGTTTTGACAGACGCTATTTAAAAAAAAATCTACAAGATCATCAGCTTTTATTTGCGACTAAATGATAAGATCTGTCGTATAATAAGTTCTAATCTGTAAATAAATGATGAAATCTGTCGAAGACAGATAAAGGTATAGAAAGTAGAGGAGCGCAATGGATGCCTAGCAAGGATCCACAGTGTGCCAATCCAACAGGTTCGTTTCTAACGGCTAATAACGGGCCAAGGTGGTTTTAGGGAGTCCGTTATTCCTCTCACAACTGTGGATCGGACATTCGTCCGTTAGAAATCGGGTCGGGCCTCGCTGATAACCTCGTTGCACGCTATTATTGTACTTGAAGCGCTCGCGCATTGACAATGACCCGCATTTAACACATTCTAGACTTGCATTTAGAGCCCAGTGATAGACACGTCTGACTCCTCGATCTTTCGTCTCGTTCTTCATAAAGCGCTTGTTACGCTCGTAGATTATTACAAATTGAATTGAAATTAAATTATTCGTCAAATAAAATTTTCAATAGTTGAATAAAAATATAATTGTAGACAGATAACTTATTATTTTAAAAACATCCTGCGTATAAAGCTAGAAATTATACATAAAGGGTGTCCCATTTTAAACGACCCACTCAAATATCTCAGAAACACTGCGTTAAATCGAAAAATGTTCCAAACAAAAGTTGTGTGGCTTCAAGGGGGCCATAAGATAGTGACAATGATTTGACCTTGGAAAATCATTTGAAGGTCATGTGAAGGTCAACTTTAAAATCTTAAACGGAAACCCCCATTTTTTATTTAGTATTCTTGTAGCTGACATCGAGAGCTTTCCAAAACACTATAATAAAGTATTTTTTTATTAAGTACTTTTTGAGTTATTTTATATTTTATAATCTGACATATTTTGATATAAAAAATTAAATATCTCGTAAAATATTTAGTTTTTGATAATCTTACCGTAATACTTTTATGTACAGAATAATGATACAAATCAATTAGTATAAAAAAAAATAGTTTTTAAAAAAATTATTTACAATGTATTTTTTTAAACAATTATTTGTTTTTTTTGCACTAATTGATTTGTCTCATTATTCTGTACATAAAAGTATTACGGTAAGATTATCGAAAACTGAATATTTTATGAGATATTTAATTTTTTATATCAAAAGATGTCAGATTAAAATATAAAATAACTCAAAAAGTACTAAATAAAAAAATAGTTTATTATAGCGTTTTGGAAAGCTCTCGATGTCAGCTACAAGAATACTAAATAAAAAATGGGGTTTCCATTTAAGATTTTAAAGTTGACCTTCACATGACCTTCAAATAATTTTCCAAGGTCAAATCATTGTCACCACCTTATGGCCCCCTTGAATCCACACAACTTTTGTTTGAAACATTTTTCAATTTAACGCAGTGTTTCTGAGATATTTGAGTGGGTCCTTTAAAATGGGACACCCTGTATATCATCCTATGTATCAAAAAATTTATTTGTTTGCCAATATTTATTTGCGCGCGCGATATTTTTTGGTTCTCCGTGCGTTCAACGTACGATAATATAAATCAGTCGGTTCGATGAAAAGGTGAACGACATTTCACTAATTCCCTGACAGGAACTCAAATCGTTAAAACTCTTATCAATCGTAGAATGATATATATGACTTAAAAAAATCTCTACTTGATCTTGATAGATATTTACAAGTCATTGGATAGCGGTTACAAGTCTCATCGAATCTTCTCGAAAAATATCGTTTCGAGTGTTGCAAAGCATTGACGTACTCAAACAGGTTTGTTTATCGAACAAATTTCGCGAGGTTATCGCACTTACCTTCTCGATCGACATGCAATGACGGCTATTCAAGTGAGAGCGCAATATACGATAATCCGATGACCGAGATCACTTTTTCCCGTTTTATAACGAGGTATAATGCAATAACTATTTATCAGTTGTTTAAGAATGTATGCTTCGATGATATGAATTGGATTATGTTACACTTACACAATATTGGACCGGACGCTTACCGATAAAATAAAAAAAGACTTTTGTAATTTAATAACACAGATCTAATATATAATTTTATATTTTTTCTGCGATCTGGAAAACACGAGCGGTTTCCTATAGTTTCTTTGTATTACGTAAATTTGTAGCAGACGAACCCGATGTGCAGGAGACTTTAGACAGGGCTCAAATAAAATCTTGAATATTGTACTTTAATATAAAAATATTGGATCTTTTACCGCAGATAACATTGAACCTCAGGTGCGCTTTATTTTTAAGTATGGCCGCACACTGTATCAAGTGAAACGATTGCCCCATGCAGTCCGATTGCAAAACCGTTGCAAGCGGTAAAAATTTTAATTATAGTTTTAATACACGAGATTAAAAGTGTTTAATCGTATTAAAATCGTTTTCTTTTGTTCATTTGTTAAAAAAATTATTATTTAAACAACTTTGGAACGATAACAATTCTTTATAGATATAATTTTTTACAAATATAATTTTTTACATATATAATGAAATATGATCTTTCATTCTCATTTATTTAATTCACTATTGAAATTTTTATTATTAGGTGTGCAACTTTGCTTCCGCCGTTTTTTTCCCGAAATTCGAGGCTTTATTGTAAAAAAACTGGTTATACATTTATGATTCAAAGTATTGTCCATCGTGCCAATTCTTTTTGACTTTGACTCGAATCTTCATTAAGTAATGCCTCCAATTCTGCATCTTCGAAAACCTTCTCTCTTCCACCGCTATGCCGGTCTTCGACGTGAAAATCACCGTTCTTGAAGCGTTGAAACCACTCACGACACGTTCTTTCACTAATAGCGGCTTCACCATAAGTATTTGAGAGCATTCGATGAGCCTTAGCCGCAGATTTCTTCATATTGAAGCAGAAAATTAAAACCTCCCGCAAATGACGAGAATTTGGCTCGTAAACTGACATTTTCAATCGAGAATAACTTTATGATGCAGACACAAATCGACTAATGTTTCTATGGGGTTATGTTGACAGATGCCCAAGTTTATTGCATGACGTCTATGATCTATTTATTTCGACCGCTACTTACCGCTAAAGCCATCTATAGGAAAACGGCGGAAGCAAAGTTGTACACCTAATATTAGCAATAGTTTTGCAGTCAGACTGCATGGGGCAATCATTCTGTTTGATACAGTGCGACTACACCAATAAAACAAAACGCGTCTGAGGTTTAATTAGTACCCGTGGTAAAAAATTCGATACTTTTATATTAAAATACAAGCTTTCAGTTTTGAGTCCTGTCTGAAGTCTCTTGCACATCAAGTTTGTCTGTTATGAATTTTTTGTGTGTTTCAACTCCATTTTTCTCAAAAACCTGATGTGATAGGCCATTTTGTCTTGTAGATTTCAATTCAGTGCGCAAAAAACTATAAAGAACTATTCGTTTTTTTCAAATCGCAAAATTATGCAGACCTGTGTAATTAATGTCATAGTGTCATTAAGATATTTAATATTAAAAATTACAAAGTAGCAACACGTAATGATTTCGTACTGAGTCTCTATTCTAAAAAAAATAAATCCAAAATTTATTTGCACATTGTAAAAATAATTTAATGCATTAAAAATGTTAAACGATCGATTGTCGATATGTAGTGTCATTAAATCATGTTTTCCTTACACATTTCGTAAATGACGCATTGCAGAATTTGTCGCCGAAATTATAACCCTGTTGATAAGGTGCCAAAGTATCGTACATTGCACTTGAGAGCAGATGGCACATCCTGATAATCGTCAATTAAGATTGTAATTGAGCGGTAAAATTTAAAAGAGAAGCATGTGATGGAAAGAGCATAATTTTTGCTTGATAAAGAAAAAGTCAAATACTTACGTGATTTATTAATATAAATAAAATTGAAACAGATTTAATCGAAACAGGGTTAATATTATTGCGAAAGAGTCATTGGTGCGTTTAAGAAACAACGCGATAAATGTGATTATTATTATCAAGAGAGGTAACTTAGATATATTACGTAGAGGATCGAAATTCGTTTACAAATACCAGAAAATAATCTATATGTTATTATATTGCAAGATATAACCGCACACACACATCGCGTATACATATAATTCTTTACATAAAGAAATAGAGAGATGTGTGCGAATGTTTATCGAATACCATTTCATCAAAATCATTATTTTCGTGACTGCGCAATGTTTTCTTCATTACGTTATCTATATATTATCTATACACCTATATCGCATCAGGAGTAACGAACAATATTCCTAATCGCACAAATTTTATCAAGGAAGTTGAATGACACTTCATCGCAATCACTCAAAAAATAAAACGTTATCAACATTCATAGTGATTTTTTTCACCGGTTTTAACCAGTTTTAGGAAAGATGTTCCCCTTAATCACCGATTGATATAATCAACAAACATAAAACTTGACTTTGAACCGTGTTGAAATTTATTATTTCAACATCTCAGGACATGACCAGGCTACAAATTTTTTAGAAACAAGTTTTTTTTGTGTAAACAAGTCATCTTCATCACTATTATTCGTTAATACAAATCATAATTTATATTTATATGCGAAACAAATTATTGATATAATATGTCTTCAATAATTTAAGACTTTTATTATAATAATAGGAAATATTTAACGATGCTAATTATATGATATATGTCATCTTATTTATTTTAATCATTGTATTATAAAAGACATTTTAGAAATTCAATTCGGAAAGACGATGAAAACAACTTGTACTTTCTACTGAAATTATAAATACATGCAAAATAATAGGCGGCAAATAGGCAAGTTGTGGAACTTAATCGATCGGCTCTCGTGGGAAAAAAATTCAAATAAATCAGACGCACGCGCAAGGCTGTTGTGATGAAGGCCATTGCGATCAATGATCTTCTCGCAAAATAAATTTGCGAACGGCTCGATCATCGACTCGTCATCAATCATAGTGGCGTCCTGCTTTATGTATCTTGGTACACGTGTCGACCATTTACGATCTCATATTCTAGCTAAACAATTTTATTTATCTTATCGTCTGCTTGTCCACCTGAGCTTACGATTAGTCTAACACACGAGACGCGATTAAAACTTAATTTCTCACTCGTTTTAACAAGATGCTAAGATGTATGTAATTAGTTTACATTTCACGAAGGAATTTTATAATGCGTTCTTTAAAAAAAAAAAAAAAAAAAAACGCGTTCTTTATACACTAAGCATTTGGAGATCGCGAGCTTCGTTATCGAGTAGAGTTGAGAGTGCCTGTGAAAGTTAGTTAATTGAAATCATTAAAAGATAATAACGCAAAATTTTATAGAATTATATAAATTCTTCATTTGCCAAATCCATTTTCAAAAATCTTCCTTAGAAATCTTCTCAAGCACCGGAAAATTTCAGCGATCAAAGTATCAATGAACGCTTTGAGAGAAAAAAGTTCTATACAACAGGCATGCGTCAAAAGCAAAGAAGAAAACGAGGAAATCTCCCTCCCCCTCCATGTCCTTCGGTTAATGTCGCGCATACGAATCGCGCCGCAATCGCGCAGAATTTCGATCGCGCACGGTATGCCATCCCGTAGCTAGTTCACGCACGTATAGTCTTCCTCCGTAAAGGAAGCATATTTTCCTCGTGACTCGCCGTAGCGATCCTCGCGAGGGAGACCGGGGGACGATATATTGCGAGCACGTGTACTACGTGCGCGTACGTATGTAACCGTCGAGATAATAGCGGGTGAAGGACCGAGCGATGCGTCGGATGGATGGATGGAGTGGAGTGGTCGCTCGCTCGCTCGCCCGTTACCATCACTGACCACCGCCAACGGGTCAGTGACCTGAGGTCTCGTTTGCCGAAAATTTCGACGAGCATCGCACTCGCGGCGCATCTCGAACGATCGGCCGCTACCGGACCCGAGCGCGCGACCTCCTGCATGTGTCTACGCGTCTCTTTCAATCTCTTCTCCCGGTGATGACACGATGTTCTCAACTCGGGGTCGAACTCCGATATACTGGGCGAAATGGAACGAATGTCTCGAGACTTTCGAAATATACGGGTAATCGAAGGAGATTGACCAATACAGTGCAAAGGTACGACTAAAATTTCTCATATATGGTAAAGCCAAAGAAGATATTTTCTTAGGAAGCTATGCTTTAAACCTAGGATTTTTCTAGTCAGTCCTCCTCGCATATTGTATAAGAAATATACTTAAGCTATATTTAATACCGATAAGAGCTATTTATGTCACAAAATTTTAAACGGTCCCCTTTTAATTAAACTATATTTCTTTGTTTTTGATTGTATAAAATATTTTAAGATACAAAATGGTTTATCAATGGCTTTTGATAAATTATAATGATATGAACACACTTGCATATTTATGAATATTGAATGGCATAAAAGAATTCGCGATCGAGAATTTTTTCGACAAATTACTCATCGAAAAAAATTCAAACCAAATAAAATTCATTTTTATAAAAAAAAAAAAAAAAAAAAAAAATTATCAGGCCAATATAGAAATCAATAAGAATTATATGAGGTAAACATACATTCTACTAAGATTATGAAATTCTCTGATATACTTTTTTATCGATTTTATATTCTTTTTTCAAATAATATTAATATATAAATAAAATTCTGATGTATATATTGTTGATTATTAATCTATCACACCACGAAGCGCATTAACTCGCTTCTAACTTAACTAGCGATCTAACTTGAGTAACTTTCAGATCTGAAAATTCAGAAACACGAGGCGTAAACATTATTTTTTTTTTATATATAAAATTGTTAAACAGCTGTCGCTTATACGTCATTATATTTATGCAAGAAAATATGCTTGCGTCGACGATCATTTCCTCGTTCGCACGTGGCGCATTATATACTTGTCAATAATGGGTCAAGTTATGTAAGACATAAGTAAACGTGTTTCGATTCGCATTATCGATGTGGCTATTGCAAATTGTCAAACTTACTCGCGACTGCTGACATCGCGCATTGAAATCGCATCGATCGGCAGTATTCGAATCGTATCATCTGCATTCCTACGATCTTTCCCCAATGAAACACAAAGTCATTGTAACAATCAAAACTCAGTAAACGCTGTATTATTACAACAATCGTTCAACAAATTATGATGAAATCGTTGCAAATTGATCGGGATGCTTTATAAATTTTTCGAAAATTTAAACTTTGGCAATTTGTAAATATTAATATTTTATTTTTATTCCTTCAATAGGATCGATTATTCATCGATCAAGATAAATGAAAATATTAAATAATTTTCTTATTTTTATCTTCAATTCTTATGAAATTCATGAAAATTGAAATTCAATACTGCGCTTATAATATCGATTACTACAATTTATAACGATCAACAATTATATCGATTATTTATCAGCTAAACATTTGGTTGGAAAATCTTATTCGCGTGCCGGCGAGATAATAGAATCGGCAAAGTAAGATATCTTGAGGTAAGATCAAAAATTTTGTTAACCGCCCGGGACGCAGGCAAGCACCGAAAACCGGCGAATATTGTACGCGATATTCAGGTAAAATAACGGCACCGCAACGATCTCGCTCGCAACAATTGGCTATATTCTGCTTTTACGGCCTTTATCATTGCATACACACTATATTAATAATATCGAGCGATAAAGAAAGATATAAAATTTTGTTTTATTGTACCCAAAAATTATTATTTATACAAAAGAATTTATTTTTCTCTTCAACTCTGCTAATGACTCTGTATATGACGCATGTTAATGAGGGAGCTTATCACAATTCGTATAGCCCATCGCAGTGAGCGACGGCCGTGTTTCGCTATGTAAACCTTTCCTCCGGACGATTCTCTTACCGCAGGGTATCGTCCTCTCTAAGCGAACATCATCGCAAGCTTCATCTTTAATTTCTGAAGAGACGCCTCGAACGAATTTGCTTCGCGAAAAGGCGAAATACGTGGCGAATAACGCCGGAGCTCACGGCCGATTACCGTAGGGTGAACGACCGACAAAGTGGCGTAAATGCCGCACACGACTCGGCTAGGAATCATCGACGGAGGAGGGAGCTTCGTCCTTCATTTATGAGCGACAACTCTCGTAGCCGACTGACCGAAAGCTCCGAATTCGACGCGGCCGGACGATGAGAGGATGCGCCTCGTCTTCAATTCGGCGGGGTCGACGAACCCAACATCTCGCAAAGTCCACCTTAGGGCATCCGTTTCCCATCCCGAGATCACGTGCGATGTTGCACAATGTTTCGATATTGTATTGTATAATCTGTGAAGCTCTCGGAAAAACGTTCGTTTCTTATCGCTATGTTGCCCCCGATTCGATCTCGCTACTCAAAGGATCGTTCTGAAACTAAAATAAACGTATTTACTTGTCTGTCTGTCTACAATTCTATCTATCTATCTATCTTATTCGTCTGAAAAATAGAAATAAGTTTGCTGGCTGTTTGTATAGAAAATTGATAGGGAAGAAAACGTGGAGGAGTGTGGATGATATTGAAGATTTACGTTAGAAGATACAAATAAAAGATAAATACATCGATCATCGATCGAATTCACTACTCGGGTTCAAGGACCTCCCAAAGATCCGGCGTGCGAAATTTAGAGAACGTCACGATAGTCTGATATTCAGACATCTTATCGATCTATCTTGCGAATAGAATTTTACTACGAGAACATTTTAGTCTAGCTTATCTCTAATGCTATTTTTATTCTGCTCTGAGGGTGACAGGTTTACAGACGAGGTGAACGACCTGAATTGGGTGAAATGAATTAAAGAGAAAAAGAAAGAGAGAGAAGGATAAAGAGAAAGAGGTGAAGAGGAGGTTGTAAAGTGGGGATCACGATATCGATTAATCGATCAGCTCCCCAAATCGAGTTCAAAGACTTTAAGAGAAGCTTGCGAAATGATAATTGCCAGTTCAAATAAATAGTAAATGGGATCAACGAGCAGCGAATTAATAAAGTCAAAAATCAATAATTGATGATTGATTGAATCAACTATTGAATGTACCGCATTCCTTTAAGAACAATATTTTCTGTCTTCCTACTGAGTTTTTGTTTTTAATTTTTGATAAATTTGTAAGAATAAATCAAACTTAGAATCTGTAATTTTAAGAAAATAAAATTTCATCAATTAAATAAATTTCATAAATCAAAGAAATATTTTTTACCGATTTAATATCGATATTTGATACGATTTATAAACTAATATACATAAGTAATTTTTCATTCTATTCGTGTATTTTAACAATTTTTTTGTTTATTTTTTGTTTTAAATCCCACAGTGACAAGTTCAAATTAGTCGAAAAGTGCACAAACAGCAGGATTTTATAATCAAGAACAACAGAAAGGCGCGTCGTCTCGTCCTTTCTTAACTTGTGTCACGTCTCTTTTTCCTTTCCTTCATCATTCACAGCTTCTTCTAAGACAGCGGTGCTTGTGATCTTGATCCGTCCAATAAAGTTATACTACACAGTTCGTATTCGTTCGAGGAAATCGGTGGCACTCGATCGAGTGCGACTGAATAACATGTTTACGCGCTATGTTATGCGAATCAATGTTTAAAAAAAATCGGCATGACTCAATCTATCTAGGTATTACGTCTCTTTAAGAGAATGCGTGCGAAGGGTATTGGACATCTTATCAAACTAATTCTATAAACTTTCTTCTCTCCGTTATGTATATATATATATTTTGAAAATATTCTTTTACATTGACGTCTAATGCAAATTACATAATGTTTAATTTTAGTTTCAATACATATTAAGATTGGATTACACAAAGATCAAGTCTTGAATTAATGTTGAAAAGATATCCATCAATATTTCTATTTTAGCATAAAAATTATAGCTTACACAAGAAATTATCCAATAAATTTTTTCCCCATTAACGTTACTATTTAAACCGTTAGTTTTATTTAATTAATCACTAATTATTTATGCAGATTACATAATGTAATTTTAGAGACAAATACAAATAAGATTGGATTACACAAGGATCAAGTTTTGAATTAATAGATGTTCACTTATACACAGGGTGTCCCATTTTAACCTCCTCAGGCAAATATCTCAAAAGCCAAGCCCGGAAGAGAAAAATGTTTCAGACGAAAGTTGTTTGGTTTCGAGGGGGCCATAAGATAGTGATAATGATTTGACCTTGGAAAATCATATGAAGGTCATGTGGAGGTCAACTTTAAAATCTTAAATGGAAACCCCCATTTTTTATTTATTATTCTTGTAGCTGACATCGAGAGCTTTCCAAAATACTATAATAAAGTATTTTTTTATTAAGTACTTTTTGAGTTATTTTATATTTTAATCTGACATATTTTGATATAAAAAATTAAATATCTCGTAAAATATTTAGTTTTTGATAATCTTACCGTAATACTTCTATGTACAGAATAATGGGACAAATCAATTAGTATAAAAAAAAATTGTTTTTAAGAAAATTATTTACAATGTATTTATTTAAACAATTATTTGTTTTTTTTGGTACTAATTAATTTGTCTCATTATTCTGTATATAAAAGTATTACGGTAAGATTATCGAAAACTGAATATTTTACGAAATATTTTATTTTTTATATCAAAATATGTCAGATTAGAATATAAAATAACTCAAAAAGTACTTAATAAAAAAATACTTTATTATAATGCTTTGGAAAGCTCTCGATGTCAGCTACAAGAATATTAAATAAAAAATGGGGGTTTCTATTTAAGATTTTAAAGTTGACCTTCACATGACCTTCAAATGATTTTCCAAGGTCAAACCAATGGTACCGTCTTATGGCCCCCTCGAAACCAAACAACTTTTGTCTGAAACATTTTTCTCTTCCGGGCTTAGTTTTTGAGATATTTGCCTGATGAGATTAAAATGGGACATCCTGTATATCGCGAAAAAATATCCACCAGTATTTAATGTCTATTTCGGCATAAAAACTACAAGCTTACCCAACAGAATTTCTATGCAATGATCTTTTTCTACTTACAAGCACGAATATTGAAACCGTTATTTTTATCTGTCAAAATACACAGAATAAAAATACACCGTGCTAAGATTATTTTCTGGAATTTGCGAATAAGCCGAAAGAGCAATGCGAGAAGGCCCCGGAAACAGGGGGTTCGATGCGGCACAAGTGAGAAGGAAGGGGGAGGAGGGGTTGGAGGGGTGGGGAGGAGCGGCCGCAATGCGTCCAGAGCACGCGTCCGAGTCACGTGCGCGCGCGCGCGCGCGCGAAAAAACGCGCCTTAGGGGCGCACGTACTCGCGCGTGCGAAATGTCGCACGCTCGAACGTGCGCGGCGAAAGGCTTGCGCGAGCAGGAAAGACCGGCGTCTCGGTGCGGTTAAACTAGTAAGGCGCAGGGGGCAATGCACCTATGACAATAACAACAACACGGAGAGGGGCGAGGGGGTCCGCTTACGCCGCCGATCGCTCATGCTATTCAGATCGCGATCGCCGCCTATCTATGCCCCTTCCCACCCTTCCCCTCACCCCTCTCTCCACCGTATAAAGACACCTGGGATTCCCGGTGATTGATCATTTGCATATTTCTAGGATTTCAAATGAAATCCAAGAGCGACGCTTTCGTCGCGCGTTTGCATTTACAAAGAGGGTACATCGAACTCTGATGATGATGATGATCGAGACGAGTCACACTTTCAAAGCATGACCTGACCCCTGTCATCCACAAACCTATTTCCGATAATACAATATTATATAACGCGACGTTGTTTCGAGATAGAGGGATACCTCGTAAAATGTGTCATTATTTAATATGATGAACGATATATAGTTCTCTCTCTCTCTCTCTCTCTCTGTCTCTGTTAAATGGTAAAAAAAATATGAGAGTTTCTCTTTTTCTTTCTATTCAATATGTCGATTCTTAGTTACGCTTGAAGGCTATTATATTGTTATAAAATTGATTAATTGTTTCATCTCTCAATTCTGGTTGCTTCATCGCTTGATAATGTAGAATGGATTAACGAATGCAAATGACTGATATGAGCATCGATTTATTAGTGAACGTTAAAGTTAGCACGCTCAGATTATTTCTGTCTATATAGACAGCGCGTATACTCGGTTGCCACATGTAATGATGAAGAGAGTACCGTAATATCCGTTATATGCGCCAATGCATCGACTCTTGACATTCCCCATAATCCTTGGCCACAATTTCGAGACAAACGTCATGCGAGCAGATGTTTGTAAACATCAACTACAATTTAAAGTAACGAGCCGTCCGATGAATAAATGAAAAAGGGTCAATAATAAAAAAATAAGCGTTTTATTAATAAAAGCACACGTGTGTAATATATGCATTTTTATTTATATATTCTATAATTTATATTTTTTTATATTATTATTATTATTATTATTATTATTATATTTTATATGCTATTATTTTTTTTTTATATATTTGCGATATATTTAGATCATTAAAAATTTTATTCAATTCCTGCATTATGTAAAATAATTGGAAAACTTTATAAATATACGTTTTGTGCTTTGAAACATTAAAATTATATATAGGCCGCGCGATAAAAGAAATATAATGTTGAAAATAGTAGGTGATCGCGAAAGCATCTCAATTTTATTTTTACTCCCAACTAGGGTTGCCACCTTCTTTTAAAAACAAATAACGTATGTAACGCCTTTGAGAACGAAAAAAAAAAAGTACGTTAAATAAAAAAAAAGTACATATATTTTTTATATTATTTATTTTTCCATACATATTTTTTATTACTTTTAGCAATATCTAATAAGTGTTTGTCTTTTTTAAAGACTTCTACAGCGTCTTTACAACCGATATTTAAATTTAGATATATCAACAACTCATTTTTAATTAAATTTAGAGAGGCTTTGTTCCTCTCTTTCCGCCATTTTAGATTCATTACAGAGAAAACTCTCTCAGTAAATGCTGAAGTGGCGGGAACAGACAAAAGATATGAAATAACTTTATAAATATTCGGAAAATCGTCACATCGATTAAAAATATACTGCCATTTTTGTGCAGTAGTTATATTTATATCTGTAAAATCTTGACAATCAATTATTTTTGCAAGTAACTCATTCATTAATAATATTTCGGAATATAGATTGTCCATATTAATATTAAGTTTTTGCAGATTTAAAGATTCAATTATATTCACAAAATGTTCATATTTGATTTGAGTTTTTAGGTTAAAGTTGTTGAGTGAAAATAGCCAATTTGTATTGCTGAAATTGAACCACTTCTCTAAGTAACATAAGGATTTATCGATAAACGATAAAATATTTATATAAATTTTATTTGCGTAAAATAAAATATTTTTAGCGTACTTTATTTCATTACAAAATATAAAGTATGTACGTCCAAAATAACGTACAATACTTTATTTTAAAGTACGGGTGGCAACCCTACTCCCAAAAGACATTTTCAATACGCGATGTAAACTTCCTTGGTGTGCGGGTGTGGCGAATGAAAGAGAGAGAGAGAGAGAGAGAGAAAAAGAATCGTTCGTTACGCCGTAATAAGGCGAGTTAAATCGGCGAGCGGTCAATGCTCGACTGACCCCAACAACAGTAAAAGTGACAAACGCTTAGGTCCGTTCGTCGAAGCCAGCCAGGAACTCGATTCCTCGATTCCATCCCCTCCGCTTATCTCCAACTATATACCGCGTATCGAACAGCAACACACGATGCATCATGCACCGCCTTACGACTCTTCATTCATTTCGCATCTTAGCTTTGGCGCGCGGAATCACTTCAATAATTAACCCTTAAATATATGAATCATTCGTACCCTATCGATACTTTAACGATAGAATATCCCCGAAGGCCTTAATCGATAAAAAAAAAAAAATGTTTAAAATTCGTTTTTCTATTTTTGTTGTATATGATCATTTTCTACAGGTGTTAAAGAATAATATATATATTTGTAAATTTCTTCAAGCACTTTGAGACAAGAAACTGCGAATTATTCGATATGTAATTAGGAACGGAGTAAAAAAAAAGTATGGGATTTATAAGGGATTAATAATCGATTCTTATTGACTCTTAATTTTAAATTAATAATAAGAAAAGAAATCGATTGAGAAAATACGACGAGTTTCCATATCTCATTATAAGATATCTCTTCGTAAAAAGGGAATGTCAGGAATTGATCGATTCTCGTTTGTGTCCCATGTGACACGTGTAATCATGCGAAGCTTATCAACAAAATAGTCTCATGATCATTTTCCTATACATATACGTTTCATTGATGCATAATTTGAAACATTACATTAGTATTCTGTCATTCGATCGGGCTCGCTGCGTTATTCCGTGTATTATTGCACAAGACAGGGGAAGGGACTGGAAAATCAGCGCGATTGTATCGAATCGCGGTAAATATTCAACCGGTAGAAAAAAAAACGGGCGCGACGACGACGAGGCCACATTGCACAACCGGGGCAGGAAAATCCAACGAGGAAAATTGTCGTAAGAGCGACGGAACGGGATGCGGACGCTTGAAGCAGACGGCGAAGCGAAGGAACGCGCGGGCTGATTGGCAAGGGATTGGCGCGCGCAACGAGATCGAAATGTCAACGAGAGGTCCGCGAACAGGAAACCACATACGTATCTCCCGAGGAAATGCTTGTGTCTCTCTTTCATGTCAGGGGCGTATTAACCCCTCCCGCGTATAAGTAACCATCGTAGCACTTTGTCGTCTCGTATTCGTTCTAACCTATACTTGTGAAGATCGCGCACGTTGATTAAATCAATCGACTTCCACAAAGGACCGCCGTTCGGAGAAAGAACGTGCATCTTGTAATAACTTGCGCACGATTCAATTTTATGAAACGTATTTCGTATGTATTATATTTTTCTTAAGAATTCTTATATATAAAATATTCAATTTTCACCTAACTTGACGAGAAAAATTAATGACGCCGTTTACCTTTATGTTGGATAAAATTGGATAAAACATGTCTCGGACTAGCAGAGAATTCACGATTTTTTTTCATCGAATTAATGATCGATTCGTGGTGATCTCGGAAGGTCGATCCGTTCCTGCGATCAGTTGTTACACCGATCGATCGGTATGCGACGTACTGCGCACCGGCTCTTACGATCGCATGATTCGAACCTTCGAAAGTACATTGACCCCTGCAGGTATTGTGCATTAAGTGTTTCGCACTTGACATAGTCGTTGAAGAGTCGAGTATCAAATTTTTGCATAATGTTACTGACAAATAATGCGAGTGATATGTTATCGAAATCATCCGCACGATGTAAAATAACTCGATTAGGAGAGAAGAATCTTTTCTTCAGCTATATCTCTCGAAAAACGCAGCTTTTATATAGCATTGTATTATTTATCGCATTCAACCGTATATCTGTTATATGTGCAATTGCGTTTACACATTATATACGTAATAGATGTATATGCGAATACATTTTTATGTAGAATGAAAAAAAAATTAAGTCGATCGAAAGCTGGCGATTTGATATGCTACTTTTACCATTCTACGAAAATTTCACGCTCTTTCGCTCATATGATATGTACATTGTATCTTTCGCATATTTATCGCAAATCGATAGACAAAGTGCGTCGTTAATTGACAGCGTTGATGTCGCGGTGATTGGCCCGAGAAATGCGATCGCGATTAGATGATATGCTAATATCGGGCGACGCTTATGGAACACGTCGATTGGGGTCTCCGACCTCGATCATTTTACGCAGTTGTCGCGTATTGGCGCAAAACACAGGTCATCTCCCTCATGGGCTGACTTCATCGTCATCATCTTCCGTCTGTTCATTCGCATAATGAGCGTCTCGTTTCACCTCGTCCATCGGTCCTTCCGCGCTCACCTTTCGATCGCTCACCGGGCGATCGAATGACAGCGCGTTATACGCAAAAAGAATCGCCATCGCGGAAACATGAGACGAATAGGAAGAGGACCGTACCTGGTATGGCCGCGTTTCCACACATGCTCGATTCAGCTTCGCGGGATTCGCTGAATGGGGATTCGGCATTCACGCGCAATTTTCATGCGCAAAAAAAGACGTCAGCTGCTTTAAACCTTAGAACACGATCTGGCGAAACAGTAGACTCCGCCGCTGAGTCCGACTTCCGTAATTTATCAATGAAGAGAGTTAAGTACTACGTTTTCGTGCGGGAGATTAGAACGGGCGATTCAATTCTTACCTATTTCTCTCTGTTCATTTTTAAAGATTTTATTTTTGGCCGCATTTTCTTTTTTCTTTTCGTTGAAATTGCACTCATTGTACGCCGTAAAAACAATAGGATCGTAAATTCGATGAATGACCAACGAGTAGATCCAACAATGAGCTCGAATACGAGCGCTTTATATAAGTGATGACGATATGTTCCAAACATATTGCCAGGGTTGAGAAAGTTACTTTATAAAAGTAACTCGTTACTGTTACAGTTACTAAAAAGTAACGAGTCGTTACAATTTCCGTTACTTTTTTACAATACAAACTAATAAATTATTTTGCATAAGAAAAACTTTTAAAAAATTGTAAGCAAGATTTCATTCAAGGTTTATTACAAAATAAATGATTAAATTTTATCGAAATTCTTTATTAAATTTTAATAAAATTTGTTGCTCCATAGTATCATCATTTAAATGCCCTCTTTGTGGTGTTAATACAGAGCCACCGATGCTAAACATTCTTTCTACAGATGCACTGCTTGGTAGAGCTGTATTATATTTAATAAAAAGTTTTTTAAGTTTTGGATAGTCGTTTAACATTTCTATATTACAATTATTTGATTTTAAAAACCGCTGCAATTCTTCTTGTTCAGATTCATTTTGCACCGTATTTTGCTCAAAAATGAAAAAATCATCGTGATCGTCAGATTTTCCAGCTTTTGAAGAATTTTCAGTTGATCGGATTCCCAATAAATCCTCCAAGTAATTTTCAGCACGTTTTCTTTTTTCTCCGGTTAACCAGTTTAACTTAAATTTTGGATGTAAACATGCTGCTATTATTAATTCTTTTGTTTCAAATATCGTAAGAAATCTAAAATCAAATATAGTAAATTAAGCGACATTGTTTGTTTTATTGAAATTAATACTTTTGAATCAACAGTTTAAAATAAAATAATATTTTTCAATTAAATCCTTATTTAAAATTAAATAACATATGTATTAATCAAATTAATAAGTTACCTTTTATTTAAACCTTGCTGAATAGCTTCAACTAATGAATGGCAATCTATAAGGTCGGATTTATTGAGATTTTCTAATTTTCGTTGCAAGGTACTTAGAACTGGTAGTAAATGAGAGCTCTGCTTTTCCGAAAAGATAAAGCTCTCATTGGATATCGCGCGTCGCGTCATCGCACTGGTCTGCAAGAGCCATAAGTTGATCGATCACATTCAAGCATTTTTACAACATAATAAGAATGCTAATTGGTCGATTTGCTTACGGCTTTACGGTTAAGATAAAAATTTTATCACGCACAATAGCAAGAATAATATCTTAAATAAATCAAAAAATTTGAAAAAAGTAACGATAAAAGTAACTGTTAAATTCGTTACTCGTTACCGAAAAATGTAACGAAGTTACTTTTTCCGTTACAAATAAAATTTGTAACGCCATTACCGTTACAGTTACCGAAAAAAAGTAATTGTAACGGTAACGGCGTTACAAGTAACGCGTTATTTCCCAACCCTGCATATTGCATGTAGTTTTAACTTTGTGATGTTTTAATTTTCGTTCCTAAATTTGTTGATTGTTCACCGCTTGGGAAAATGCAATGTGAAAAATATACGAAAATTATTTATTATATACATTTCTTATATCCTTATCTTATTTTATACAGTGTGCTAAATTTCAAACATAATAGGCTGAATATCTCGATAACTAAATGAAATATCAAGGTTCGCTTTTTTTTTTTTGTGGCGCGTCCATCCATAATCAAGTTCTTTTTATTAAAATTTTTCCGCCTCGAAACAATACAATTTAAAAAAAAGCCGAACCTCGATGTTTCATTTAGTAATCGAGATATTCAACCTGTTACGTTTAAAATTATATATATATATATATATATATATATATATATATATATATATATAATTATTTGTTTAAAGTAATACGTTAAAAAATTGCTAAGATTTTTTTTAAAAAGCAAACTATGTTTTGAGAATTGAACGCGCTTATGTAAGAATAAAGATTCAAATTAAACGCGAAAAGCTATAGGAATACAATTATAATTATGATTATTATTATTGTGACTAATAAATTATGATTCATGTGTGTACTCTCTTCCTTCTTGGTATCAAATTCGATCGCGAATCAAACGATTGCTTTGTAATTTTTATGAAAACAGTAACAAAGTTCATAATGAATCATCGATCGCCTATCTTCTGACGCATTGTATCATTGCGTATATACTATTGTAACTTGATGAAGCATCGAATGTGTTTCGCGCATAATTCACCATCAAGTTCCATCTACGAAATACGAGACAAGCAATCGTGATCCTAGGTACGTCATCGCAGTCGCAGATATAAAATCACTGTCACTCTCGGTGTACTGTACACGGTAGTAAACACACACAGGTCGTAGCCCTCTCTTCCTCTCTCTCTCTCTCCCTTCTATATTTCCGTCTCTCTCCGTCTGGGATCACTTTCGTTGGAAGGAATTGAACACAAACACAAACTCCATTATGCCGGCTTATCAGCTTCCAGGAACCGCTGACTTGCACGTAGAAGGTCGCGACGCAATTATCTCGATCCTTGAATGAATTCTCAAATACGGTGTCATGTATATTGCAAATAACAAGATCGAATTCGCAAATCTTTTCAAAAATAAGATGCACACAATGCAAATAATTATCGAAAACAATGATTCATGAATATGCACGGAAGCTCTAAATGTTAATAGCAATCAATTTAAATTATCGAAACAGAATAAACTCCCGAGATATCGATAGTGCGTCAAGTATTTGTTACAACTATTTCCCACGAGAATAAAGCTAATTCTCTTCAATTCGATTCAGGAGTCTCGCCGAACAAGCGACGTCGAAAATAGCATCGTATCACGAAGATCATCGTTATTATGGTAAATAGGTATGTTATTAGGTGTACAACTTTGCTTCCGCCGTTTTCCTATAGATGGCTTTAGCGGTAAGTAGCGGTCGAAATAAATAGATCATAGACGTCATGCAATAAACTTGGGCATCTGTCAACATAACCCCATAGAAACATTAGTCGATTTGTGTCTGCATTATAAAGTTATTCTCGATTGAAAATGTCAGTTTACGAGCCAAATTCTCGTCATTTGCGGGAGGTTTTAATTTTCTGCTTCAATATGAAGAAATCTGCGGCTGAGGCTCATCGAATGCTCTCAAATACTTATGGTGAAGCCGCTATTAGTGAAAGAACGTGTCGTGAGTGGTTTCGACGCTTCAAGAACGGTGATTTTCACGTCGAAGAGCGGCATAGCGGTGGAAGAGAGAAGGTTTTCGAAGATGCAGAATTGGAGGCATTACTTAATGAAGACTCGAGTCAAAGTCAAAAAAAATTGGCACGATCATTGGGAGTGGACAATACTTTGAATCATAAATGTATAACTAGTTTTTCACAATAAAGCCTCGAATTTCGGAAAAAAAAATGGCGGAAGCAAAGTTGTACACCTAATAATAGTTTGAATAATTATCGCTTCAATTAGATCTAACGTAATAACAATTTTGCAATACGAATTTTTCCGAACGAAAAATCACATTCATACCGCGGACGGGTCAAATACGAAAGATTATCACGATATACGGAAAGCTCGTTGTCGCAATTAGTGACAATATGTATATGCATACAATATTTTTTTTCTATATATAGGCAAATAACATGCAACGCGTTATGAAGATTAGCGATTGTGACGAGAGCGGGTAAAAGTGAGCGGAGAGACTTTTTTTATCCATGTGTAAAAATGTGTACGAGAGCGCGGGGGGCGGGGGGGGGGGGGAGACACTTTACATATTTATGTGTACGAGATTTTTCTTCCGATCGTTGCGTGATTGATTTTCACATGTATGTACGTATGTTTACGTGCATGCCTTGGAATGAAGCCAACGAAATGGAATGGAATGAATGGAAAATTGTTTATGACGTTGTATAATAGGGACAGGGACAACACACACACACACACATACGCATATATATACACGCGACATAGGATTTGCTCGCTTTACCGTTTCCTTTGTACGTAAATATATTGATAATGCTGCGTATGTCATATGCGATTAGAATTGTCTCTAACAGATACTAGCAATAATGCGGTTAGATTGCAAAATAGTATTTGCAACGAGTCGTTATTTTTTTTTTTTTTTTTTCCGGTATCTAAAGTGTCTTACATCTCTATTCATATTTCTCAATGGAAAAATTGCATTTTTCTTACAGTATATAAACATTTGTTAATTAATTAGAATATATTGATAGAGATACGTTGTATCGTTAAGTGTAATGTAATTATTATTATTAATTTTTTTTATAATATATCATATCGACGAAAGAGTAATATTTGATAAAGATATGCGATGCATGTGTCTGTCAATATCGATATATATATATATATATATATATATCAATTCTTATATATAAATATTCAGTATACATTGATCAATAATTAATGAAGTATAAATTACATATTTAATTATTTTCATATATCAATAATTAATTAAATAATTAATTAAATTCTTATATACATAAATATTAATTATTAATTAAATATTGATTATTATTGATATTCACAAAGCTCGTTCTCTTAAAATATACACTTTTATATAACCGGCCACATATGATACCATTGAAAATGGCTTGTACGAAAAAATGACGAAGAGAAGAGAACTGCTAAAATCGTCATACGTATCGAGTTATCGCATTCCCATTGCGCACTATTAGACGATACGATAGACAAACTATTGTATATGTACATAACACCTATATATAAGCATATATACACCTTCCGAGGTGGTCACGAGGACTTACTCGTGCCGGCCGATCGCGTGTCGGCACGTTTGCGCTACACGTGGGCCGTGCAATTGGAATGGACCCGAGATATTCCGCGCGCGAATAAAATATATTTTCCATGCCCCAAGAAATCCCTCTTTTCCGATCCCCGATCTCGGCGCGCACGCTCACGTTTTCTGTGTCGCGGGACGTTAACTCACGCGTGAGACTCTCGCGAGGGCAGTGAACGCGGAAAACGTAGCGCGTATACTACGCGTGCCGGCCCGGCCGCGAGGCCGCACCGAGCCGGTCCGCTACATAGTCGACCTAGCATAAGCGATTCGCCGCCGAGATTGTGTGAGAAACATTAAATCCGATCCGATCTACCATAATTGTGACCGTATAGAAAGTAAACAAGAATTAGAAATGCCAAAACTCACGTTGCAATCGCGCATGGGACTCTCGAGGCGATGTGTAAGGAATGTTTTAGCTCTCTCGCATCTCGTTAGTTTGAAGTCATTCACGGTAAAAGGTGCGCATATAAATGTCGCGTATATTACCTATTTTTCTTCAATTGAGAGTGCAGAAAACGATTTGCCAATTAGTATTATCAATTGTGAGCCAATGCGAAAAGATTGATTAATAAACAAATAAGATTCAGAGTCTGAAAATATTTTAGTGTTTTTTTTCTTTTTTTTTTTTCAATTTACTCTCTTGTGATATTTATGAATGTACTTAATAATTTTAAAGTATATTAAAACACAAATATACTTTCATTTCTTTGAAAAAATGGTACAGAATTTAAAATACATACGAAAAGAATAATTTAAACTGAATAAAACGAAACGATTTTATAAATATATAATACAAATAAATTATACAAGTAATTATTTTAATCACTTTTTTCTTTTCGTCATCCGCTTACTTTAATTTAATTTCGATATTCGAAATAGTGATTAGAATTAATTTCATTCATTGACAAATTAATGAAAAATCATAAATAACAACAGACAGATAATGTATTAGTAAATATGTTAATGTACGACTAATTGTAAATGAATAATTATGATATAAACGAGATGATAACGAGAAAAATGCCTTATTCCTTGACAGAACGTATATTCCAATAATTAAATAAATTGTACGAAATATTTATTTTTATATCATGATAATTTCTTTCTCTCTATCGATTGTAATCACCTTCCTTTATCTTTCTTTTTTATAATCACTTTCTAATTTTAATATATATTTTGTACCAATTCCCTTTCTCTCAATTGGCATAAAACTGATTTTTCATTCAAGAATGTTAAAGCCAAACAGGGTTGGGAAGTAACGCGTTACTTGTAACGCCGTTACCGTTACAGTTACTTTTTTTCGGTAACTGTAACGGTAATGGCGTTACAAATTTTATTTGTAACGGAAAAAGTAACTTCGTTACATTTTTCGGTAACGAGTAACGAATTTAACAGTTACTTTTATCGTTACTTTTTTCAAATTTTTTGATTTATTTAAGATATTATTCTTGCTATTGTGCGTGATAAAATTTTTATCTTAACCGTAAAGCCGTAAGCAAATCGACCAATTAGCATTCTTAAAATGTTGTAAAAATGCTTGAATGTGATTGATCAACTTATGGCTCTTGCAGACCAGTGCGATGACGCGACGCGCGATATCCAATGAGAGCTTTATCTTTTCGGAAAAGCAGAGCTCTCATTTACTACCAGTTCTAAGTATCTTGCAACGAAAATTAGAAAATCTCAATAAATCTGACCTTATAGATTGCCATTCATTAGTTGAAGCTATTCAGCAAGGTTTAAATAAAAGGTAACTTATTAATTTGATTAATACATATGTTATTTAATTTTAAATAAGGATTTAATTGAAAAATATTATTTTATTTTAAACTGTTGATTCAAAAGTATTAATTTCAATAAAACAAACAATGTCGCTTAATTTACTATATTTGATTTTAAATTTCTTACAATATTTGAAACAAAAGAATTAATAATAGCAACATGTTTACATCCAAAATTTAAGTTAAACTGGTTAACCGGAGAAAAAAGAAAACGTGCTGAAAATTACTTGGAGGATTTATTGGGAATCCGATCAACTGAAAATTCTTCAAAAGCTGGAAAATCTGACGATCACGATGATTTTTTCATTTTTGAGCAAAAAACGGTGCAAAATGAATCTGAACAAGAAGAATTGCAACGGTTTTTAAAATCAAATAATTGTAATATAGAAATGTTAAACGACTATCCAAAACTTAAAAAACTTTTTATTAAATATAATACAGCTCTACCAAGCAGTGCATCTGTAGAAAGAATGTTTAGCATCGGTGGCTCTGTATTAACACCACAAAGAGGGCATTTAAATGATGATACTATGGAGCAACAAATTTTATTAAAAATTAATAAAGAATTTCGATAAAATTTAATTATTTATTTTGTAATAAACCTTGAATGAAATCTTGCTTACAATTTTTTAAAAGTTTTTCTTATGCAAAATAATTTATTAGTTTGTATTGTAAAAAAGTAACGGAAATTGTAACGACTCGTTACTTTTTAGTAACTGTAACGGTAACGAGTTACTTTTTAAAATTAGTAACGAGTAACGATAACGAGTTACTTTTTAGAAAAAATAACGGTAACGGTAACGAGTTACTTTTATAAAGTAACTTTCCCAACCCTGAAGCCAAACGTATTTCAATTATTACGCATACTCCAAGTAATTGCAAAAAATAAAAGATATTTTATAAAATATTAATGTAATGCTTTGTGTGTGCGTGTGTGTGTGTGTATGTGTGTGTATGTGTTCGCGATTATGGTAATTTACGCTTTTTGCGTCATATTGTGCAACGCGCCATATGCGCTGTCGAAAGCGAAAGAAGGTACCGGCGCTACGTAAACAGGGGTTAAGGTCAGATGATATCCGTGTCCGAAAAATCGATCGCGATCCGAAGGACATCGTAGCAAACAAGACGCAATACTTTAGACACGTGGTCGAACTGTCTGCGTACTTGACGCGCGCTGATGGGTTGGCCCCAGACGGTGTCTGGGACCGTCGCGGAATTCCAAAGAGAGAACACGTTAGGAGTTCTAAGACCGGCTTCCTCTCTCCTCCTCGACGAAATGACGCAACACGCCCGCGGTTTATTTACGTGTACAAGGATCGTCGCAAAATTCCAGCGAGGGCTGTTCGATGACGCAGAACGTGCGTCAAGGATTGCAAACGAAAAAAGTTTCTGATGTGAGAGAAACTAAACTATCGATCTACATCAATGTTTTTTACCGAATTATTCTCATTGTTGATATGAAGGACGTTTCGAAGAATTATTGTTGCTCCTTTCATCATTAGATTCTTCGATTAAAACTCGATTGTTTCGAAAAAGCTTTCCACTGTGCTTTTATAAATTTTCTTTTAGATATTTTATTGTAGATATCTTTATTGTAGATAATCTCTATAAAAATATTGTCAAAACAAAGTTTATTTAAAATTAAACGAGGAATCAGATTTTTTATTTACTTACAAAATCCTGAAACTTAACTCTTGAAAATTCTTAAAAGATTCCGTAAACTCAAATATAATACTATTTCTCGCGTGTTTTGATATTAAAAATAGCTGTAGTCTTCAAAGAAACAAAAGACAAGAATTTAATCGCATGTGATAATGACATCATTTATTATCTCGACGCATTTGTCAGTTTATATAAAAAAACATGTTTTATGTAAATGTGAAACGCTCACGATCAGAACTGTGTGCGTAGACTCTTCTACACACACACACACACACAGTTGCCATAGTTACATTTTATAACTCATAGCTACTGCCCTCGTCATTCGAGTGTTTGTTAAAAAGGATAAAAGAGGATTTCTTAGAAACACAACGTCATCGAGAGATAAAATTTTCCACACCTTTGCGGTAAAGACGTAAGTCAAAGATTCTTTTAATACGCACATTATTTGTCGCTTGTTTTGCAATTTTATTTCGCTACCTACGCACATACGAGATTGGAAAAGTCGAAGAATTGAGATCGTTTTTTGCATTGGTCTTTTTAGGATGACGCAATCGGCCGCATTCGCCTACCCAAGATGCAGTTTCGGGAGAGTCGCAGGATTCAGGCGATGCATGCGTGCACAATGACGCATCGACGATCCTCCGAGGACGCTTCAAGGGATCTTCGTTACACCGATCAAGTTCACCATATTTATACACTCTCGTGATGCGCGTAGAAGCGCAATAAAAATACGATGCCTGGGAATTCGATGCTTGTATGATATAAGCATATATGTATTTAATTGATGACTGAGAGGATTATTTGTATGTATATTCTCACATAAATATTGAAGAGTTTGAAAAATTGTCATATGTTATAATTAAAGGAATTACGATTGATATTAAAAACTGTTAATTCTATAAATAGATTTAATGCAGTGTGTTCGATAATTTTATTGAAATCTATAATTTAATAAGTTTCTCAATTTTTGATTAATATATGGACCGTTTATTTTGAAAGTGGTGCAAGTCCATTTTCTTTTGTTTCGAGAAAATTAAATGTTAGCAGATCTGACAATTAAAAAATATAGGTTAATTATGTGAAGTCTGGGAATGTTTGTACTAATTTATCAATATGTAATTTGATTATATAAATTTCTTTTAGGCGAATTTAACTAAAATAATATATATTTCCAGGCTGCAAATGGACTTACACCACTTTCATAATTAGTCAATTGTAAATATCATTTAATTTCAATTTTGAAATAACAAATATCACTTAAAATATATTTCATATTCATCCAATTTTGTTTATAAATAATAACAAGAAATAAAATAGAATTAGTATTTTTTATTTTGAACGTTAATTATATTTATATATTGTTAAACTTAACACAAGATATTGGTATTATTAATTATTTATGCTCTTCATGTGGCAGTCTTTTGAAATATTCATGATGCACAGGAGGTATATAAGGTAATAGCTGCTGCATATCCTTATATTTTTCGTATGTAATAGGCCTGGCATCGTGATGGAAATTGGACTTACACCACTTTCATAATCAATGGTTACGCAATTTCTTTTACCGGCCAATTTTAAATTGAACAAAGCATTGGCATTTTTTAAGATATTAAATACTAACTAGTTATAAACAAAAAGTTTACACTAAATTAAGCATAAATTACGTCATATCTCATTTTTTTAAAAACAGGACTTACACCACTTTCAAAATAAACGGTCCATATTTTGATCTAAATGTCTGTGTGTGTCAACGGACGATAAACATATTAAGATGGTTATTTTGAAAATGAGCATTATATTATTATTTACAATGGATGTGTCTCGAGATGAAAATTAAGATGACGTCAGAACGAGTTCCGAGTGAAAGTGAAACAACATTAATTATCTCTCCGTGTCTCTACGCACAAATGCTATTGATTATTATTTTTACCAATCTTTATATTAAATCAATATAATATAAATAAAGTTCTATAATATAAAAAAAAAAAAAAAAAATTCGATAAATTAATTTCTTTCCATTATCTTTGCACGCTTCTTCGCGGAAAAAAATTGTTTTGCGTTTCCTAAACGATATCCGGAGTGTGTGCTCATGTTAAATGCACACCGCAGGTATACCATGTGCCGATGTAATCGTAATTCTGAGAATATATTCAAGAATGAATCAATCCTGGCGCCTGCAGTTTTTCATTTCTCACTTGTTGATATCTACTCGAATCTCATCAATGCTATACAATCTGCGCAATGATTAATCGATTGGTATTAACAAATTGACTTTTTAAAGAAGAGATATTTGAATTTTTTTCTCTCTCCTTTGTGGAAGAAAATCGCTACGATTGGCTTAACTAACGAGAGACGCTTTGCTTTTTTTTTCACATTTTAATCATTGACAGAATCTTTCGGGTCGGTTTCATTCCTGCGCTCACGAGCGTATACGGTCTTCATATAATCGAGAACCGCACCATCATCCTAGGACCTAATCGATCTCTCCTCACTCCTCTCGCGGGATCGCGAGATCGCAAGTCCATTCACGCCAAAGGAATTTTTTAATATGCCCTTGCATCCCATTCCCTTTCAGCTATCAGCCGTCTGCTACGTCTGCCACCCCTCCCTCGCGTCACGTCGTCCTCGTCTCTAACGCAAAATTATTCGAACACGTTGGCATACAATTAGAGTCGTGGAATCGCGTGACGCACATAGGAATCCAATGGAAGACCTCGAACGCGGCCACCGACACCGGCGATTAGCAAGAAGCTCGTCATCCTGGAACGCCGACGACGATAGACGCGTGCGATGTCGTGGTATCATAGATCTCCCTCCCGTGCGTATATACATTGAAAAGGGGGAAGATCGTTAACCTTCCGCACTGCTGAGTATTCTTGAGACGGAGAGGACACCTGCGTCTCTTTGCTTCCGATAAGACGACGCACCACCCCGCACGATAATCTCGCACGGAAGTCACGCGGATTTCAATTACACATATCATGTTTAACTCTAAACTCTGGAAGCGAATTTAGAATTATGTTACATTGAAAGATACAGAGAGAAAATCTGATAGAATTATGTAATAAATGTAACGAAAAAATTGCATTTATTTATTTATTTATTTATTTTTTTTAATATTGTCGAAAAGACTATTTCGAAAAACAGAGCTTAATTATGACTAATAGTATGGAAAAAAGGGTGTACATATAATTTGTGCAAATTCTGAAAACGAATTTTAATTTAGAACCAAAAAAAAGAACAAAATATGATTGACAAAATGCATCTTAGAGTGATTGATGGCGTTTGTAACTTGAATTGCGTTTCACAGACACGTGTGAAAATTCGTAGGTCTTACGCAAGCGTTTGGTCGAAGAAAGAGACAGAGAGAGAGAGAGAGAGAGAGAGAGCCGAGAAGCTTCATTCGTTAGTCATAACTCGTGAATATTTGGTCTTCTTAATCATATGTAACTGGGTATTAGGGCAACGTTCGTGCGGTAACCTTGGGCCCATTTATATGTATCAACCGCAATCTTTGCCCTGTCTTCTTTTACAAGATTCTCCTCCCATCTTTCTTTCATTTTACGATGTTCCGAAGTCTCTTTAGACATCTTACATAATCTCTGTATATTGATTTTGATCTCTTGTTTTGTGCAGGCAGTCATTATTTTCAACGAAGTTTTGATAAAAGATACCTATTTGTGGTTTTCTCTATCGAGATTTTATTTATATTATTGATGCAGAGAGTCACATACAAAATGATAAAATTTATAAATATCAAAACAACCATGTTTCAATTATACAGGATGTCCCATTTTAAAGGACCCACTCAAATATCTCAGAAACACTGCGTTAAATCGAAAAATGTTTCAGACAAAAGTTGTATGGCTTCAAGGGGGCCATAAGATGGTGACAATTATTTGACCTTGGAAAATCATTTGAAGGTCATGTGGAGGTCAACTTTAAAATCTTAAATAGAAACCCCAATTTTTTATTTATTATTCTTGTAGCTGACATCGAGAGCTTTCCAAAGCACTATAATAAACTATTTTTTTATTTAGTACCTTTTGAGTTATTTTATATTTTAATCGGACATCTTTTGATATAAAAAATTAAATATCTCGTAAAATATTCAGTTTTCGATAATCTTACCGTAATACTTTTATGTACAGAATAATGAGACAAATCAATTAGTGCAAAAAAAAACAAATAATTGTTTAAAGAAATACATCGTAAATAATTTTTTTAAAAACTATTTTTTTTTATACTAATTGATTTGTATCATTATTCTGTACATAAAAGTATTACGGTAAGATTATCAAAAACTAACTATTTTATGAGATATTTAATTTTTTATATCAAAAGATGTCCGATTAAAATATAAAATAACTCAAAAAGTACTGAATAAAAAAATACTTTATTATAGTGTTTTGCAAAGCTCTCGAGGCAAGCTACAAGAATACTAAATAAAAAATGAGGGTTTCTATTTAAGATTTTAAAGTTGACCTTCACATGACCTTCAAATGATTTTCCAAGATCAAATCATTGTCACCATCTTATGGCCCCCTTGAAGCCACACAGCTTTTGTTTGAAACATTTTTCGATTTAACGCAGTGTTTCTGAGATATTTGAGTGGGTCCTTTAAAATGGGACACCCTGTATATAAAACATAATTTTTCGATAGACGCTTAACATATCCCAAAAAATTGACATGTTTCGCACTTTTTTATTATTAAAAAACGTCTTGAGTGTTGTAATAGACTCTTAACCACGTACATGTTCTCACCATGAATCAGACCGTTCACACTTTAATCGTGTGAATGGTTATATGACCAACTTAATGTTTTACGTGAATTTATAAAGATTGTCACGCGTCACACTTCGCATTTCGAAATTATCTCAATCTTTAATTGCTATACTGAAATAAAAACTAATCCCGCACAGATATCTTATAAGATTTTCAGAGGGAAAAAACGCGCGAAAAAATTTCTAATTTATGTATTACTTTGTTTTCTTTATCGTACTAAAAAAAATGAATACTATCAATATTACCATTTAATTAATAATGAAATTTATCATGATGAAAATAAATACGTAATAATAATTTTTTCCGTGATAATAACGATATCTTCACACATCGTAGTGCGCGATGAGTTTACTTCAATCTGCGTATCTTACACAACTACAATAGTCAATTATAATTCGTGTAAGTTAGAGTATCCTATGTGAGAAAACTTTTTGATAGGAGAATTGACTGCAATAAGGAGAGAAAAAAAACGAAAATAGAAAGGGAGAGGGAAAGTCGAACGCGTCGCGGAATCTGTGTTTCGGTGTTTCGGAGCCAAGGTCTCCCTCGTTACGGATCTGCCGAAATATTGCCGCGTAACGCCCTGTACGTTAATGCAGGTCGGGTTTTACGCGTCCACTGCAATCATCCAAGGTCACAACGCAAGCGATGGTTTTGAAATATGCAAGAAGAAAAAAAGAATCGCGAGTATCGGTATCGATCCGCGGAAAGAAGAAATGACACGATGATTCGTCTCAAGCTTTCGTATTAACCGATCAAAATTTTTTCGAACAAAATTCTTGTACATCGAACGAATCTCTTGCGCTTGGATCATGGTAAGCATGTAAATTACCATAAGTCAAGTATTATTCACAACGCTTGTAGTCAATTGAAATGAGTGCATCTCCATTGTGCATAAATATAATGCACATATTATCTGAATCGTGATATTATTACGATCGCGTAAAATAAATCGATCCCAAAAATATATCGCTATATCTTGTTATTGAATCAATTATTTAATTATGTTTCTCGACTTTTTTCTCGATAATTTTAAACAGTTTATCTTTGATAATTTCATCGAATTAGCCGGGGAGTGTTCTTAAAGAGAAATATTCTACACGCGCGCGCACACATGCGCAAGGTATCAATCGAATTAATTTTTAATGTTACCAGTCTTGTCAACCCAGTTCCGGATGCCCAATGCGACCTTATCCACCGGAAGAGTCATGCCCGCCTAGATTCGTCTGCCCTAGTAACTCGCCGCGTTACGTCTGCATCGAACCGCCAATTCCTCAAAAACCGCAGTGGAAACCATGTTGCATTCGCAAATACGGTTCTTTCTGTCATACTCATGCTTATCAAAGAAAAAGTTTGCGCTCCCGTTACAATGACTTGACGACTCAATGGTGAAAATCTCATGAGCCATGGCGAGTGTTGTTGGACATAACGTCCTATTGCTTCTGGAAATATTGCTGCGTGTCGCGTTACTCATCAGCGGCAGAGGATTTTTGATCTTTGTGAATTTTCAATGATAAATAAAAGTTCCTTTTTAAAATATACTCGATTGCATCCGACAGTTGCAATATTTACATCGTAGTATTGAAAATTCATAGAATAAAAAGCGAAATGATTTAAATATGTACAATATATTATAATAAATATATATGATTAATCGTAATTTAAAAAAAAGCAAAATAAAACAATAATTGATTAAATCGTTCTCTTAATTATTAATATTATTATTAACGATATATAAAATAATTTTTTACACAAATATATCCATTAAATAATGTATTTAGTGCGATTTACCTTGTTTAACTTGAGACAAATATTTATATCCCTAAAGTTATTATTATTAAAGGACAACGAGGCAAAACAATTATCGTTTATCGAAATAAGCAGCTTCATAAAATTTTTCCATCAACGAAGTAGCGAAAACTGAAACCGCCATCAGTTCTTGAAACGCAAAACGCTGCAACGCTAATCTCATTCATTTTTTTTTTCCTTATCTTTCGCGCATAGTTGACGAAATACGCCGCGCTTACCGGACCAGACGTATCGTCTAGCGGTCTAGCCAGACAGAATCGCGATGCGTGCGTCGGCTACATCCTCGGCTACGGGGAGATGAAAAACGTGCGTAAGCGATGCGTGGTAGACGGCAACGAGAGGAAACGGAAACGGCTGATAGGAGGTTTATCTTAAAAAATTCATCCCGAGGAATCGTGTTCGAATCGGAACACGAAACCGTCCTTTCCTCTAGCGCGACAATACGCATCAGGTACGGCCATGGTTACGCACGTGCGTGCATCGGCACGCAGGCGCGCGCTCGCGCGTGCGGCCTTGCGCGAGGTCGTCAGCATCTGGCAAAATTGCGAATCGTCTCGACGCAACGATCGCGAGTTTCGAGAAGGATCTGGAAGATATATTTAATACATCGAAGGATGTTAAAAGTTAATTATTCCGATTCTCATAAGATTCCATCTAACATCTTCATTAATAAATTCGTCGATTTTTGATCGAATGAACCGCATGTTTCGCATTACATTAAATTAAATTCGCATCAAAATGAATATTTTCTTTATAAGAGAAAATATTCATTATTTTTAATTAAATAATTAAGAGTTTACTGCAGTTATATTTATAAAAGATTATGTATGCAGTTTTAGTGATATGTTAATCTTTTATTTGCAGAAGGGAAGATATTTTTTACTTCTATAAAAAATTGCATTTATATATACATATGTACGATATAGTCAAGTCCCAATAATATGCCCTTCCGCACTCTCAGAAAGGATTTCTGATAACGAGACAAAAAATATTCTTGACATATTTAATCGTATCACAACCTTATGCGGTATAAAAATAAAAGAATTTTAAAATTAAATCAATCATTCCTTTTCTTCTCTCTCGAATTAAATAAGATCGTCTTACTATCTTGAGACAAGAGTAACATATACAAATCTAAGCTTATATATTCTTGCATTTAGAATAACTTGATGTTAGATCGCTACAAATTTCCATCTTCATCTTTGTGAGAAAATTAACGGGATAGCACCAAGAGCATTTTATTCTAGATTTAAGAATTTTCCATTTAAGATTAAAATATTCCTTTTTCAATAATAAATATGATTGTCGCTATATCGATCCTATTTTATGATAGATTGAAGAGTAATAGCATTAGATTCGGAAATCTTTTCTGTGGGTGCAATAATGCACTCTGGTTATTCGCCACATGAGGCCGAGCAAGGTAGTCGGATATGATTTACTACGAACTACTTAAACCCGACGAAACATTAATTGCAGATTGTTATCGCCAGTTACTTTATTCGAGCAAAAAGTTGGAAAGAAAACAGACCCTTTACAGAGAAACGTCGTCGCTGAATGAAATTTTTGCACGATAATAATCAGCCTCGTGTAGCGAAATTAACCAAGGGCACATTATTGACATTTGACTGATCGTGAGTTATTTTGCCCCATCCGGCATACTCACCGAACATAGAGTCTTCAGACTATTATTTGGACCGTTTCTTTTGTTTCGAGAAAATTAAATGTTAGCAGATCTGACAATTAAAAAATATAGGTTAATTATGTGAAGTCTGGGAATGTTTGTACTAATTTATCAATATGTAATTTGATTATATAAATTTCTTTTAGGCGAATTTAACTAAAATAATATATATTTCCAGGCTGCAAATGGACTTACACCACTTTCATAATTAGTCAATTGTAAATATCATTTAATTTCAATTTTGAAATAACAAATATCACTTAAAATATATTTCATATTAATCCAATTTTGTTTATAAATAATAACAAGAAATAAAATAGAATTAGTATTTTTTATTTTGAACGTTAATTATATTTATATATTGTTAAATTTAACACAAGATATTGGTATTATTAATTATTTATGCTCTTCATGTGGCAGTGTTTTGAAATATTCATGATGCACAGGAGGTATATAAGGTAACAGCTGCTGCATATCCTTATATTTTTCGTATGTAATAGGCCTGGCATCGTGATGGAAATTGGACTTACACCACTTTCATAATCAATGGTTACGCAATTTCTTTTACCGGCCAATTTTAAATTGAACAAAGCATTGGCATTTTTTAAGATATTAAATACTAACTAGTTATAAACAAAAAGTTTACACTAAATTAACCATAAATTACGTCATATCTCATTTTTTTAAAAAAAGGACTTACACCACTTTCAAAATAAACGGTCCATTTATTCCCCGATAGATGCCTTTATGAGAAAAAATTTAGAAAGTTTTCTTAAAAGTGCATTTTGGATATAAAACATATGTGTATTTTAAAAAGAAAGTCTCCTTAAAGAGTCTAAACAATATCGCTTGAAAAAGAAACCATGGTTGAAAGAGAAAAGAAATACAACTGCGTGTTTTTCTTAAAGCACGCAATACGGAATACAATTATCCGAAATATCCTTTTAGGATTTTTACGAAAGACCATCTCCCAACTGAACTCCTAGCCCTTAGACGAATTAGGACTTGACCTGCATTTTACAATTCTCGGAAAGCTCTAATATCTTTTGTCTTGTTCCTGAAACTTTTGTTATTTTACACAGGAAAAAAAAATAAAACCGCCAACGAATACGGCGCCATTTCCTACTTAAGCCTGTCCTTTGAAATCCCTCCTTACTCATCCTCTTCTAAGAAAGTCATTCGCGCAGGCAAGATTTCTTCCCGTAACCATCATTCATCCATGACGAGCCGACCATCTCGGTGGTCGAATTCAATGATTCACGATACGAAGCAGGATATTTCACGCGTTTATCAATTACGGGCGCAATATATACACGAGATGATTTTAATTCCAAACCATTTCTAGGAAATATACAAAATGATCTTGAATCTTGTGCAAAACGGAGGATCGGAGAGGATTGTCAACCTTGACAGACCACTTTCCCTTTCTCCAATCATTCTTTTTTCATGCGAGTCCTTTCTTTCGTAATCATTTTTTTCTATTAAATCTTACATAGTTTCCACTCCTCGAATCGACGACCCACTTTGTATTACGTGTTCTCGCAATCGCTAATGTATTACCACTAGAATGTCGTAATCCTAACGCCGTTAATCATGTTCGATTCGCTACAGACGATGATTTCATTATCTCTATGACAATCGACATAGATTTCATTAAAGATGAAAAAAGTAGAAGAGAAAAGAGAATTTCGTTTTTATTGTACGTATCTTTTCTAAATATCTTTGCATTTTTTCACTTTTGCATTTTTTTGACGATATTAAAAGTATTAGAAGAATGAAATTTTTTTTCAACAAGCATGAAATTTATCTAAAAATAAATACAATTCATTTTTATCTTATATTATCTTATATTACACGGACGTCGACCTTTTTCAAATGAGAGTAAATATTATTTTTGTGATTTGCATCTATGCTCTTTTCTCCTCGAAACTATCGGATTTTATCTTATCCATATGTGCCGTAAACTTCTTAGGGTGTGGTACGACCAGCGGGGTGTAAAAGCCGCTTCATGATCAAAGCGTCTCTTGCACAGTTCATCGACCCAGAGCGGCATCGGAAGAATGAAAAGGAAAATCAGGACGAGAGAACGAGGATGAGAACGAATAGAGGGAAGGGAGCCGAGGAATAATCCAAGTCCAGACTCTGGTATATGTGATAGTATGGAACGTATTGGTCGACCCTTCTCGAAATCCTCGTCGCATCGAGTATCTTACACCCTCGTTAATCAAAACTGCCTGGGATCCTTTCCCAGGGGCCGTGCCACCCCCCCGGTTGTAACGTCCGGTGAAGAGTTCACACGCCCGCGCTGCATTCCATCATCAATTTCTTAGTGTTGGAGAACTTACCTAAGCGTACGACGGATTTCAAAGAATCTTGAATCCGAGAGAACAGAGAAAGCTTCTTCGTGTTCTTGGTTAGATTGGAGAAATTCGCCTAACTCTCGTGCATCTCGGACAAGATAAGTCCATTGCTTCTTACGAAATATACGATGAGCATTGCAAGTGATCTACAGGATATATCACATGTGTCTTAATTAAAAAAAAAAAAAAAAAGTGAGATCTTTAAATTTCGAAAGCAACTTTTTGGAAATAAAGTCATGCTTGCTATAAAAAGTCCGCTTCGATCTAATTTGCTAATATATTCCACCTGTCACAAGTTCAAAATACATTTTTCAAATTATCTAAAAAAAAATATTTAAAAAATTACTTGGTTGCTACGCTCTCCGATTATTGATACCAGATGTGATAGAGTAAGTCAGTAAGTCAATCTTGAAACTTAGTAAATATTGTACTTTTATTGATGCGAAATATCGAAGTTATGATTCGGATATAAAGACGGAAGGGAGAGAATCTTTTATTGAGAAGAAAACACATATAAGTTGTGTGGCTGCCAATTCCTCTAAATCTTTTAGTCTCAAATATCAATCAACGTGCGAATGCAATATTTAAGAAGAGAAATGTGCAAATAGTGCGCCATTTATCATCCTATCGGATTACGTTTCAAAGTACATTAGGAAATTGCTACACAGATCGTTACTTTTTCAGCTATCAAACAGCTGTTTCTTCAATTCCTAAACCTTGAAGGAGATCATCGCAAATGAAAATAATATAACGATATCGAAAATCACATTTTCGACTGAACTGTATTATTTTGTTAGTTCACATTTGATAATTTTATATTTTACCATTGATTGATTCGATTTAATTTATTTTAAATCCTCATCGGATATTTTGTTCAAATTTTCGCTGAAGATGGTCGAAGAATGGATTAAAACGTTCGTTATTATTTATAATCAATTGAATTTTTTAGAATAAAAATATGCGCTCCGCCTATCGCGCTGCCTCTTATTTGTCATTTTTTTCTACTATTTATAATGTTTATAATTAAATTTTGCTCAATTTAACTTTGCTAATTATAATGATATCGCGATTATTTTTCGCTACGAATTTTTTAGATTAAAATTCCAACGTCTTAATAGTTTTAATAGTATTTCATTCAACGACTTTCCAAGTGTTCCTTAACCCATTTTCCGAATGATTTCGCACGTCGCGTCCCTATTGTGTATCGAATGGCAACAAATAACCCTCTTATTTCAAATAACGAACCCTCGAGAGAAAGTTCTGTGGTCTGCGAGTTTCTCAAGCTATTTGTCAGGAGCACTTCCTGCACGAATGCACATTCAGCCATTCTTTCTTACGTTCCTACAAAACTGTACACCAAACATTTCGTGCGATCCAAACGTAATCGAATACAAAGCTTGATAGCGAATATGTGATTCTGCTGAAATAAATAGTAACATTCCATTACTTTTTTTTTCTAACAAAATATATGCTAAGCAAGAAGCGTAATAAACCAGCTTATTAGAGAAATATTTAGCTAATTACAGGAATTTCTTCATCTATTTGTAATTTTGTACTATTTTTAAGAATTTGTTTATTAATCAGCACCAAAATAGCGTAATATAGTTTCTAATCTTTATATTAATTCCCCCAATAAAGTTGAACATATTTTTTAAAATAATTTGTTACAAATTTGCTTTCTCGACGACGACATATTAATCTCATTGTATCGAACAAGTAAAAATCTAAACCGACGTTTGAAAAAGATAAATTTAAGTGAAAAAGATAAATAGAGTTTTGCGTTTGCAAGACCTTTTCAGATTTGTGAGGATTATTCTAAGAATCCAGCGGATCTTTTGACTTGACCATCGCCCGTTCCCCTACATACATTAAAGCTAAAAGTACAAAGCCAAAACTTGCCCAGTGATTATCGTGAGAATCAATGTGAATGCTTTTGCTAGTGTTATAGAAAAAATCGTGGTCTTAACCGATTACACACACAGACAATATTATTCGATATACAGGCTGTCCCATTTTATAGGACCCACTCAAATATCTCAGAAACACTGCGTTAAATCGAAAAATGTTTCAAACAAAAGTTGTGTGGCTTCAAGGGGGTCACAAGATGGTGACAATGATTTAACCTTGGAAAATCATTTGAAGGTCATGTGAAAGTCAACTTTAAAATCTTAAATAGAAATCCCCATTTTTTATTTAATATTCTTGTAGCTGACGTCGAGAACAAACACTATAATAAAACACTATAATAAAGTATTTCCAAAACACTATAATAAAGTATTTTTTTATTAAGTACTTTTTGAGTTATTTTATATTCTAATCTGACATATTTTGATATAAAAAATTAAATATTTCGTAAAATATTCAATTTTCGATAATTTTACCGTAATACTTCTATGTACAGAATAATAAGACAAATTAATTAGTGCCAAAAAAAACAAATAATTGTTTTAAAAAATGCATTGTAAATAATTTTCTCAAAAACAATTTTTTTTTTTATACTAATTGATTTGTCTCATTATTCTGTACATAGAAGTATTACGGTAAGATTATCAAAAACTAAATATTTTACGAGATATTTAATTTTTTATATCAAAATATGTCAGATTAAAATATAAAATAACTCAAAAAGTACTTAATAAAAAATATTATAGTGTTATTATAGTGTTTTGGAAAGCTCTCGATGTCAGCTACAAGAATACTAAATAAAAAATGGGGGTTTTCGTTTAAGATTTTAAAGTTGACCTTTACATGACCTTCCAATGATTTTCCAAGATCAAATAATTGTCACCATCTTATGGCCCCCTTGAAGCCATATAACTTTTCTTTGAAACATTTTTCGATTTAACGCAGTGTTTCTGAGATATTTGAGTGGGTCCTTTAAAATGGGACACCCTCTATGTACATTATACACAATAGATAATTTACTATTAAAAATCCTTTAAATAATCTTTTTCAAAGTTGATTAGATTCGTTATGTTTCTGTCATTTACAAATATTGCATAATATTCCCATTTTCTGATATTATTTATGTTTTTTATTTGTATATATAAAAAATACGAGTCTCTAAATTTAAAATAATCATAAATCAATTCTAAGAATTGAAGTTTACTTTGCAATATATAATTATAAAATATATATATCTTTATAATTTATACAGGAATATTAAAAAATTCTTGCGATCATAAAATATTTGTCCCTTTTATTATTTTGTTTACCGAAAAAGTTTGTATTTTAAACGGATTAGTATAGTTCTTCGGCTACGCTGCAAAATCGCGCAAAAGTAATCTCATTATTAACATCCGTCAAATCGATATCGGCCATAACCTTGGCCTGTCGCAAGAATACTATGCACACCAACTAGGTTTCTTTCGTCGTATTATTCGTCTGATATGCACGTATATCGGCAGCTATTGACGTATATTGACATACCGGATATAAAGCTCAAACAACCGCTCACTCTTGACATTTCATGACAGTTTGATATCAGCAAGCGGAAAGAACAAGCTTACGAATATATATTTTACAAATGTTATCTTCCTTTTACTCTGCATTCACTTCTCAGATAACAATATTACTCGATATTACTGAATATTTTTTTTGTATTCTTTTGTACATATTTTAGAAAAATATACGTTTTTTTCGATAAACAAATTATTTACATGTAAAAGTAAAATAATAATAACAAGAAACACTTAGCAAATATATTCTTCTTTCACGTAAAATTATCATAAATCTCTTAAATTTTGTATTTGATCAATATTATATAATACGAATTTTCCTTTTGCATTATAGATCGATACGTTAATTAATTTTTTAATCTGTTATCCGGATCGTTTACCCTAAATTTATCATTTAAAGATAGGCAATTAAACGGATGGACAAGTTATCACTTAAAATTTGTCTTGACTTTTATACATTTTGATGGAGGGAATCACCCTGTCATATATGTAACAGAGCATATCCGAGTTACTTCCTCAAAAATTATAAGAAATACGGTGACAAAATCTTTTTTTTTTTTTTAATATCTCAGAGCTTGTTGAAATAGTAATATGATTGGAATGTTCAATAGTGATAAGTGTGTGTAAAAAAATATCTTTTGTATCAGTTATGTATAAATTCGATATCTAAACTTCCTTTATAAAAACTATTTAATCTTTGATATGTAATTATCTAATGGTTAACAAACGCAATAACTTTCTCCATCGCATTTTATCGCGTCATTCCATCGAACGCACATCTTTCTCTTCCTCTTTTTCTCCCTCAAATACATTAATCTGCTGCCAAGTAAACAGGAAAGATGTCGATAAAATATTCCACGAGAATTCGAGATTTCCTCGAATATTTATTATATCGATAAGCGAAAGCCCTCGAATTGGCGGGTGTCATAGACAGTTGAGGGACAACGATCTGAGACTGTATTGAGAAGATCGGTCGATATGTAGGCGCCAGGCAACCTGACGCCTATACTGCGGACGTTTCCACGTCGCTTCGTCCATTTTACACGCTGACGGCACGTGCGACGTGCTTTTCGACGAAGGCCTTCCTCCTTTTCCCTCAATTTTGAGGGTCGTTCACTCGCAGGAGATAGGAATGACGTTAGAATCGCTCCTTTATCGTGCACACTCGCATACATTCGCTTGCATTTGACATATCAACGATATTAGCCATATCGAGAAAATTTTCCAATATATACAATTTACAAAGATATCCGAACAATCTTGCACCATATTCTCTCAGATTCTGTCGTTTTACAGACAGCGGGTGGTAAACTGTACGTTCCTTTAAGAGCGAGAGAACTTTGTTACACAAAATTGTCAAGATATTTTCATGTCTCTTCAGAGGAAAGGATACGATAATAAGAGAAATTAGAGCTGATTGTTTTAAAAGCGGCGCTATAACTAATATATCCTAAATCAAATGCATATTTGAAACATCATGAATATTTTGTAATACGCAAATTTAAATAATAGATTCGCTCTATTCAAATTTATCATACTAGAGATTTATATTTTTTACATTTAAAATAAACAATTACGACAAAGAATGATTTAAAAAAAAAAGAATGAATAAAAAAGTAAGTATTGGTCACTTCAAAGATGCCAGTATTTTTCAAAATGAATCCTATCGTCTACTGGCCGCAAAATCAATTTGATATGAAAATGTAAATGAAAGATTTAAAGACAGTACAAATTCAGATTTAGTTGCTATCGATTTTAACGTATGCAAAGCACCGTCTCACATTATCCGCGGTAATTCGTCTTTCATCAGGCGATCGTGTTTACAATGCAAAAATATCAAAGAATGCCGTTATCATCAATTACGTCAAATACGTATCCAATCTCTGAACTCGAAGTGAGCGCATTAACGATGCACTTTGACATTAGCGATGCAAGGGAGATGCGTCTTAATTTCGTAAAATGCAATTACGTAATCTTTTAGAATGACCTTGCAAAATTCGCCTAAAATTTCAAATCTCATTATGATAATAGAGCGAATTACATATATCACGTTTCATCATCACATTTGAGAAAACTGTGAAATCGTTCTCTCTCCCTTTCTCCCTCTGTGATTATGCATAATAATTGTAGGAAAACGAGAGGAAAGAAAATTGAATAATTTTACGCTGCTCATTAAATTCGAGATGATATCCAAAAGGAATTACAATTTGGAATTGGAATTTTAATTAAAGTTATATTTAATTTAAAATTCTAATTCTTTTTTTATACTCTTTATATTTAATAATATTATATTTACAATAAAGTCAATTTCAAAAAAAATAAAAATTAGTTGCGTAATAGATTTCTCGTCTTTACAATCTCATATTATTGCATCTTTATATGTATTGCTGTCTCCTACATACTTTTGATACGCTTGCACATCACTTTTCCTCGCCGACTGTACATAACACGTACGCTTTCCAGTTTATGTGACATATGTCTTTTTAATTACTACTTTTCTATTAAAAGCGCAAATCGGAAAACTTATCGAAAGCTCTCTTCATTTCCGCTCACACGTGCAGCGGAATAGATATCATCTCAGTCAAGGCTATTACAACTGATAAAATACGATCGAAGTCATTTTGAATTAAGGTAATATGTACTTGTTTCGTGCGCTTTTCACATTTCCTTCGTATCTTTTTAGATATTTCGGAATTATTATTTATTACACCGCTGGCTCACACCTTTTCATAATACACACGCTACGCGATCTACATTATTACGTAATACATGCTAGAACAATACAAGTAAAAAAGTATTTTTTTTTTTTTTCATTTTTTTCTTCTTTCTTTTCCAGTTGAGAAAGGCAAGCTATAATTTTATTGCACTACAAATATATTATATATTTAAAAATATATACAGGGTGTCCCATTTTAAAGGACCCACTCAAATATCTCAGAAACACTGCGTTAAATCGAAAAATGTTCCAAACAAAAGTTGTGTGGCTTCAAGGGGGCCATAAGATGGTGACAATGATTTGACCTTGGAAAATCATTTGAAGGTCATGTGAAGATCAACTTTAAAATCTTAAATGGAAACCCCCCATTTTTATTTATTATTCTTGTAGCTGACATCGAGAGCTTTCCAAAACACTATAATAAAGTATTTTTTCATTAAGTACTTTTTGAGTTATTTTATATTTTCGTAAAATATTCAGTTTTCGATAATTTTACCGTAATACTTCTATGTACAGAATAATAAGACAAATTAATTAGTGCCAAAAAAAACAAATAATTGTTTCAAAAAATACATTGTAAATAATTTTCTTAAAAACAATTTTTTTTTTATACTAATTGATTTATCTCATTATTCTGTACATAGAAGTATTACGGTAAGATTATCAAAATATTTTACGAGATATTTAATTTTTTATATCAAAATATGTCAGATTAAATTATAAAATAACTCAAAAGGTACTTAATAAAAAATATTATAGTGTTATTATAGTGTTTTGAAAAGCTCTCGATGTCAGCTACAAGAATACTAAATAAAAAATAAGGGTTTCCGTTTAAGATTTTAAAGTTGACCTTTACATGACCTTCCAATGATTTTCCAAGGTCAAATCATTGTCATCATCTTATGGCCCCCCTGAAGCCACACAACTTTTGTTTGAAACATTTTTCGATTTAACGCAGTGTTTCTGAGATATTTGAGTGGGTCCTTTAAAATGGGACACCCTGTATATAAGAGGGTCTTCATATTCCCCCTCCCCTCATTATACTTATTATTATATGTATACATTACCCTTGAAAATCTTATATATAAAACGATATAAAAAGCAAATTATAAGACATTATAAGGAAGAAATCTTTCTGTTTATAGTTTTCTACAACTTGTAATGGGACTCTTTACATCGAGAGATGGTGTTTTAATTAATATATATATATATTATAGTAGCTATATAAAAACGAGAGAGAAGTCTTGCAATAATACCACGTAGACCACTGCACTGAAGTGACAAAAACATCTGATCTGACAACATGATTGTCTTCAGCAAGGTATATATCATCGAAAAAACCAATCTGGCAAATAACCAATGGTCATTATACCGATTTCAAATACAATTTATTTCCGCACTAATTGGTTTACAAATCGTTCATCCACAGATACGATTATCCCGATAATCGCGTATCTGGGTGACCGATTAGTAAAACCAATCCCGATGATCGAGATAAAAGTAAAATTGGATTTTTAGACTTATGGTATACATTCTATATTATATTTTTTTCTTCATTTATCGATGTATTATTATTATTATTAAAATATTATATAAATTACAATTCTGTACATGTACATAAATCGAAACGATAAAATTAAGTGACTTGCTTGTATATCACGAATAATTCAAAAAAGTCACGCAGCGATAAAGTTTATATTTATGATTCAACTAGCATGCAAAAAGGTTCAAAGCGTTACGTTTCATTACATTGATTACATTGAATAATTAGGTATGTGGGGAAAATGTATCGTAAAATAAAAGTGAAACTGGTTATCCCAGAGAGTCGCGGTAAAGTAGGTCGGGAATCGATTCGTTGAGGGATTACGGAGAAATTCTCGTAATTTCGAGGAGAACACGGTAGGAAGCGGCAGCGACGTGTTAACAGATTCGGCCGCTCGTAATGATCGGCTTTAATGGCTTTGAAGCCAGCCGGGGAACAGGTGCGTGCCGTTTTCTTCGTTCTTCTTGCGCCATCGGCGCCATGTAACGTATTCAAGGCCGCTAAGGTTTATTCATAAATCAGATCTCACTTTCATTCATGTGCCTGACGCGACACCACCTTACATCTCTTACCCTCGGGTGACCGATTCGAATTTTCGGCAGGCTACCACGAGTGAAAAGCTCGCGTTTGGCACGTGCTCGGCACCTTCTATCAAGGACGTGATTGAGGGTTTCGAGACACATGCGACGTACGAATTACTGAGAAGTAAAATGGAGAACGTGCGCACAGGCATTCGCAGGTCCCGCGATACGTTAAATAGGGGCTCCGACACACCCCCGCGATCATTACAATAGCACGTGGAATTAAATTTACTAAACGTAATCACAATCTTAATGCAAATGGCATACATATTATTTAGGCAAATTATAAAAATTTTAATTATGAAATGGAATATATTTTTTAATAAATAGAAAAGATAAGTAACAACAAAAATTTTTGGCAAATATAAAAAAAATTAATGCCATTTTTATTTCATTATACGTATAAGTTAAAAGATGATATGGATAAAGTTCCGAAACTATACTATTTTTTGTATTTTTGAACGCTGATTACGAATATGATAATGAAAATTTGCGACAAGGTCATTTTCAAGGTCAAAACTAAAAAAAAAACTGAAAAAATATAACTTTTTAGACATTATTTCAATAAATATTGATGTAAGAAAAAATGTTTCGAATAAAAGTTGCAGTTTTTAAAAAAATACATCATTTATGTTCTATAAATTTTTTGCATAAAACTGATAGTTTTCGAAAAAAATTAGATAAGAGAAACTCTCTCAAACATCAATATATTCTTCGTTGATACTATTAGATATTATTATATTCTTCGATGATATTATTAGATATAACAATGAACGTTTGATCCATATTAATCGAATATCTAACAAAAAGATTATAAATCGATAAAGTGATATTTTTAAGATATGCAAAGAAAAATGTAAACATCTATCTATAGACTGTGGAAAGTAACGCCGTTGTACAATTCCCTTGTAAAGATTTTTTTTTTAACACGGATCTTCTCGGATATTTCGTCTCGAGTTTTTCACCAACTTCGCATACGAAATTCTACGCCGTGTGCACGTAGTCACGTCGATCCTAAGTTCGAAGCTCCAATTACGGGGAAGGGCGAGAGATGCAGTTTGCGAATTTGCATAATCCGTAGTCGCGCGCGTCCGATAAACAATACAATAGTACATAATACAATAGTAACGTTATACGTTTTCGCGGTACGTGGCTCTCGTCGCCGAACGTAGCGTATCCTACACCTACGCGACCGATTGCGTAAGTCCTTAAAAGTTAGTACGCACTGGGCTCGCTTTCAGCGTGTCAAGGACACGCGTCGACAGATCCTCTCGGCCTAATTTCTCGCGATGAGCGGCCGCATTAAATCTCCGCTAATACGTGACATTTATTCTATTAAATCGCGAGCACAATCCACGTGTACAATTTATATTCTTCATTTTAATAATAGTAAAATATCACTCATAATCATTGAAAATTATACTGTTATTTTTTTTTTTTTTTTATTATCAAATAATCACATTGTTCTTGCAATGTAAAATTCGCTAAATATATGTCAAATTGAATTTTTTAATCAGTTATCGAGTTATTATGGCGATTATTATTATATGTTTTTCTCACTTCTGATTTTTAAAAGTTCGTCAAGTTCATTAGATTTCTTTGACTAAGGCTTACTATTAAAATTAAAAAACTTTTCTTTTCTTATTGTGTATTTCTATTATTAGATTATTTATTAAAAATTAAGACTTATAAAAAAAGGAATGTAATATAAATAAAAGCTAAATTAAATTCCGGTTGAATGTCAATATCGGAATTTGACAATCTCAGTTATTTTTAGTTCCTAGTACAAAGCAATCATAATTCTCCCATTGTGAAAACGCAGATATTTTTTGAAAGAAATCTATTAACAAATACGTAAATCGTGTCAAATCCTACAATTTGCCGTTTAAAAGGTTAAACAGATATTGATAAATATGTACATATATATATATATATATATATAGATACATAATCGCCCTAAAACCCGAAAAGAACTTCAACTTCGTTGCCCTCATGCGCACGATAACTGAACTCATATATCTCTTTTTCAGGACCATTCGTGACGTCAGCTTGCACAACGTTTGCCGATGGAAAGAGGGGCCCGATTTTCGTGTCTCTCAGAAAAGCACGCGAGAATAGACGCGTTGTCCTTGACACGGCGCGAGCGCGTCGGGCCCGATTCGTCCAAAGAATTTAGTTCTTCAGGCGCCGAAAGTGAAATACACGGATTCTTTGGCCTATTGACGTCGACGTGACTCGAAATTCGATACGTGTAACTCTGCATGTCGTTTTACTACTTTATATTATCTTCATCGGGCGACTTTTCGAAGATGTAGATAGACAGAAAATATATAAATAAATTTTATTTTGAAAATGACATATAAGAACCATATTTTTAAGATCTCACATAATTTATATTAAATACAAATCGTATTTAATGTTATCTAAATTAAATGATTTTATTATATTTTTATAGCTTTGCAAAAGTTCAAGAATGCAAATTTAAAAAATTAAATAAAACATCGAAATATAATTTGTTTCATTCATGGACACATATCTCTAAAAGATGACTAAAAAACGACTAAAAGATGTCTTATAGTCCTTTACATCTCAAAGTCTTTTGGCTTTCTTAAGCTGTTCGAGTTGTTAAACTTCAAATTACAACATCGTGGCAACATGAAACGGTTATATATTTGTAAATGACTCTTTTAGAATGCCGGCCATCTACAATCTAGGCGATTATGTTTTCTAATATATTTCATGTATCCGAAATCGCTGTTGCTTATATAAAGTTCGAAATGACTACCGAGTGTAACACGATCGTTATCGCACGAGGATTAAAATAATTACGAACTGATCAATGGAGAAAAATTTACATATTTGGTTTTCTATCCTATAGCAGACTAAAGGACTTTTCTCTCTATCGAATAATTTGCATTTCTTTTCAATGATTAAAATATCCGGCGTAAGTAATTTGAATATTGAATTCGAAATGTAACATTCGCCATTTAAAAGTTAGAATATCAAGATTTAAAATTCCAAATTTAAAATAAAACTTTCTCTCTTTATTTATACTTGTTATCTAAAGACTATCTTCTCGATTCTTTTCATGTTGCTGGTTATATGCAATCAAAAACGATTAGTATCAATTTTTTTCTATTTTTAGCAAAGAGATATTGACAAAAGTTCCTTTATCATACGATAAATTTACACTAAATTATGCATGATTATCTTGTGATACAAACTCACGCATAATTGCCAGTTATGCTGGGCACGCTTTCGCACTAGACGCACATATTGCGCAATATCATATATCGTAGAAAAGAAAGAGAGAGATACGGAGAGAGAAAAAGAACAGGTTTTGTCTATAAGCGAAATCTATAAAAACATTTAGTTTTGATAATTGTTGTAGATTCTTTAACACGCGAGTATTTGATCGAAACGTTTTCTTAATTGCATTAATTAATTAAATACTTTTTAAAGGAAAGATAGGAATGAATGTAATTATGAAAAATAAGATAGGAGTATTAGGAAACTGAAAAATTTGGAAGAAATAAACTCATAGATTATAATATGCAATCACTGAGCAGAAAGATCTCACTTCGAATAATTTTATTACAGTCAATACGATTAATTTAAATTTTTTTTAGATAATACGTTATGTATTAATATACGCATGCCATACGACTTTGCATGAAAGTTAAATATTGTTAATAATCATGAAAAAAATTTCTTGAGAACTTTCTTAAGGTACTTACGTACTTACGTCGAGATATTTCAGTTGCATGAGCAGTTAAAACTTATAGGCTTACACGATATATCATCTGATACTTTAAAACAATCACTGGAAAAGTCATGTTCTCGGCCAAACGATATCTCCGAATATATAGGCAAAAGACTTCAGAGTACATGAAGAATAATTATATGACAAGATAATAGTTACACTTGCCATAGAAGTCAACATGATGTTCTTAAACGATATCATTAAATTTAATATCAAAACAATTTTTTTAAACGCTAGAAAGAAATATATAAACTATTCGATAAAAAAAGAATAAGCTAAATTATTCTATTACAGTAGAAAAATCGAAATATTGAAATTTCACCATTGATCAGTGATTTTTTGCTGTATATTATTCGTCCAGTTGAAAAGTTGTCTTTTTTAAATATTTAATGAAGAGACTGGCAAGAGTTCATTCATATTTCTTTGCGACCATATCCCATAAAGTCCATTCAACTCTTTATCTAGATATCCTTCAATTTCTGGATTCTTATTCGCAAATCAATCGTTCGCAATCTTCTGGATGATGTGTTTCTTCATCCTATCAGCGTGTCGTCACCCAATGCCAAATTATTTCCAAATCATTCCATCGTGTCGTAACGCGGTTTTCGGATTCCAACGCTAATCGTATTCTTGTATGACTACACTCTTCCTCCTGCTTGAAACTTGACATAAAATTTTCGCAAATTTTCGACTGTATGGGACTTTATTGATTAATTAATTGCAAAATCATAGATAGAAGCATGTAATTGTGGAATAATCACTTTTAGATAACGTCAAAAATCAAGATTGAATAAAAATATTATATTTCTCTATAGACAGATATGTTATTAAGCTTCAATCTTTATCTTTACAATGAGAAAATCTATAGATTTATGCATTATGAATCACTGTAAAGCATAATTCGAATATATCTAAACTCAGTGCGGAATAATATATTCTCAAAATGAAAACTATCGCACAAAGTTAGCAATTATATATAATAACAGACCTCTTTTCTTATACTCTCTCATCCACTCATCTCTTCGCTTTTCTTTTATATTTTTACGCTTTTTCCAATCTTGTGGGGACAGCGGCTCTTCCGGAGAAATCAAAAGTGTGTCTCGACTTATGTCGTTTGCTCTACTTCCAGCACTCATTAGCGAGTCTCATTACAACGTAATTTCCGCAAATCCGCTGCACCTTTTCTCCGGCCTTTCCTGTGCGCAGTAGATAATAATAATAATAATAATAATAATAATAATCGACGCCTTATGCATCTCGCGATCTGTGAATCATCTCGCGAAGACGCGCGATCGTGCCGTCTTTGTATCTTGCTAACCGCGAACTCTTGACAATGAACTAGATAGCCATGAGCGCTACATACGAGCTGCAATGTGTACGTGTATGTCTAGGTTAGTAGTGACAACTTTATAGATCCATCTGATATATGAAATGAGATTGTGACGAGGTTTCTCATTCCTCAAAAGAGTACACATCTCAAGATTATTATGATAGCTTATGCATGTATTTTTTTTAATTTTTATTGCTAGAATAATATTTTTTCTTCAAACTAAAATTTGTCAATATTTAAAAATCAAGCAAAAAAGGACACACGATATACAAGCGAGAAAGGTAAGTTCAATTTTTTTTTTTACGAGTTCGTTTATTTTATTGTAATAGAAAAATGAAAATAATAAAGAGAAAGAACTCTGCGTAGAATGTATTATAATATTTAGCTTCATTAATATCTTTCTTTCTTAATTGATAACCGAATGTTCGAAAGAAATAAACGGGAAATAGAATTAGAAATTTATAGTCGGAATACAAAAGAGAGAGTGTTTGACTTTCAATATCGGCTAACAGCTTTCGTGCATATATATTTTGCAGGGTTGGGAAGTAACGCGTTACTTGTAACGCCGTTACCGTTACAGTTACTTTTTTTCAGTAACTGTAACGGTAATGGCGTTACAAATTTTATTTGTAACGGAAAAAGTAACTTCGTTACATTTTTCGGTAACGAGTAACGAATTTAACAGTTACTTTTATCGTTACTTTTTTCAAATTTTTTGATTTATTTAAGATATTATTCTTGCTATTGTGCGTGATAAAATTTTTATCTTAACCGTAAAGCCGTAAGCAAATCGACCAATTAGCATTCTTATTATGTTGTGAAAATGCTTGAATGTGATTGATCAACTTATGGCTCTTGCAGACCAGTGCGATGACGCGACGCGCGATATCCAATGAGAGCTTTATCTTTTCGGAAAAGCAGAGCTCTCGTTTACTACCAGTTCTAAGTACCTTGCAACGAAAATTAGAAAATCTCAATAAATCTGACCTTATAGATTGCCATTCAATAGTTGAAGCTATTCAGCAAGGTTTAAATAAAAGGTAACTTATTAATTTGATTAATACATATGTTATTTAATTTTAAATAAGGATTTAATTGAAAAATATTATTTTATTTTAAACTATTGATTCAAAAGTATTAATTTCAATAAAACAAACAATGTCGCTTAATTTACTATATTTGATTTTAGATTTCTTACAATATTTGAAACAAAAGAATTAATAATAGCAGCATGTTTACATCCAAAATTTAAGTTAAACTGGTTAGCCGGAGAAAAAAGAAAACGTGCTGAAAATTACTTGGAGGATTTATTGGGAATCCGATCAACTGAAAATTCTTCAAAAGCTGGAAAATCTGACGATCACGATGATCTTTTCATTTTTGAGCAAAAAACGGTGCAAAATTAATCTGAACAAGAAGAATTGCAAGGTTTTTTAAAATCAAATAATTGTAATATAGAAATGTTAAACGACTATCCAAAACTTAAAAAACTTTTTATTAAATATAATACAGCTCTACCAAGCAGTGTAGAAAGAATGTTTAGCATCGGTAGCTCTGTATTAACACCACAAAGAGGGCATTTAAATGATGATACTATGGAGCAACAAATTTTATTAAAAATTAATAAAGAATTTCGATAAAATTTAATCATTTATTTTGTAATAAACCTTGAATGAAATCTTGCTTACAATTTTTTAAAAGTTTTTCTTATGCAAAATAATTTATTAATTTGTATTGTAAAAAAGTAACGGAAATTGTAACGACTCGTTACTTTTTAGTAACTGTAACGGTAACGAGCTACTTTTTAAAATTGGTAACGAGTAACGGTAACGAGTTATTTTTTAGAAAAAATAACGGTAACGGTAATGAGTTACTTTTATAAAGTAATTTTCCCAACCCTGATATTTTGTTTAAGACCTCCGTGTTTTTTTCCCTGATATGCATGACGGATGGTAAGCGCGACATGCCGCTGCACATCGATGAACGACGTCATCCTATTTCCAATGTTGCATATTTATCATCAGCGATACGTGGCAATGATCCACATAATCCTTTCATTGAGCCGTCATTAAACACAGCGATGAGAGAATTGAAATTGCACAGCTGACCGGCTTCGTACCGGCAAAGGACGGGGCCGGACATCTGCGATGAAAAATTGATGGAAATTCCTTGAATACAAGGGAGGTCCTGTCAACGGGACTCTACGTTAAATCCATAGTGTTAGAGAAAACGTTGGTACACCCCGTCTGTCACGAAAAAAAGAAAGTGTCGGCAAAAGTCGCACTTCTAATTGTAAATTAGTAGGCAAATTTTTTTCATGTGAACCGTCTCGGATAGCGAGATCAAAAAGTACGTAAAAACGAGCATCGGTGCTCGTCAAGTTTCGTAAGATGTCCACGATTATCTAGCCCCGGATTCATTTCCGCACCGTGTCGAAAATTGCGCGGCAATCGCCGCGAGGGCCTGTAAATATAGATCTCGCGAGATGACGGGGAACGTAATCGGCGAGCGCGGTTCTCGTTGTTCTTCTGTTTTCACGATCAGGTTTGTCCGACCAACGAGAGGGGCCTGGCTGACTAACCGAGCCGCTGACACTGGTATTGGCCTACTCTCTCTCCACAGCGTCGTTCACTCTCCTGCCTCGCGCTCGTGTTCTCACTCTCTTTCGTTTCGCGCTACGAGATAAAACACGATTGCGTCTCCATTTTCCCACTGTCGTGCTTTTCTCCTCTTCCAAACTCGCGCTTTCCCTGCTGCTCGATAATTGAATTCGTTTGATATTATTTATTCTATCGGGGGGGGGGGGGGGAAGAACATTTGCCAAGAGGAGGAAGCAAGACACAATCACTTGAAACAATCAAGAAAATTTTTGCTCGTCAACGATATACAAAAGCTTAAAAATAACCGGTGTAAGTCTTCACGCATAATATCAAATTTTACTTTGCGAATATTGGATCGACTCTGATCTTTTTCCAATCGGCGAAAATCATGTTGAGATTCAAATTTCTTTTTTGATAAACAGATAAGCGCTTACGCATCAAAATTAAAGGATAATATTACAGGAAGAATATGTCGGGAAACTGTAACAAACATTTGCCGCTTCGTCGATCTGTTGATATTAATCTTGTGTCTCGCTCTTCTAGCGCTCTATATATGTGATGGTAGTGATAGTAAATAGATCGGTACATATAAATCGATCGAAAGAGAGAAAGACGACGCCTGGTGCACGCTACACGACGGTCATCCGGCACGACCTGGTTTCCAGCGAGAAAAGTCGTTCTCTTCTTGCGCGCTCGAGATCGAAGAAGAGACGGTGCCGCTGCTGTTACGAATGGCGGGACGATGCTCTTCCCGATTCTGGACACAGTGAAAAGCATCTCTCTTCTCCCCCAGCCTCAGCCTCCTCTCTTGCTCGTTCGCGGCTCTCTCCCTCGTTCTGTCATGAAAGTGCTGCAAGTGGAGCGCTCGCCGGCTGTGCGCGACAATAAAAGCTACACTTTTATTTATAACTGGCCGACTTATCACACACGAGTCGATGCCCCGCTGATAGATAAATAAGGGATGGTAACAGATCGCGCTATGCAGGGCCAAGGCTTTACACCGTGGACCACGCGCGCGGATGAGAGAGTGGAAAAATGGAAGCGCGCCGAGAGAGCGCGAAAGGGGCGCGCGAGAAAAATCTCGACGGATGATTCCCTCGCGGCGAGAGAGCTGCACCGACCGGAAGAATTCGTTTTCCTTTTGCCGATCCGCCGATCCGAGATTCATACGAGAGGGGCGCAAAAAGAACACGCGGGAGAGACCAGGCGAGAGTACTCCACCCTAGATGTTCGGCACGGACTTTCCAATAATAGTTGGATAATTTGTTGCGAAATGATGAATCCGAATCCGATAACGGAAGGATAGGAGGCTAAGTTTCTCTCCGTGAACCGCATCGCGAAACCATGTTGATCTCGCGCTGATTAATTTATATCGCAAGCGATTCAACATTTATAATTAATATACCGTTGAGCGCAAAATAACTGTTAGAGAGTAGAAAGTATATGTGACATCTGTAATAATTTAAAATTAGCGATATATGATCAATTAATAGCTATAATGTACTAATATTGAATTATTCATTTATCGATCAACTTTACCAAGCATTAAGTTTTAAAATTTTCAATAAATTTTCTGTGCCTTGTATAATCTTCAAAATCAATTTTTTGATGTATATTATAGTTCTCTCTCTCTTTCTTCTCATAAATTTAATATTGCAAAAAATCTAACAATTTTTGGCAAACTCAAAATCTTTTTTTTTAAGTCTCTATATTACTAAATTGATAAATGAGATAATAAATCTAATCTTTGAAAAAGGATTTTTGATAATAATGTGACGTACCGTCTGATCAAATGTAAGACAATTTCAAATGTAAAAGTGCCGAATCAATTCGACAAAGTATCAAATGGAATTTTTTGTCATCCGATTGATCCACGATTTATCGCTAATCGAAAACTTGAAGGAGTCATCGTAATAATGCCTTGAATGATTGGCAGAAGCGTCGCGTCGAGAGTCTTCATCGATGGTAAAAAGAAAAGCGGCGGGATCGAAAGGAAGATGAAGAGGAGCTAACTAGCGCAACGCGTTAACCGACGCACTTATTAGGGAATTGCACTTTCTTTCACGGTTGGCGCGCCGAGGACGGCCGAAGGTGAGAAGAACAAGGAAACCGACCTCAGGTGCAACGACCCGCCGCGAAGTGTGTCGATTGTGGGCGCACGCAATCGTCGCAACGATTTTGAAAAATGTCCGTCCTACTTTTGCAAGGGAGTACTTTCACGGTCGCTAACCCTGCGGCTGATGTGAGAGAATCTCACGTATTGCCTCTCGACACGACACAAGCGCACTATCCGCGCTTTTACGCCGTCAAATTGCCCGGGTTCATGGGCTCTCTAAATGGAAAAACCCACTCTTACCGCTTGTCGTAAATTGCGCGTGAATCCCGCCGGTCAATATCAGCGACACGGAGGAAAAGGGCTACGTCCCAGGGGAGGTTGACATATGTGCACATATCGTTGACATATCGTGAGCCGATCAGACACGATCAATCGCCGAATCTGGCTGCAACGAAAAATAGAGAAAATTAATAAGATGAAATAGTTTATAAACAAATATAAAATCTCAAGAGTAAAGATAACAATAATTTAAAACGCGACAATTATTATTGAGAATCTATATGAAAAAATTGTCTTTCTAAAAGAATAATAAAGAAATTTTATAAAAAAACAAGCTTCAGTAAATTATATTTGAAAATGTAGAAAATATCATTTTGTACATATATATAAAACACAAAATAATATTGTATATTTTTCAAGATAAAATAGCATCCACTTCTCTCTCTCTCTCTCTCTCTCTCTCTCTCTCTCTCTCTCTCTCTCTCTCTCTCTCTCTCTCTCTCTCTCTCTCTCTCTCTCTCTCTCTTTCCAAAACCTGATTCATCCGAGCATATCGTGAATCTTCAACGAGATTCTTGTTTGCGTCGTTTCCTACTCTCTTCTCCTCGCCTCTCTCTTTTTCTCTCGATTTATCTCAACGAGAGCAACGATTTTTCATCCTAGGTCGCGTCGCGAGGATTTCCCTCGGTTTCTCAACTTTTATCTTCGCGCGGATCATCGTCCACGGGGCCCACTTTTCACCGTAAATTCTCACGATATCGTGCTCGGAAAGTAGCGAAAACGTGCTCGAGGATCTCTTTCCCTTCCCTTCCCCTGCGCCTCTCGGGAGAATCGCCTTTGCGCAGTCCGCGCACCGTGCGCGGAGAATAAAATTGTCATCTCGAAAGTTGGCCTACTATCTCCCCGATCGCGATAATAGCCCCGCAGTCGCGAGAGATGTCTTCCTTCTCTCTTCGCCAGTCTCTAATGCCCCATGAAAAAATGAAACTCTCTGCCGTAGATCTTCGTATCTTTCGCGACCGCGCACCTTTTCTCTCCAGGCAAGTACATAAAAAAAAAAAAAAAAAAAAAAAAAAAACAGATAGCGAGATGCTGCTACGTGACTTAGAAAAAGAGCTGATAAAGAGATGTAATAACGAATGATAAAATTTTTGAAGGAAATTTATCTCTGAGGAAAAAAATTATGTTTTGCTTTTTTTATTTATGACTACAATCTACAATATATTTTAATACGTAAAGATGTATAGAATTCTGTTACATTAATTAAATTGCCGAAAAAAATTATATGATTTGTATTATCAGAAATGAAAGATTGAAATAAAAATTGAAAATGATCAAATGAATATGTATGAAAATATTTATAATATTAAAAAGAGAGAGAGAGGGGGAGAGTTTTTATCATGGAGATCATATTTTAAACTCGAAAAAAGATCCATGTAAGATGAAGAATCTGTAAATTAGAGAAACTATAAAATACAGAATTAGATTAATCAAAGTTTCAGATTATTCTAATGGAAAAGAATTGTGTTGCACTATTTGATAAAGTGATATTTCGTCCTTTCTCTCACAACATTGATAGAACATTAAAATTTATTAAGAACTAATATCAACATATTAATTTCACACACATTATTATAGTTCTATTAAAATTTATTTTCATTAATAGGTAAGAGCAGTGCACGATATTTCTCTCCTACGGTAACGCAAGAGTAATTTATCTTGAAAGGCAGTTTCCGGCGCTCTTTCGGCACATTCCGCAGTTCTAGCATTTATGCGACACTCGATCAGCCAATAGCAAAGCGAGAGATGCGCGCGTCGCAGGAATCTCAATATTTCAGGATTAAGCAAATCGTACACTCAGAAAAATGATTTCCCTTCATCTTGAAAATGGAAGATGCTAATAATAATCGTTCTGGTGAAAAACCAACATTATTTTTTTTTTATATGCTGTGAGAAAATGTGCATGTTTCATCTATATTTCGATATAAAAATTAGTAATGTATATATATATGCATGTAACATCTATTTCATTAAATATTTCAAGATTTTTTTTTTTAATGGACTACTGGATCAGGAGCATAAAAGAGAGAGCATAAAAGATTAAGAATCGTAAAAAAATAAATAAATAAGATATATTTTAAATAAATAAAAATATTGTCTTTCGTCGTTTCCGATATAATCAACTATCTTTTTTTATGCAGATAGCAGAACATTTGAACTGTCGATATACTGTGCGTATAATATGTATAGCCCAAAGCTGTCATCAAATTTAATGTATAATACATTTATACATTCATTTATAATATATATTATAAATATATTTCATGAAAAGAATTCTAGCGGTAAACTGGAATTATGTAATAACTGTATCATTCCCTAAATAAATATATAAATCTCTCCCCCCCCCCCCCCTCGCCTCGCTCTCTCTCTCTCTCTCTTTTAAAACTTTATCTGATCCCTATGAAACATAGGCGAGAAAAAATAGGCGTTGAAGACAAGATCAATAGTGCGCACTTTACGCATTGCGTGTTTCTAGTTAAAGATGCTCGCAACATCTAGTTGCTCTTCACAAATTGTAAAAAATTTTACATTTAATAAAAATTTCATCAATATAAATTGAACGACTTATATCCATAACTTGATATATAAGCCCGATGATAGAATTATAACAATAAGATAATATTTATAGCATTAAATTTGAAAATGGAAACAACATATTACAATCTTTAAGAAAGAAAAATCTGTTCGTTTAGCCGTATTTATTGAAAAATTGCGAGCAAAAAGAAATGTATTGCGCAATGTTGTGTCAATGATCGAACAGTAATGTAACATGGAAATTATCAGATATATTTCTCAGCTGACCTCGGGGCTGCCCTACGTCGTCTCCTTGCGATCGCGTCGACGAAACGGATGCAAATACGTGCAGGTCGTGCCATGTGGCACCTGCCGCATATTCTAAACGAGCACGATCGTGTTGTCTTCCCGCACGACCTTGACACGCTTGAATCAGCGACGTCTTCAATCCTCCTCAGACGGCCGATACATTCTTACTAGACCGCAACTTGACATCGAAAGATCGCTCGTTAACACTGGAACGATTAAAATATTGTATAATTATCGAGGATGTAGTACCATGCATTAAAATATTGCTAACATTGGCATTTTTTCAGAATGCAACATTAATAAGTTGATGTTACAATTTAAAATGTGCCTTTAAATTTGAAGAATTATGAATTTCAAAGATAAGAAAGTATCGTTAGCCATTTTACTGTCAATCTGTGAGTGATTGTATTAAAAAATATTGTTGGGCGTACACAAGAGAGTACAAATTATAAGATTATAGATACATGGCGCATCTGTCTATATATTTAGATACATTTTTATATATTATAATCATAGATTAAAAAGTTTGTTCGATTCGGGCAAAAAATTTTTTGAGAGATACTCTGTTACACGCGCGAAACGATTTCTCGCGTGTAAACGTTCCATTTGTGCCACGAGTCTCTCGACGATTACCATCTCTTGGGATAGTCGTGATAACATTTACTCGTTGCGTGTTGCCATACTTGCGCAAATTGTTGGATTATGATTATACAAATGTAACTTGCATTCTTATTTTGGAAGTGTCTCGCATCACTTACATATAAAGCGGATTAGATGCGTTTAATGCGTGGATATTCCAATGCAATGCAAAACGATGATCAGAAACTTATTCTCTAAAATTCCTTAACGTTCTAAATCAAATTCCTGTCGAAAGTCCGCGAAGAGTTGAATCCTTTCAAGCTTGGCAAATATTCCATCTATCCACGTATGTCTATCGATCCTTTTAGCCGCGCCAAGAGGAGAAGATCTGTTACGACGACTTGCAAACGAGCTAGTTTTTGTACGTCCTTGGCGCTAATTTCGCTCTCTGCGCAGACACATAGTATTCGCGTTCCTAAAAGATCCATTATTACTTTAATTAATCCTCTTTAGAAGCAATGCAAGCCACTAACAAATGAAATTAAGCGCGATGTATTTTGGAAACTTGAAAGCATGTCTAAAATTTTGGCGCGATTTCTGCTACAAGTAATAAAAATATAATTGAGAGAGAAAATTAATTAATCGCGGGTTTTGTTTGATTTATTAAAATAAAATTAAAGTAAAATTGAAAATATTAGAATAGTCCAGTATAATTATATCTTAATGATTTTGAAGATAAATATATTCTAAAGTTTCAAGTTTTTTAATTCTTAAAACATAGACTCTAATAATTTTAGCATCGTATATACACTTAGTTATGTCGACAGTATTTATTATATAAATAATTTTTATCTATTTTAATTAGAGAAGTGGAAAGAGGAGTTAATATAGAAATTACACTATATGTAAATAATAATCAAGAAAACATTTCAATATAATAAAAGTTTGACAATAAAGAGACTCTGAAAAAATCCCGCAAATTTCATTGATCTTTTTACTGAAGAGGAAACGGATGTCTTATAACAAGCGTATACGTGAAAATGTAGAAATCCTAGAACGCTCTAACAAACGAGGAAATTTCGTACAGTCCGGAAATTGGTAAGCATCCAATCTTCGAGCCGCGTGAGTAAACAATTTGGCGCGATAGGAAATGGAAGTACATATCTTCCATCGTCGTAAATGAGTTTAGCTGATCGAAAACGCGTTTACATTTATGTACAAACGTCATAAATTACAACTGAAGATAAGTCAAGCAAAAGTAGTAAAAGTTTTTATCGCGACAGAAAAAGAAACAAAATGGCCTTTGCATACTTGCCTCATGATTTATAAAAAGAACAACGTGCTCTCGCCGTCAAGTTTGAAAAATAAAAGCGCTCTGCTGTGGATATAAACTGTAATATATCTTGCAGGATTCATGTGGTCGCGCAGGCATGTTCTTTCTAGATTCCCTGTAAAAAATGATTATAAGCCATTTCGTTTACAGAGCACATATTGATAGCAACGCGATAACTTTATTAACAGATAGTAATATCATAGAGAGAAAAAAATAGAAATATATATATATATATTACCTATAAATAATTTAAAAAATGTATAATTATTGAAAATCCACTTCGGAGAAGGAGCAACATAGTGGACCAGGTAATTCGAGATAATGGTCAAAAGATCCTAGCAAATAAGACATCTCGTTGTTTGTTTTTGCCAGGGTGAGAAATGGCGAGAAACGCGAAGTGCCGCTCTTCGCAGCCTAGTTTCGCGGGTTTGCATCGCATTTTGCAGCCGCGCGCGCGGCACGTATCACACGTATCCGCGAGAGACGGATGACGCAGTGTATATGTAACAACGTGGGTGGATAGGTGGAGATCGCGCAGGAGGGACACCCGACGACGGAGAGCGCGACGCGGAGCGACCCGAGGACGAGGACGAGACGGACAAGGACGCGGCGAGAGTGCGGGTGCGCGTAGCGCGTCTGCATGCGCCGCTGCGGCGACGCCGTAGTACCGCAACCCGCCACTCGCCGCCGCCTCGGCGCCACAGTCCTTCACTCCGCATGTCCGGAGCCGGCTGAGCCGTTCTCTCAGCACCTCCTGCTGTCTCTGATAACGTTCGTCCACCTCTACTCACTTCCTGTAAAATGGTAAGTCAACCATCCCAAGAAAATCTTATCCTATATAATGTTGCGGTGTATCGGGCTGATAATATTCGCTGAGAGCAATTAAGAGTAATCTTGAATACGTAGCTTAAAGATTTTCGTTCCATCGGAAATATCTCGAAGGTCTAGAAGAAATACAAATTTTAAAGCGAAATATTCGAATTATATATATTTTTTTTTTGTCACATTTACGCTCGCGGATTCCGCGCGTGTTGTGCGCGGAAAGAGGTCGCATGACTGACAGACGTGCTGCAGCTGCAGTGCGTCGTCTGCTGCTGTCATCTCTGCCTTACTCGCGACTGGTTAGTCGCGTGTAACGGAAATCTCTTTAATGAAATGGAGAAAAGTCAGATGGACTATTAGCAGGGCTGAATCGTAGAAGAACGATTAGCACTAAATGAAAATACGATTTTCGTTCTGTCGTTTAAATACGACGTGATCTAATGACAGGAAAGACGGGAGGGATTGTGATCGGAGTACGTTTTTGGTTGCGCAATTTACCGCGTGATAGCAGCACGTGACGGAGAAGATTTTTTACGAGTAATATCTTGAAAATTTTTGTACAATATTACAATCTCTCTCTTTTCAAAATTATTTATATCATCAATTTATATTTCATGTGCAGACATCGAACAATTTCACAAAGCATGACTAGAATTTTATTTGTACAATTTCTTACCTGTTACAATATTGCAACACTAAAGAAAATTAATTTACATGAATATTTTATTTTTTGTTATTGCTATATTTGTACTGCATTTATATGTGTGATCTATTGGTAAAAATATGTGAAAATGTTGCGCTAGATGAAAAGCATTTTCAAAAATATTTTTTTATATTACTTATTTTTTTTTAAACTGTAGCAATTGCATGTAACAACATCGCAATTTTTCCAATTAAAATAATATTCTATATTATATTTTATACGTGAAAACACGTTGACATTCTCTTGGTTTTTTTAATAACATTTAATTATTTTCGAATTACAACAGAAAAGAATGCGAAGTTCCAATAAAGCAAGAAATTGCACATTTGGACATTTGTGATTCTGAAAACAATTTTGTATGCAGTGTATATTCGATTTACGTATCATCATTACATGTATCGTCTTATACGGATATTGATCACTTAGTGAAATATACTTGAGTCCTCGTGTTTGCGCGCGGGTATACTCACATCCGTAGTTATTAAAACCAGGAAATGGAACCGTATGCCTTTCGTGATTGAGTATTTGTGATTGAATGATTGTTCGAGAAGTGATAGTATCGATCTGTTTTTCTTTACCTATGAGAGTTTATATTGCCACTTTCGTCAAAAGAGTTCCAAACTGAAAGCAAAACAATGACATTAATTAGCGCAGTTCCTTACGTTATTTCTTACAACATTATTTACAAAATCAATGATGTATGCTAAGAGATCAATTTTAATTTTTCTTATCAAACTAGTCGCAAACTAAATGATATTCGAGATCATCTTTTTACGGCAGATATATATATATATATATATCTTTCTGTATAGAAAAAAATATTTATCTTGGGAAATATTTTTAATCGTTTGTAACACTCTTTCGTATGTTACATAAGAAAGAAGGCATCAAAGTATACAAATTCGAAATATTATGTATATATCCAGGTACTTGCGGACGCGACATTGGCGGACAATCATCGCCGTCATCGTACTTTCATGGCAAACGGTAATCCGGATGGTATCACAATATGCAATCTGGTGGACGGTGAGACCTTGACTTACAGCTTGGCCTTGATAAGAGGTCGAGCACCCGTGCTATGCAGTTACATTACTGTTCGAGGTCATAAAAATGTGACTTCGGAGTGGCCGATCATCGCGGGACAATTCCGCGTCCTGGTGGATTTGGCACGTGGCCCAAACAAATTAGAACTCGAGGCAGGCGGACATAAAAGAAGATTGATGCTTGTATATGAGCCGAGAACCACCAGGCTACGGGTGACACCGGTCTATGTCATCTGTGCAGGTCATGATGGTTATTTTCAGGTATAACGATAAAAATTAATTATATAAAAAAATAGTCATCTCTTTTTTTATAAATTAAAATTGTATCATATAAATCTATTATTTTGCGTGAATATCCAAAATTTCAGATTTGATCATATAGTGTATATTGTATAATCAATTGTTCCGCTAATCTTATAATCAATTGTTTCGCTAATCATATAATCAATTGTTTCGGTAATTATATTTTAATCAATATTATTGAAACTTCTCCATCGTATGCAAAAATGTTATTTTGATTATTAATAACTGACATTTAAGAAAAATCATGATAAATGATTGTGACTCATAATTCAGCTACTTGGAACATAGCGTGCACTTTTTCCAATTATCGATCGTCGTTCTGTTATATGAATAGCTGTAACGTCACATTAACTTTGCCTACGTACTTTGCCGGCGCATTAATTCGGTTATTCTCTCTATCTTTCTCTCTCTCTCTCTCTCTCTCTCTCTCTCTCTCTCTCTCTCTCTCTCTCTCTCTCTCTCTCTCTCTCTCTCTCTCTCTCTCTCTCTCTCTCTCTCTCTCTCTCTCTCTCTCTCTCCCCTCTTTATCACTTAATTGTGTAAAATGATTATGCTCTCGCTACTTACTCATAGAAAATTATGAATCACAAGACATATAATCTGCGGTTCCAGGGTCCACGCAATGAGGATCGGTCACCTGAGAGCGCGGCAACAAGAATAGGACTTGGTGCCAGGCTTCTTCAGACTCTGACAGCCGAAAAACTCTTGGAAGCCGGTTACGGCAGAAAAACCTTCCAGCTAGAAAGAGATTTAGATGGTCCGGAATGCCTGGTAATGCATAGTATGCTTCATGTAGATCAGGCACGAGCAATGAAGCAAAGGGAGCTTTGGGAGTTAATCGCGCGCGAGTTGATGACCGGTCCCTTAGCGTCCAAGGATCGCAAATACCTGGCGTTTCTATCATGTACGAGATACCGTGGCGCGCCTAGTCCTCGAACGCACGAGGATACTTTAGCGAGGACGCAAGGTCATGCGGCTCTTGGTGGAGGTGGTTTAGCGCTTTTCGGTTCGGCATGTCTTCATACTTGGCCTACGCGTATGGCTCAGGTTGGTTGACGTGTGTTACCTGTGAATAAAAATAACTTCATATGAGAAGGAAAAAATCTGTTCGTTTTTCACTTCATATAAAACATTGTTAAAAGAGTGGTATTGTTTTAAAATAAAATTATTATATATTTTGTAATATAGATATTACCAAGGTTTCTGGACGCCACTATTATTGATACCGAGCAACTCATGGACGACAGTAATTATCGAGGCACGCACGGGGGCTGCTTGGCGACGACGTTAGGTTCTGTTCTACACGAGCTTGGTCACACTTTCGATCTTGGTCATACCCGAGAAGGGATAATGGGTCGAGGATTCGACTACGTCGACAGAGTTTTCGTAGGCGCGGCTGGAATTGACTTCAATCGTAATCCCATCAGAAGGGATCCTCAACACACGACCGTTGCTCTTAGCAGACCTCTCAGCGTTACGGTAACCGTGCAAGAATCTATATTATCAAGTCCACGAAGAGGTAGATTGCTTTCGGAAACATCTAGACCTACGCCGTCACCTACTTCGAGGCAATTGCCTGGAAGACTTTCAGCACCAGCTAGTCCCGAGCTTAACAGATCTCTCTCTAAAAGTTTGATCGCTTCGGAACCTCCAACACAGCCTGATCGGACATTTTGGGGTCCATCATGCGCGGCGTTACTTTCGTATCATCGTTGGTTCAACAGCGAAATGGACAATATTTCCAATAGACATCATCATGAAATAGAGTATGAAGGGAAAAGGTGAGTTTGCTGTTAAAAGTATGTTATTTTTCTAAAATAAATATAAAATATCCAAATTTTTGATCATATCTAATCTCTTAAATTATTTTTTTTTGTAACTAATTAAATATTTATTATTCAATTAATTTAAACTATTTATTTATATATATATATATACTAGTAATTTATGATCAAATAAGCACAATTAGTTTTAACAATTATCGTTTTTTTTTTCTATTCATCAGGAATGTAGTAAGATCACGATATGGAATACGAGTAATAGAACTTAGAGAGAGTTCGGGGGGAATGGTTGTGGGTTCCCGCCAATTTCCTGGCTCGCGACCACCTTTGGAGGCTCTAGTTCCACTACCTCCACCCCATTGCCTCACCACTCTTACCCTAGTTGCTGAAGATTCCACCGGGAATGTACTCAAACATCCTCTTCCCACTGCCTTTTAAAGGTCAGCAGAAACAATGATGCGTAATTTTATCTTCTAGTCTTCGGCGAAGGTTATTACAATCCGTAAGCAATATCGGCTTAATATATATATTGTAAATGTAAATTATCCAACGATAGTATTGTTTGTTTCTCTTCTTTAATTTATATAAAATTTTATATTAGAGGCGTTTTTTTTAATTAAAGATATATAGAAACAAATCTTTTCTCTGTACTAATATCTTTTATACATTAATCATGTATTTGATGATAAATCCACATAAAGAGAAAAAGAGAGGGAGATCGGTATAAATCGGTATAGATAAATTGATATTTTTAGATATATGTCTGTATTATAATATACACAATACTGAATCAGAATAAAAATTTGAAAAATGACATTTATAGAAATATTTATAGAGATGATAATTTAATTCTTATGATGAGTTGAATAGTTTTTCTTATTCTGTGAATATAATTGTTAATTTTTCATTCTGTGAACATGTGTATAATAATGTCAAAATAAATTTCCAGTTTCTATTTAAGTAAACATATAAAATTGATCATCCAAATACATCATGGCAACATTATATATAATTTTTCTTTAAGATCGTTAATCAAAGTATTATACTGCCATTATATATCTTTCGTTTTTGAAATTGCAAGTAAGTCAGTTGAAACAAAAATATAAGGCAATTTCTACATAGGATTTGAAAAAGTATTATATAATTTAATAAAATTAATTTTATATGATTTGTTTATATATATATACGATTGTATAACTGAAAACTCGCTGCTTTGTATGTATGTGAATCTGGTATGTGCAGGTGATATAAATTTTATAATAATGTATGATTGAATAGCTAAATAATAAATATTTGATAACTGTATGAGATATACATTCTGCTCATATACATATAACACTTATTGTCGAATGTATTTAAATGAAGGATATTACTTAATAATAATTAATTTTGTAATGATAATTTTTAACGTTTCACATGAGCTATTATATCTCAATTTTTATTAGTAAAAATAATAATTAATTGACGACAATTGGTAATGCGTGCACAAATCCATTGACAAATATAATAAATAATACATTTAATATACAAGATATTGGAAATGCTTGTGTGTGTGTGTGTGTGTGTGTGTGTGTGTGTGTGTGTGTGTAACTACATTGCGGAAAATTTCATAGAATAATATATGTGCAAAAAATCATATATACTTATATGAGTAGAATATAAAAAAAAATGAGTGATATAAGTTTTAACAAAATCGCACTAAGGCAAAACAACACTTGTATACGATATTATAAACATATGTACAGTATATCTTAAATTATTATTATAATAAATTAGGGTAGTGAATCAAAAATTAAAAAGACAATATTATACTATCGACTTTGCAAACTAGCAAGAAGAATCTATGTATTTTAAATTAGGAATATAAAATTAGTTAAAAACACGACTACAAATTACTAGATCAATTTTCCCTCAAAACGTTGTTATAATTTTATAATTCATAACGGATATTACATATGACGATTGTCATTTTTTCATTATACACGTATATGTACAATATAGAAAAAAAATATAGAAAAAGGTAAAATATTTAAACAAAAGAAAATAAAGATCAATATTGCAAAATTAAAAAATTTAGTATTCCGAAAATTTATAGTTATTTGAAAAAATGTATTATTTTGATAATATACCACCATTAAAATTTGCATTAAAGGAAGTGTAAAATATATGGAAATAATTCTTATCGTAAAATAAAATATTGTTTATTATATATATTATATATTATATTAAAATATTATCTTTCAAGAGTAAAAGTAATAAAAATTCTGTCAGATAAAAGTGATGTTCAACACATTTCCGTAAACATATGTCATATATCATCGCAAAACTTTTTTTAAGCTGATAATAACAATATAGCAGCGTAATTCGTTTTATCTCACAGTAGATACACATATGTATGTCAAATGCATACATTTCGTGGTTATAGAACATGTCATCCACCGATTCAATCATCCAAGAAAAAACTTGTACTACAACAGAATCTGATAACGGAGTGCAATTTCCTGAAATAATCGATGATAAAATAAACACGGAAGAATTCTTAGAAGCCGCTCGCGATGTTGTACGCACAGTCGGTATATATTCATTTCTAAATTTAACCTTAAAATTATCAAGATTAATCGTTGCTGAACAATGTTTAAGGCAAAAGTTTTGCCTTAAACATGACACAATATGCGAGCATTAAAAACAAATTCGTGTTTCAGATAAATTTGGCAAATTGTTCGCTCCTGTACGATATGATATGCAAGGCAATATCGATGCAAGTCTAAACTTTGATATAACCTGATAGAAACCTTCTAAATCTAGACTACGCTGTGAAGTCTTTAATATATATATCTTTCAATTACAGAAACTTACAACCAGATATTCTATGGACAAAAAAAGTAATTCAACTCTACAAGACATGATCTTGCTCGAAAAATCTACTGAGGAAGATCTCATTGCAACTGATGCTTTAATGTGGTTAAGAAGGTATTTGAACATGTGTCTGTACAAATTCTTCTTTAAATATGCGTACCTATATATGAGATTTTTATTCAGTTGCTAAATATTTTAGAGCCTTACATATGATTTTATTATTCTTCGAAAAGATTGTGGATGATCATAAGGCTGGGAAAGCAACAGAAGATTTAGTTGCATTTTTAAAAGAGGCATATAAAGAGACTCTAGAGCCGTATCATGGTTGGATGGCACAGCAATTATTTAATGTAAGTATAAATTTTCCTATAATTTGATTAATATTTAATAATATATGTTAATAAATGTTTATATCAGAAAAGTTATAATACTAAAAATAAATAAAAGAATATAATAATATCGAATCTAAAAATTGGAAATATTTTTACAGCTTCTATCACGTATGACACCTACTCGTTCGCAACTCTTATTCGCATTGGCAGATGCAGAACCAGGTAAAGAAGAAGTTACATTATATAATATGGAGTTGTTCTTAATAAATTTAAAGAAAAATGTGTTAGCTTTAAAGAAATTTTATAATGATCATGATATAGAAGTGACTACTGTAGTGTAATATAATAAAATATATTTTAGATTTTAATGTTATCTATTTATACTGCAGAAAAATATTAACAAAAAAGATAAATTAACAAATTATGCTTAAAAAAATTAATATAATAAAGTTAGGAGAAAAATTTCGCATATAATATCTATTAGGCATGAAATTATGAATTTCTTTACACAAAACGTATATATTACATATCTATAAGTTGTATCAAAATATTAATAAAATTGGTTTGATTCAGATCTAACATCATTCAAATATCGCATTGCGTTAAGTGTTATGATATTAATATATATTATATTGTAAAATCACTCAAAAGCAATAAAGTTAATATACATTAATATACTCTATGTTATCAATTCCATATAATTGTGCAATGTAAAATCTTTTAGCATGATGATTTGCCAACTGCTTCAGAGCTATTGTAGCTGTAATAATTTCTATAACGAGCAGAAAACTCATGACACCATTAGCAATTGTTTCGCTAAGATGAGATATGGTTTTACTATCAAAAAGAAGAAACATTTCTAAAGGAAAATGTATGAGAGTAGATATCAGCCAAAAACTTGCCAGTTCTGGAATCTGTTTAAAGTAATATTTTTAAAGTAACATTTATGGTATTTGTCTCCAATTTACCTATCTCTTATCTTATTGACATATATCACCTTTTCTGCTAAATTTCCAAGATATCCCAAATATAGTCGTAAACTTTCCAATGTTGAAATAACAATAAATACCGCTATAGTTATAACTTTGTATACATCTGTCAAATAATAATACTGTAAAATAAAAAATAATATATCTTTTTATTTGAGAGCTATTTTTAAATACTAACTTTAAAGAAAATTTTATTTTATTGTATTTACTTTTGCATCTAAATTAACAATTATTATAGCAAACCATAATGGAAATATCCCTACATTAAAGTACAATGCCATTTGGAGTGGCAAATTGGATTGTATCTGATTTGCCATTTGGAGTGGCAAATTGGATTGAATCTGATTTGCCATTTGGAGTGGCAAATTGGACTGTATCTGATTTCCTGCAAAAAGTGAATAACGAATAATAAGAATTATAATTTTAAATTAGATTATCAAATTAGTAAAATTATTACAAGTATTTTTCATATAAACTAATAAATGCAAAAAGTTTGTTAATTAACATTAAAATATTTATATCTTAAATTTTTTGTCAAAAATATTGGATAAATATATTAATTATAATAGTCAATTAATGAATCAATCGCAAATATTTACTATTATCGTTTCCCATGCCAACCATTTCCATTATTGACGATAAAAGGACAGTATATGTATAACCAGTAGCGGCACCATAGCGTCGAGCGTCTGCGCAGAAAAATTCTGCGCAATTTCTTGCACAGTCGCTCGACGCTTAACGTTGCCACGTAAAGGCACCTTAAGGCACCTTAGTCGTAATCGTAATGCGGCATCTACAATAGAGATTTTAAGACCTAAGCCTTAAGAAATTGACCAATCACAGTCAAATATGAGAAGAATATTCGACTATGATTAGTCAATTTCTTAAGACTTAGGGCTTAAAATCTCTTTGTAGACGCCGCTTAAGACCGTCTTAAGCACAATCTTAAGATGTCCTAAACCAATCACAGAGCCGTATTAGCATCTTAAACCTTACTTAAGACGGTCTTGAAATAAGAACTGACTATGAATACCGGCCTATGCGCTCGACGCTTGACGCTGCCATGTAAAGGTGCCTTTAGCGCTACTGTACCAGCTAGAAAAAGCGTCGTACGAAATACGGCAGCATGACTCTTCTCAGGCTCTTCTCTCTGCTCGTATATAATATAATACAAATTTTAAAATTTTATTTATCGCCCTGTAAGTTAATCAACAATTAAATTAATCGGACTTTAGTCAAAGTGGCTCAAAATAATATTACATTTGATGTACGAGTTTGTCCAACGTACCGATTGGATATCGGATAGAAAATTTCTAGTGTTTCCAATTTCTAGTTTTAGCCAATCAATATGTCCCACGTGATTCCACGAAGCTTTACATGCATACATCAAATGATATGTTATCCTGACAGTAATATTTCATATGAAGACCTCTCTCTTGAAATAATCAATAAACTATGGACTCGTAATTTGCAAATTATGGCCGAGCATGTATACATTTGTGTATATGTGTGTGCTATATGAATATTTATCAGTTGACTCCGTAAAATAGTCAAACATTTTGTGATAAAACTAGATAAAACTTGATTCGCATATTTACCATCAATACGTCCATACCAGAATGCTATTTATAAATCCTGGCCAATTTCGTACATAGAAGATGTTTTGCTCACGTGCATGGCAAAAAATATATTTTTATTATTCGGTGGTGTTTGTAACCACGTATTTTCTCGTTTTCGCTGACGACATTATTGCTGAGACGGGACAGTTAACTTTATGCGGCCAACCATCGATAAATAGGCGCAGGTAGTTACTCCGATTGATCGGTTTTTTCTCTCGATTAAACAGATTTTAGCGACACATTTATCGACGAATTATTTTGTCTCATATTTTCGTCTTTTGATGAATTTTAATGCTCTTTCATAATGTTTTTCTACATTATTCTTTATATAAACATTAAAATTGACTGATAAATTAAACATAAATTTAATTAAGCACTTATTAATCCTTTATTAATCATTCTTCGTTATCCTTTATTATCTTTTGAGGATTTATATGACTTTTGGTATACATGAAAATAATTAAGTAAAATAAATATAAAAATCTGTATTTTTTCTTTTTTAAGAGAGAGAAAGTAAAGCCTATAGAAGTTAATTTCTACTATTATATTTTTGAAATTATGTATAATGATTGATAAATGGAATATAAATAACCAGAATATTTGAGTAGAATGTTAAAATTGGATAGTGAATATTAATTGTTTATATGTTAGCATTTTGATATTTTATTTATCTGACTTTATAAAGAAGTTTGTTTGACTGTTTATAAAAAATATATACTGTTTTGCCAGTTTGGTATTTGTCAGCACGTTAGATGGAAAGATATCCGCACTTGATGCTGGTAATTATGGGCAAAAGCAGTGGACTTTGGATTTTAATGATGGACCAATGTTGTCATCCAGTATACATAACATAGAAGTAATCAAATTTAAACAAATATTATCTATTAATATTAGATATCACAAATTTCTGTTAGTCATTTCTAAATAGTAAATTATTTTCTAATACAAAGCAGACATTAATAACTCAAGAATAAATATTAATTTACAGCTTAATGATAATGGACAACTGGTACGTTTCATCCCATCTTTGAATGGTGGCTTATACAAATTTGATGGAAAAATTTTGGAATCAGTGCCAATATCGGCTGATCGATTATTGTATTCATCATTTCATTATTCCGATGATTTAGATTTCTCAGGTGGTAAAAATCTACATACTTATGGTAAGTTTTGTCATATAAATATATTAGATACCCTAATTTCTTATTAGATATATATTATTTTTACAATATTTGATCACATAATCTAAAACTGTTTTTTTCTCAATGAATATATTAAAACATTACAAAACTATACACAACATATACACAATTTTTAAGTAATTAAAAATATAAGAAACTTTCAGACAACTAAGATTTTCAAAAAAATATAGATAAAAAATATATTATTTAATTAGTTTAATTAAATAAACCTAGTTTTTTAACAAAATTTTAGTTTAAGATTCAGTTATAAATATATATATGGTTAGAAATTGTAGAAAATTGCAATCTTATCTTCGACTATATATATATATATATATATATATATAGTCGAATTATGGCAATATATTATGGCAATATATATATATATATATATATATATATATATATATATAAATGATCCAAGAAACTTTGATTATACAAGTATAATTTTCACAGATCTTGTATATAATTAATATAAAACTTTGATATTCGTCAACAAAAATTTATAATTAATTTTTGGAAAACTATTTTGCATATTTAAAAATTCATTGTTCATACTATATAAATAATAAGCATTTATTAAGCATTCTATAATAGGTGTATCACCCAGCACAGGAAGAATTCTGTATGAATGTAAAGTTAGGGAATGTAAAAACAATACAGACTCTGAAGGACATATTGAATATGATGTACTTATCATTCGCCGTTTTCAACAAACTATACGAGCTATAGAAGCTTATACAGGTAATGAAAGGTAAATTGAAATAAATTATGTTATATTTTCTTGCATTATATATTATATAATTATATTATATATTCTATATTACATATACAATCATTTATTTAATAAGAAAATAGAATATACCATATACCAATAGCTAACAAAATAATATCATTGGTTGAAGATGGAACTTCAGTGTTGGGCAACTTAATCTAAAGTTACACCGTCATATAAATGATTGCCTTAATACAGTGCCAGATATAGAAATCAAAGCTGTTATTTCAAAAGGTTTGGTTTGGGCTATTAATAAGAATAATCCTACTATTAAATTATGGCAATATCAGGTTAGTATAACAATTGTAATTTTATTATGTAAAATAATAAAAGGATTTTATTTTTATTAGTTTGATGTTCCAATTGTTTCAATATGGCATGAAGACACATCCAAAACTTTTACAAATCAAGGAAATTTAGGAAACAAGAAACAAATTAATTATTTAAAACAAATTAATTTATTTAATGATTCTCAATGGATCTGGAGATCTGTATATCCTACAAGTTCAAGTTTATATTTAGGCATGCATGAAAAACAACTATATGTGCAAGAAAATCCCAATCTTGAAAATTCATTGGATTTGTCTCCTAAGAATGTTATAAATAAGAAATATTTCTGGCAACCGCGTCCAGCAGATGGTATATAAATTAAATTTAACATATTTCATTTTACATTAAAAAATAAAAATAATAAAATAATATTTAAAATAATTAAAAATAATATTTATTATTAATACTTATATATAAACTATAATTTCAGTTACAGCCCTTGCGAGTAATTTTTTGAATGAAAATAACAATAATGAAGTTTCTGTTGAGATAAATGAAGTATACAAGACAACTGCATTGTCTGTATTATATAATTCAGAATATATTAATGGTAAATAATGCATTTAAATATGTCAGTATCTTTAAAATTATTGGTGTATGACTGTATAAATATAATTATAATAAAATTTAGTTATATAAAAATAATTGAATAAAAAATATAGCTAGAGTAATTATAAATTTAAACAAATTTATGATTGTGTACTTTTTTTGTAGGTAATGGGTTTTTTCTGTATTTAAGAGAACAATTAATTGACAATGAACATTGTAATATTAAAAATAATATTACAAAAAATAATATTAGCACTAACATGAAAGAAGACATAATCGAAGAGGAAACTAATACACCTGTTCAAATTATTATAGTATCGCTTTGGTATTGGTGGTAAGTTCTTTTTTTTTAATTCTAATAATTTTTTATACTTATACATATATATACATATGACATATACAAAATGACAATTTACAACTTAATATTATATTATTATTAGGAAAGAAGTTTTAATAATATCAATTACAACTGCCATTTTGTTGAATTTTATGCTAACGCAACATTTCTTAAGTGCAACGACAGTTGCTACTAAGGATGCTATATTTCCAGTAAGTAAATCTATAATCTTTTACTAAATATAGAATTAATTATATCTTTCTGTTATCTTTTTTTTTTTCATTTTGATATTTTTTATTTGATCTATATTTTTCCTTTGCTTCATTTAGAGTTATCTAAAATAAATATTACATTTCAGCCTTTAATAGTAGAAAGACACGTAGAAACCAAAAGAAATGATTCATCTAACAGTGGCGACGAGAATGTGAATAATTTTAAATCGCGTTATTTAACGGATTTTGAGCCAATTGATTGCTTGGGAATGGGAGGCTATGGTGTTGTTTTTGAGGCCAAAAATAAAATTGATGATTGCAATTATGCTATCAAGAGAATTGCTTTGCCAAATAGGTAAGTTCTTAATAAATTATTCTTTTCTTTGCCATAAGCAGTATTATTAAATGAAATTTAAATAGTACAAAGAATTATGTTTTTTGAAATTTATGTTTTTTTATACTGTTTGAAACTTTTGCAATATATAAATTTGAATAAATATAAAAAATATATAAGCATGGTTAATAAATATATAGTCAAAAATATGTAACATTACAAATTTCAAATAATCGCGGGATAATAAGAGCCAGAACGCGGATAGTAGTGCGTTAGTTTCATAGAAAAATAAGTTTTCTATGAAACTGAATATGAAAATATGTATTGTTAAATAATAACACAATTATTAATATAAGAGAGCAAGACAGAGAATATTAAGTACATAAATAAATAATTAAATTTTGAAAATATAATATTGTAAAAAATTTTTGATATATTTATGTAAATGTTTATGTATTTTCGACTTTCGACAGATATATTATTTATGTTACAGTAATTTTATTTCTGACAATATTTCAAAAAATAATTGTGCGTTTTTTTATTATATTGATGTGCTTAGCAACATGTTTTGTTTAAAATGATAAATTTATGTTATCATTTTCTAATAATGCAATTTAATAATCCTTCTAAATTTGCGGGATGTGCAATTAACACCTAGTTGCATTTATAGATAAATAATACATTCATAAGAATAGAATTTTAATTAAGCAAGAATTTTATAAAAGAAATGCTGTATTTCAGCCGAGATTCAAGAGAGCGCGTAATGAGGGAAGTAAAAGCATTAGCTAAATTAGATCACCACAATATTGTAAGATACTTTAATGCTTGGCTGGAGTGCCCTCCTATTGGGTGGCAAGAGGAACATGATCAACAATGGATTAATAAGCTAAAATTTTCGTCGTCTGCATTCCCTTCAGAAGTAACTCAGACTGAAACAAAACCTAATGATTCTGTATGCATCGATATTTCTCAAACCGATCCTTCTTCTGTAGATAGTGCGCACGAAGCTTTTGAATTAAATAATGTAGATATGGACGATGATTCACTTGTTGTATTTGAAAAGTCAGATGAGAAGCATCATAACAACGATGTATTTTGTACTAATGGTTGTAATACTAATAGTTCGGATATATCTTTTTCAAATAATGAACTTGAAAAGGAATTACCAAATATTAATTATACCGATCATTCCGAAAGCATTGTGTTTGAAGAGACTGATAATAATATTATGGTAGAAAAGAAAAAACACAAACGTCAAAAATCTTTTTCTTTAAATTTATATAATAAATCGAATAATCACAAATCGGCAAAAATGTTTTTATATATACAAATGCAACTGTGTCAAAGACTCAGTCTCAGGGAATGGCTAAAGCAGCACATATCAACAAGAGATTCCATTCGAGTATTAAATATTTTTCAGCAAATAATTGATGCTGTAGAATATGTGCATTTGCAAGGGTTAATTCATCGAGATTTAAAGGTAATATCTTGATCTGAGATATAGATGATACAAATCTTCTATTTAATAATATTCTATTTTGTAGTAAAATTCGTTATTTTTTTATAGCCATCAAATATATTTTTCGCTTATGATGATAAAATAAAGATTGGCGATTTTGGCCTTGTAACGGCAATGACTGAGAGCTGTGATGGCGCTCATACACCTTCAGTCGAAAATGAGAATGTCACTTTAAAAAATAATATACATACTGCATGTGTTGGCACACACTTGTATATGTCACCAGAACAAATTAATGGCCAAATGTATAACTACAAAGTAGATATTTATTCTTTAGGAATAATTTTCTTTGAGCTTCTTATACCATTTTTTACTGATATGGAAAGAATAGTTGCGCTTTCAAATTTGAAAAAATCTATTTTTCCGAAAGATTTTGCAGAGAATTATTCTGCTGAGGTAAGGCAATCAATAGAGTGTATTCATTTTACTATAAGATTAATTAAAACTGTGCATGTATGTTGTGTATTACAATTAAAATATAATAAATCTAACTTTATTTGTTACAGTACAATTTGCTCAACATGATGAGTACTCTGCGTTGATACCACTGCTTTACAACTTTAGGTATTAAAGCAAGGCCACCTTTGCAAAATTATGAAACAGCCGAATTTAATATAGATATAGATTCAAAGTGTCATTTTGAATTGCCACAATTGATTAGAAACTCCTCTATGAGTAGCAGTAATAGTAACAGTGAATCATCAGAGAATATAATTTAAGAAAGAAATGCAAGTTACAAATATTTTTGACATTCTTATTACTGATAAGTAAAAGGTTATTTATTATTATTTTTTTCATTAATTTATCCATATTTATATAGAAGCAAATATTGTCATGCAATAATATAAAATATTTGGAGTTGCATGAATATGTGCATCACGCACAGACTTCTACATATTAATTATAATATATATAATATAATATATAGAATATATATATATATATATATATATATATTATAATAATATACATATAATATATAATATGATATTATATATATATATATATATACAGGGTGTCCCATTTTAAAGGACCCACTCAAATATCTCAGAAACATTATAAAAAAATACTTTATTATAGTGTTTTGGAAAGCTCTCGATGTCAGCTACAAGAATACTAAATAAAAAATGGGGGTTTCCATTTAAGATTTTAAAGTTGACCTTCACATGACCTTCAAGTGATTTTCCAAGATCAAATCATTGTCACCATCTTATGGCTCCCTTGAAGCCACACAACTTTTGTTTGAAACATCTTTCGATTTAACGCAGTGTTTCTGAGATATTTGAGTGGGTCCTTCAAAATGGGACACCCTGTATATATATATAGTATATATCTATAATATATATTATTATTTCTATATATATTACAAGGTATTTATACAAATCTTGTAAAAAAATTCCCTGGAAATTCCCTAAAAATTCCTTGATCTTCCAGGTATTTTTATTCAAAATTTCAGGTAACAATAATATTTTAAAGATTTTCCGCTGCAATTTCCTAAAATAAATTTTTTTTATTGTACATATTTTCTAATTTACATTTATATGGAGAAAAAACACAAAGCCACTTAAATTTTATTGAAAAAAAGACTGAATAGTTAAGATAAAATTTTTTTACTGATCTTTAAACAACCTTTTTTATTTTTTATCACTAAAAATTAAAATAAAGAATATATGCACTACATATTCAATATTTTGTTAAGACATTGAATATATATATAAACAGATATATATATATATATATATATATATATATATATATATATATATATATATATATATATATATATTGTTTAAGATATATTTTAAACAATTCACAACTTGGCAGATTCTATTGCTTACAGTATAAGAACAAAATTATCAAAAAGAGAACTTTTAAAAATTTCCTGAGTCGCTATCAAATTCTATGAGAATTTCGTAATTTCTCCAAGTACAAAAAAATTCCTGAAAATTTCGAATTTTCATGTTTTTTCCAGGAAATAGACATTCGTTATTATTTTCTATATATAATATATAGAAGTCTGTAGTATCACATTATATTAAAATATTGTATATATAAATAGAAGAAAAATTGATCCCCCCCTCCTTCCTCATAAAATACGGTTTTTTTGTGAAAAAGAACGTTTCTTTACATCTCTAATTATGTAATTATAATTTATTTGATTTATTTAATATACGGTTTACATTAATTTGCCATTATATTTGCTTATGTACAACATATAAGCTTTGCAAAATGGCAACTTTTAAGTAACAACTCTTGGTTTTTCTATATTTTATTAAATAAGTTCTTAAAAATCATAAAAAGTATCAATAATATTAATTGTATTTTGAAAATCATTTTGATCTCATTTCAAAGATAATTTAATTCTCTATAACTTTTGTTTCGATACTTTTTGTTAAAAAATGCATACTTTCTCTGATATTTGTAAAAATGTATAAATTAATCGTGATTTCAAAGGTTTTTGAGCGTTATCTTTTTAAGGAAGCATTTTTCAACCCATATTTATAGGACTTTTTGTTCAGAATTAAATTTCCTATAAAATCTCAAAGTCTGGTCGGAACATTTGGGCCCACCCTGTATAATGTATTATGTGAAAACCTTTTTACATGTACATACATATCAATAACGATAATTAATTTATATATATATATTTCACCTTCATGTGTATATATGGAAAAAAATATGAATTCATAAATTTTATTTATAATAATAATAATAATTGTATGTGTGCCGTACGTAGCATATTGAACAAGTCGGGATAAAAGGCGCCAGAATTTCCGTGTCCTGATTGGTCAAGCTTTGCAATAATGGATACGTTCAGGAGACACAACCGTTGAGTAGCAATCGAACGTGATTGGTTCTTATTTCTAGAATCAACAAATCAATGTCGAGTGTTGACAAGACGATGCTCAACAGTTGTGTTTTCTGAACGCGCCCAATAATTCGCGAATATACTCGACCGTATTATTGGTGGATTTATGGGAGCGCGTATTCGACGAATCGAAGTTTTTGCTTTTAACCAATTAGCCAATCAATTCAATGAGGTCATACGAAATCTATCGAAAACCGCTGAATCGAATAATCTCGAATAATTTGGCGCGAGAATTCAAAATCGCTTAATGTTATTATGCAAATGAACCTGGTACAAAATATCGAAAATTAATATTTTTTTTTTTAAATCACACGAAGAAAGGTATTTAATACAATTATACATATTCAAATTTTAGCGAACTCTCCGACTGTCTCTAGTTTCCTTTAATTTGTATCAGAATATGAAGAATAATATAATTTCTCTCTTATATATATATATATGAAAAAAATTGCCTATATATATATATATATATATATATAGGCAATTTTTTTCATCTCTTCAAATTCTTTTTTACTAAAAAAAACAATGAAAAAATTAAAGCTCTTAAGTAGCTTCTTCGATATTTATTTTTTTAACTTTTAGCTAGCCTGAATTATCCGACTTGATGCCGGTGCCGGTGATGCCGGTCTGGCGCGAATAGGCGTGATTGCAATTATATGTCCGACGTGTTTCTATTAGCCTCTCAAATAATTATAACAAGCTCATTGAGTACGTGTAATTATATATATTATTTTAGCATATCTTTTCTACTTTTAAAAAAATACATTTTTTTAATGATTTTAATATTTTCTCGTTTAGATATGTATGTATGTTCTTCAATCTAACCTAACCTAACTTTAATTTTTTTTTCTTTGAACAATTTTATTTGTCATTATACCTATATATTCTTTTCAAATATCAACAAATGCACATTTTCTCTCCTATTATTTATTAGCAATAAGATTTAGAAGTAAAAAAGTGTCTATTTTTTTAATTTTGTACGCTGCTATTACATATTTGAACTATTGAGGTTTCTGTGATTTTCATACATTTATATATTTGTTCTTTTTTTTCAGTAATACATTTAGCAAATGATAAATATAACACTTACAGAAATGGAGCCATTAAAAATACATTTAGATTCTTTAGAGATGGCTGGAAAAATGGTAGATAAGCATATTATTGCAGACAGTAACTTTCCATCTTTAATTAATCTTATGCGATACAATGTGCAAGGTAAATTATATATCTTTAAAGAAAAACTATAGTTCTAAATAACAGTAAAAACTTTGACTAACTGTGATTGGATACATTTCATATATAGGTGGACCAACTGTTAGTGGGCTTGATGATCATGATTATCCTAACTTAAACGGTGCATCAATAAGCTTAACAAATATTAATCAAATGAAAATACATAGCAAAATTCCATTGCCTTCAGAAGTGATGGAGCATTTTGGTCGTATCCTTTCTAAATATGCAAAACAAATATTTTATTATATTTCAAATAGATAATTTTATATAAATGTAAATTTAAATATTTATTCTCTTTCTTATTTAAGCCTTAACATAAAAATATAGATATGCAATGTCATTGCATGATGGGGCTTTTTACAGAAATTTCAAAAGCATGGCTCACAATTGACAGTGATATTTATCTATGGTCCTATGAAAACGAGTAAGCATTAATATTCCGAATTTTATTGGATTGATATGTAAGTTCATAAATTTATATGCAAAACTAAAATATATATAAATAAAATTTTTACTGCAAAACAGGTCTGATGTTGCTTACTTTGATGGATTAAATGAAACTATTATAAGCGTAGGCTTGGTAAAACCCAAGGCAGATATCTTCCAGAGTTATGTTAAATACTTGTTAATTCTTACAACAACAGTAGAAATAACTATTCTCGGTGTTACAATACTTGATGATACAAAAGGTATAATTTATTACAATTCTGTTTATTTTTTTTACCAATTATTTTTTATATACATCTTATGAATTTTATTAAGAATATATATTATTTGTTTTATTTATACATCCATAGAAGTGCAGTTAGTTCCAGAACCAATTTTTACTGTTACTACTGATGGAGTAGGAATTACTACAATTGCTAATACCAATAGTGGTAGAATCTTTCTCGGTGGTAGAAATGGCTCACTATTTGAAATATATTATCAGGTTGGACATTTAGACTTTTAATACTGATATTTTGTAAGGACCGAGACATTGCATTGTACTTTTATTTTAATTTCTTTTTGTGCATTTAGGCAGAGAGCAGTTGGTTCGGTAAACGATGTAAAAAAATAAATCATTCAGAAGGTCCGTTATCATTTCTAATACCTTCATTTGTTACTATGGCATTGTCAGAAGAAGAAGCTATAATACAGATATCTGTGGACGATTCGCGAAATATTTTATATACTTTAGGTGATAGAGGTACAATTACAATTTGGGATATTAGCAATGATGGTGCATCTAGAATTACATCATTATCTCAAGCATCTTTGGTACAAACTACTGTTAATGTTGTTAAGTGAGTAATATCTTTTATTGTAATATACATGAATAATCAAATTGTATGACACAATTTTTCTCTTTCAGAACTTTGGACAGTAACAACTTTCGACCTCTCGTAAGCATATCGGCGATAACGGAATCCGAATCGGTACATTTAAATTTGGTCGTTGTTGCGGCGACTGGAACTCGTTTTTACTTCAGTTGTACTTCAGTTACGAATCCTTCAAGTAGACCGCAAGGTTTACAATTAATACATGTTAGATTACCACCAGGCTATGCTGCAAATGCTCCGGTAATGAGACCACGCAAAGTGCAAATGGCATATTATCGAAAGGGTAAATTATTTATTCATAATACATCATGAATGAGTATATTGGAAACAAGATATTAGAGATGACTAGTTTGAATATTTTTTAGGAACTCTTATTCTTGTTTGCGGTGGTGACACGGAAACTGCATGGTGTTTAAGTAATGACGCTTATCCATTTACAAATTATTTAGCTGAAACTCAGAGTATCTTGCCTCTTGATAGCCCAGCTTGGGCTATGGAAGAGATTATAAGAGATTCAGTTATACACATAGAAAAGCAAAGCACTACTCAAGGTGAACCTCCACTTTTAGTGCGTCAACACATGGAACCACCAAGAAAATTCATATTTTTGACAGCACAAGTATGTGTTTATATAAATACATACATATATAAAATATGCAAATATATTTTACATTTATATAATACATATTATACATATTACTTATTATTATTATTTTATGATAATTTTATTGCAGGGGGCGATAATTTTAATGCAAGTACGTCCTGTAGATATTCTGAGACAACTTCTTTTAGAACAACGCGGACCTGATACTGAAGCAGTACGCGCATATTTTCAAACACAATCTCTGGAACAAGCTTGTGCTACATGCTTAATTTTGGCAACACTTGAAAGTGCTCAAAATGCTCAGGTATAAAAATCTATTTTCTTTTATTATATTTATATATATATATATAATTATTTGTTTTTCAAATTTGTATTATATTCAGTATTTTGTATTGTATTTTGTATACGTCATTATTAATAATAATTTTTTAATAATTACATTAGTTGTCAGAATGGGCGACCCGTGCATTCTTCTTATATGGTAGTCAAAGGATAGCTGGAATAGGTCCTGCATTTGATATGCATGGTTTTTCTAGTATAAATCCAGGTATCTATACATATTGACCTGTATTGTGTAAAATTCAATGTTGTATACACATGAATACTTGATCTATATTTAAAATTAATTTTAATTTAGCAGATTTACGCACATCTACACCTAGAGTGTTACCTTTCGATTCTCGAGTCCAAGCCTTCCGATCACCCGCACAAATGGGTCTCGGCACCACAGATATTGCCTTACAACATTTCTCTGCTAAACATAGTGGATTGTATCTGTATGTAGGAAGAATACTTCGTCCTATATGGAATATGAGATGTATAAAACAAGAAATGATAAATAACAAAAATATGGTAAGTATATAATTCTAGGAAAGAATTATTTTTTATATACATGTTATGCATTACAAAATTTCTCAGATTGATTAGAAAAACGCAATCTCTTAACAAGCAATTTTATTACTTATTGTTTAATATACATTTAATTTGTATTAATACATTTATTGCATCAATTAGACTCTTGTTTTCTATTTCAATCTCAATTCTAAAAATAACTAACTTGTTGTACTCACTTGATTTATCATTTTCTAAAAGTAAAATTTTTAATTTATTATAGAAATTATATATATATATATAAACATGTTTTTTAATCAGTTCGGAAAATATTGAAGTAGATTCGTGTATGTATTACTATTAGTTTTATCTTTAAAATTAGAATATTTAATATTTTGTATCATAATTAAATTATAAAAGTTATAAATTATAAGTATTACACTTATTTTTTCTAGATATCCAGTACAGTACCAGCAACACAAATAACTTGGATTTTAGGACATTTGCAAGCATTAAGATCTTTCTTGAATAAAAATACACATATCACAAAACAGTATGTATTATTTAAAACATTATTTTTTAATGTAACAGAGAGGAGAGAAAAAGGGAGAGCATAATATTTTATTTAATTTTGATAAATTGAGATTAAAATTAAGTGTATTTATCTTTAGACAAAGCACAAGTAGAACATTAACAGATGGTTTTGAAACGACAATTCAAAGTCATTTTCAAGAACCAATTGTAGAAGAAAGAAACTCGTTGGATGCTTTAAAAGTTTTCATTACTCATGCCTGTGAGGTCTTGGGTTTATGGAAGATATTATGTGAGAATCGGTTAAATAATATTATCAACTGTTTATCAAAGGTTATTATTTGCTTTGAGTTAAATTTTTTCAGAAAATTAGTTTCTGTTTTAAAGATGGAGAAGCATAATTAAGATGTATACTGATATTTTTCAGGATCAGATTGCTCAATTTTCTACTGCCACTTTTAGAGATTTGATTTTAATAGGCCATGAGATATCTTCTTTACTCATCATTCATTTGATTGATAGGTAAGAGTTAATGAAAAGTGTTAAGAAATATTATAATGATTTATGATTAACATGCTGTAGTTATCTTGGAGATAATGCATCGGTGGATTCCGTAAGCGCAAAATTAAGAGAAGTATGTCCCAATCTGTACAGAACTGAAGATGCTGTTTGCTCCAAGGTATCATTTTATATAATTCATGCAAGCAATATTTATGTATATATCAATGTTATATATAAATATCTTTGTAAATTTAGGCGAACGAAATTCTCCTAAAAGCCAAAAATTGTACGAATCCTGAGGAAAAAGAATGTTATCTTAAATCTGCTTTAAAGGTATGTTATAATGCGTTACTTGCACAATATATAGTCAAACATTTGATTTTACTCAGTAAATATGTGTACAGCTTTGTAAAGAGGTAGCACCCAGATTAAATTTGAGTGCAGTATGTCAGCAGTTTGTGGCATGCCAATTTTACACAGGAGTACTTGAATTGTGTATCTGCTGTGCAGAAAGAGTAGATCCGAATAATGCTGCCTCGCATTATTACAAAAACAACGAACCTATAGAGGATCAAGAAGGAAATCTGGCTTTTGCAAAACGGTACTCGTTAACTTGTCACAATGGTGATATATATCCCTTCAAATAGCTGTAAAGAATCTTAATAATTTAATCCGTTTTTTCATATTTTTTACAGTTCGGAAATTTACAAGGAATTCACTACAATGTTAGATCACTTGTATCATCAAAGCATCTCTAATCCTTTAACACCGACCATACCAAGCAAACCTGGGCCTCCTTTGCAAACTACATCAACTATTACAGTAACACCAGCGAAAAAGATAGTAAGGAACGCATTACACACTTTTCTAATTATTCAAAATATTATAAAACTATCTTTTTTTTTCTTAGTTGCACGAGATCATTGGCGATGCACTGCAAGCACCTTGCGAGACACTTCATTCCTGTATTTATACTTGGATGATAAAGCGAGGACTTCACGGTGAATTAATTGCACTCGCTGCACCTTCGCTGGAAACTTATCTTAATCGTATTAATGCGCCTGAATTACTCTGGCAATTTTACGAGAGGAACAAAAATCACGCAGCCGCGGCAAAAATTTTGGATTCTTTAGCTAGCAAAGTTGGGTACGTACGTATCGTTTTCATAATACGGTTGTTTCGTGAAAATAAAAATGTCATTGCTCATTTTATACAGATCAGAAATACCACTGTCAAAGAGAGTCGAGTATTTAGCACGAGCGGTTGTATGTATGCGAAGTGATCAAACTGGATATGCTCCTTATCTTGGAGTTTTTTTACGTGAATTAGAAGATAAATTAGAAGTAGCTAGAATGCAACAACAGGTATATATCCCAAACTCTCAATAGTCATAGATTTAAGTAATCTCTATAAACTAGGATATTTTCATAATTTAGATTTTTTTTTACATCTATGATTATTAAAAAATTCCTTTAAAAAAAGAGATAACTAAAGCTCATTGGGTCAAATGTCTTATTATCTTGGAATCTAAGTAAATGTTGATTAGAATATTATTGATTAATATATGTATTTGTTTTAAATATTTAACAGATACTTGATATTATGAGCAATCAGCAAAATCTGTTCGATTCTATGTTAGTTACGGATGCAAAATTGAGATTAAATTCTTCATTGCTTGATATTACACAGGTTTGTTATTTTATGTATATAGATATATCATGTTTTATCTATACATTTTTAAAAACATTTTTATATAAGATTTTAATTACAGTTATATGAAGAATATGCAGAACCTTTACAGCTTTGGGAATGCAAATTGGCTATAATTCATTGCTCTGGTCATCAAGATGACATGTTAATTAAAGGAATTTGGACAAACATAATCGATAATGGTATACAAGGCAACATTGTACTTATTTACAACATTGCTGTTTATTCTCAATAATTTTCTCTAATCTTTTTTATGGTAGAATTAGAAGATACAATGGAACCTTCAAATGAAGATAAAATGACCATTTTAATGAGTAAAATTAAATTACTTGGCCAAGAATATATTGGATCACCGCATTGTTTTCCAGTTGGTAATTATTTCACATATGTCTGATTATTTTTTTATTGAAAGTCTTATGTCATATGTATATTATGTCTCTTAGGTATATATTTTTTTAATAATTTCTTTTGCATTTTAGATTTTCTAGTAAAACAATTGGAAATAAAAGCATGTAAATACAAAGTATCTAACATTAGTATCATAACTGGGTTTTTGGAATTGGGAATAGCAATGGAAGATCTCTTAGATATTTATGACAAGTAAGTATACTATATAAATGGAAATTTTTATGTTTGGTACTGCAAAGTAACGAATATTGTCTGTCTTTAGAATGATTGGCAAGAATACCCGTACTTGGTTAAATGAAGGAAATGAATTTCATCTAATCGAATCGACAGCAAACTTGGTAAATTATTTCATAGCAAACTCGAACATAACAAATAATTTTATCAGGTAAGTATCATTTTTAATATGCAATACCGATTATATTTAATTTTAAAGACCAAAATTTAGGTTAATATAAATCTCAAAGAGAGAAAAACAAACAATAGCTTATTTTAAACAAAAACAAATAAAATATTCTTCGTTTTTAGTTATCAGTGAATCAGAGAATCAGTGTTCAACTTGATTTTAATATAAAATTAGATTTTAGTAAAACTTTTTTTCATTACAGGAGAAAGATAATAACAAAATGTCAGGATGTTATCTCAAAATGTTTAACAACGCTCTTCAGTAAACCTAATGGTGGAGATCTTGATAAAGAAATAACAAATCTGCGATCAATCCAAAGTATATTGAACCGTATGTGAAACAGTAAACATGAATACATACAGATTTTAATATACTTACATGAAAAGAAATCTTTGTGCGGACTTTTGTGACCTCTAATTATTTAACTTTCTCCTGACAAACAAAAGCCACGTATTTATACATATATTACTATTAGATAAATTAATTGCTCAACTTTTATGAATTTTTATTAAGAAGTATACAATTTATTCAGTCAATTTTACTGTGTCCGATCTTTTATAAAGTTGTAAATTCTAATAATGCTGTATCAAGTTCTTGTGTAAAATTTGCAAATACATACATCTATGTTATGTATTTAAAAGTATATTTATATATTTATACTTACCAATCATTTTATACCAAATACATGTCAAATTGATTAAAATCGAAAAAACAAATCAAAATGTAATTAAAATGTAAATTTAAATTTTATGTAAAATGCAGAGAGAGAGAGAGAGAGAGAGAGAGAGAGAGAGAGAGAGAGAGAGAGAGAGAGAGATACTTGTTTAACATAGATATAGATACTAATAATATAGATATAGATACTAAATTATATATAGGATGGAAACAACAAAGTACATAGGACAAGAACTAACAATTCTTAAATTGAGGGACTCTGTCTAACAAGGGGAGGGCCAGACGTGCCCATCTCAGATTCAAGCGGTGATTTTTCTATGAAAATAGTCCTTAATGAGAAAGAAATTGTGTTAAAGTTTTAGCGCGCGCTTTTCACGCATTCGTCAAAAAAAAATTATGAAAGATTTTCCAGCACGACAACCGCTTTGCGATAGACGATAATCGAAGCGACCGTGTGGCTGAGCGGGTAGCGCTCAGGTCTTGTAAGCGTGAGATCGCTGGTTAGAATCCCCGAGTGTAATTTTTTTTTTGTATAATTTTATTTTTTTCGTTCCCAGCAACATTTTAGCATTAAATAAATAAATATTGCGCGAGTTTTTCATAATAACATAAATTGCTTTTTATAAAAAAAAAACAGAAGGAAATGAACAATGTTTAATTTAATCGTAAGAAATATGTTAATTAGTAAAATAATAATTATATAAACAATAAGTTCACAATGCCCTATAAATAAAAATATTTCGTTTGAATTTCATGCGTTAGAGATTCACAATTTTGATATTTTTATTATTCGGATTGCTTTTCGTATACCTGACCTTGTGAGCAACGAAAATAAATGAAACAAATTTGTATAATATAAATTTTTTATTGTCAATGTTGACATATTACAAAATTGTTATACATTAATCGGTGGAATCAATAACACCCATGCAAGATGCCGGATGGTACTGATCGTAAAAACAATGAAAACATAAATTTTTAGCACATCTTGCACATCTGATAAACGCAGCATTTTTGCATGTGCAAGGCGTTTTTAAAACATCTGTAGGAAAGCAGGCTTGGTTTATATTTACAAATATTTTCCTTTCATCACAAAGTTTCAAAGCAAACCATGCATAACGCAACATATCAGCAAATATTGGCGACGACAATTGATGATGAACAATGGAGTGAATTTTAATACAATCTTCCCTAAATGATATTTCGCGATTCTGTTCAATCAAGTAGGAACAGTTTTGAAGACGCTTGATTAAATTGTTAACTTGTCTATAGAAATAGACGTCGCAAGGTTGGCATATAGGCGTGCATTTTGGCGGAATTACTTTAATACTACAAGTTCCTATACTCCTATCGTCTTTAAAAATTTCGTCGTATATGCCCGGATTTGTTTGTCCCCCCCCCCCCAAGAGTCAATCAACAATAAAAATTTGTTTTCTTGGACGTACGGTAATAAAGTTGTTGTCAAAAAAGTTTTATACAGTTGCGTCGTTAATTTTCCGGACTTCGAACTAGTACCAACAATGTTTTTATATTTTGTTACAAATTCGGGCCCAAAATTACCTGTTGATTCTTGTAAACAGACAAATACATATGGTATCAATTCTCCGGACAGTGTGATTGCGTATTGGGCCGTATATGAATGCGTGGTTTTATTCAAATTTTGCTTTTTGACGAGAACAGTCTTTGATCCTTGTTCGGCAAGACTTCTGTCAAACGTGGACTGATACTGGCAACCTGTAATATGATACAAAATGTATTGTAAAAAAAAAAATGAATATACAAAGTAAATAATAAGGAAGAAAAATAATGGTAATGTATATAAACTATTTCCAAATGTTCACAATTTGTGAAATTTAATTTTTTTAAATTACCTGTTTGATCAGTATTGATGACGAATTTTTGGGGGAAATTTGGAATTACATCTCGTACTTGAATTCGAAATTGTTCTGTTGAAGCCAAAATTTCTTCCATCGTAACGGTCTCTCTTTCACTCACGTATCTCGTGATTTTTCGTTGTCGAATCCTGTGCTTTCGCTTGAATCTTTTCACCCAGAAAGGAGAAGCTTTGAAGTCAAAGTTTTCAAATTGACTTGCAGCAGCCAAAGCCCACTGTTGCAGGTTTCTTGTTGTGACTTGTCGTAAAATTGTGTAAATTTTCTCGAGCCTCCATGAAACGATCATGCGTCCAAGAATCAATAGTAGAATATTTATCGATTGTTGTTCCGCCCTTTTTAATATGTTCTTCCCACCTTTTCAAATCCTTCATGCTCTTTAAACGGCTACATCCTTTTTTCTGAAGATTTGCTATACTCCAATTAAGATGTTGTTTCGCAAGATTCATAACTTTTATTTTATAATCAAGCGAAATATACTCCGTTTGTTTCACTTTCTTTTCATCCGGTTCATATTCATCAGAATCATCATCTTCTAACTCCCGGGAAGAATATTCTTCGTCAGCTTCGTGTATCGCTATTAATTCTTCATCGCTGATTAATTTTTTTTCGGCGATCATTTGTACAGTATTATGAAACATTTCTTCTCCGATAAGCATCGATTCATAGGAAATCGTCGAAGGTGGTTCTACTGTGACCAGATTATTTTCCTCCAGAAGTTTGTCCATGTAAACCACGGCGTCTTTCATCTGAAGTTTCGCAAATTCTTCTGGTAGCGAAGATTCGTTATCCTCACTATTTCCCGCGAGCGAATCTTTTTCTTCATAACTTTTCGTTGGAGAATCAGATGTTGACTCCATCTTTTAAATTTTTATTTTTCGGCACTGCTTAAAAACGTCCACCTTCTACTCGAAACTAACGGTCGACTGATGACTGTTTCAAACAACCGACTCTTTTCTTTTCTTCGATCCCCTCCACTCACTTTCACAAAACAGGGCGACCGGTCCCCTATATCGCCTATTCGAAACTTATAGCTACTGTTGCTCACAAGGTTAGGTATACGAAAAGCAATCCGTAACCGAATAATAAAAATATCAAAATTGTGAACCTCTAACGCATGAAATTCAAACAAAATATTTTTATTTATAGGGCATTGTAAATTTGTTGTTTATATAATTATTATTTTACTAATTAACATATTTCTTACGATTAAATTAAACATTGTTCATTTCCTTCTGTTTTTTTTATAAAAAGCAATTTATGTTATTATGAAAAACTCGCGCAATATTTATTTATTTAATGCTAAAATGTTGCTGGGAACGAAAAAAATAAAATTATACAAAAAAAAATTACACTCGGGGGATTCTAACCAGCGATCCCGCGCTTACAAGTCTATCGTCTATCGCGAAGCGATTAAGTCGTGCTGGAAAATCTTTCATAATTTTCTTTTGTCGAATGCGTGAAAAGCGCGCGCTAAAACTTTAACACAATTTCTTTCTCATTAAGGACTATTTTCATAAAAAAATCACCGCTTGAATCTGAGATGGGCACGTCTGGCCCTCCCCTTGTAAGCAATAAACTAATAAAACATAAATCTGACAAATTTTTATTATTTTCTATATATATGCATTAACCAAATTGTAATTTTAATCTCCAAAATATAAAAAATTTATGTTGGTAAATAATTTTTTTTTATATCAGTAATTATACATAATATTAGAATAATCTTTAATTGCCAAAAACCAAAATAATTTAGAGCACTTTCTGAACTTTGAAAAATTATGCAATGGAGAGCGAGAAAAATTCTTTAATAAGATTTTATTTCAAATATTTAAAAATCTCTAATCGCATTTGTATAAAATTTTGTTCGATTTATAACAAATTTGTTTCTAAATATTTAAATATGTAACAAATTATACGTGCAATTTCTTACATTATCTTTCTAATTAATAAGAATTTAAAATAACTTATGTGAGCTCATATGTATGCAAATTTTAATATAACTGCGTAATTTGCAATCATCGCTTTAGAATTCGAGAATCTAAGCTTCTTCAGATATGTTTATTAAATGTTTCATGTTTTGTTTAGATTATAGAATCTGTTCAAAATGTTTATTACATATTATTCTTTTTTTTTATGTATTAAAATCACACAAAAACACGATTTCTTTTATAAATTTGAAGCGAATGAGATCGTACCATCGTATCAATATTTTGGGGCCCTGAAAAGGGCCATTTGTGAAATTTTGTGGATCCGTAGCCAACTGTAAGTTGTTGTCTCACATTACCAGTTTACGATTATGCTTTCTTTTCCGTCTTCTTTGGCAGTAGCACTGCCTGAATGTTCGGCAAAACACCTCCCTGTGCAATAGTGACGCCTGAGAGTAGCTTATTCAGCTCCTCGTCATTACGGATGGCGAGCTGCAAGTGTCTTGGAATGATTCTCGTTTTCTTGTTGTCGCGGGCTGCATTTCCAGCCAATTCCAATACTTCAGCGGCGAGATATTCCATCACAGCGGCCAAGTACACCGGTGCACCAGCACCGACGCGTTCGGCATAATTTCCCTTCCTCAATAATCGATGAATACGACCCACAGGAAATTGCAGTCCAGCTCGATTGGAACGGCTCTTCGCTTTGCCTTTTATTTTACCACCTTTGCCACGTCCAGACATCTTAACGGCTTGATGAAAAGTTGAGTAGCCTCGATACGTACAGTACGATGGTCAAACACAATTTGTGCCAGCTTCCATAAGCGACAGATATTTATAGGCGATCGCGGTAGTAGCGTCCAACCAATGGTGCGCGAGCTAAGCTGCCATTGGTTGGAATATATGATTCAACGTACATTTTCAAAATGCTTGTACACTGAACTTTTATCAACGTATTCTTCGCATTTTTCTAGTTTGATGAAATATAAATAATAATGATCTGTTAATAATCTAACGCACAAATGAATAGCGATATAAGGATGTTATAATATATTTTTTATATATAAGTAAATTATATTTATATATTTATTATATTAATTATATTAGTTAAATGTATATTACAGCATATTATATTCATTACAATTATATAACAAAAATTAAATTTTTTAAAATTGACATGTTAGGGGACATCTGTTTTACTGTGACACACGATACTCTCTCTACAAGATTATATTCAAAAGTTTTTTTAGGAAATTAAAAGTATATCTAAATCAAATTTATTTCATTTAATTAATGTCCACTTCAACTTTTTCGCCTTGATATATAATATGTGATCTAAACAACTTTTCCTATTGCTAGAAATAATTTAATATATTTGATTCCAACAACATTTAGATGTCATCCTGTATGTCCACGTGACATAATAAAGAAAAATAAATATATGGATATTGACTTGTGTAAAAGAACAACTAAATTAAATCTTTCGAAAGAAATAATAACTTATTTATGAAAAAACAAAAAAAAACTTTAATATTATTATTTACACAATTGGCCTATTTTATGAATAAATCTAAGATATCTTTTATATTTGTCAAATTCATCGATATTTAAAAAGGCGAAAAATTTAAACAATAATATCTTCAGTTTTACATAAAAACTATTTGTTAATTATTACTAAACTCCTCTATTTTAAGGTAAATTCATCTATTTAGAAAAGCGATAAGATATATTTGAGTGTCGTCATTTATATATGTATTAGTTTTTTAGTATATAATATAAATTTTATAAATGAAAAGACGCGTCTTTCGTTTTAAATTATATTTAATATACTTATACATTGAAATTATTATTCAATGTATAAGTTGAGCATATCCATTTTTAGAAATTTTAATAAAATGATTCATAAATATTATCTAACCTCTCCTTCGCATAATAAAATCCTAAAGGGGTTTATTCGGTTAAGATCCTATACATTTTCACCGAATGTCAAGAAAATATAATTTATTCAAAGTACAAAGTTGGATAATATTGAATAAAATACTTTATATGTACTGTGTACACATAAAAATATAAATAAAAAATAAAATTTGCAATCAAATAGAATCGCGTTTGGATATACGAAATCTATAATAGATACATTACACGAATTAACAATTTAATAAGTACTCCAAAGATTATTTGCTTTTATAATCATTAAGTACAATTTATATACATTTTGTATTTATATAGTTTATATAATAATTATTTATTTAACTTCAGCCATATAGCTAAGAAGTGGACTTGGTTTACAAAATCTCCTTATCCACACGTATCTCACGCATACACATTCATACCTTTTACAATTCTAAGACTAGCTAGGACTAGCTTATTTATTTATTTATTCCATTTCATATTATTTTATCTTATCTCCTTTTCTTTTCACCTCTCTACTTTCTTTTCCTATTTTTTTTATATAGTTTATATAAAAATAATATTCCTTTCTATATACATTATACAAACTATAAAAGACGGATTAAATTTAAGCCTCATTCGTTGTAATCAATTCAATGCAACTGAAAAAATATTAAGTTAGGATGATATAAGCATAAATTATAAAAAATTTATATTTATAAAAATTATAAATTCATCAACAAAAATGTATTTTGAAATTAAAAATAGATTACTTATATATATATATTTTTATATATATATCTAGCTATAAACTCATATTAAGAAATAAATTCATTGCTAATAAGAAGATATTCTTTGGAAGAAAAATTGTTGGCCCTGAAAAGGGCCGATTGTTTATTAGTTTCATTTAAGCTCGCTCGCCACGAATGCGACGTGCCAATTGGATATCTTTAGGCATGATAGTGACTCGCTTAGCATGAATAGCGCACAAGTTGGTATCTTCGAACAATCCTACGAGATATGCTTCGCTAGCTTCTTGAAGAGCCATTACAGCGGAACTTTGGAAACGTAAATCAGTCTTAAAATCTTGAGCAATCTCACGAACAAGTCGTTGGAACGGTAATTTACGAATCAACAATTCCGTACTTTTTTGATAACGACGAATCTCGCGGAGGGCCACGGTACCGGGCCTATAACGATGAGGCTTTTTCACGCCACCGGTAGCTGGTGCGCTCTTTCTTGCGGCTTTAGTAGCGAGCTGTTTGCGAGGAGCCTTTCCTCCTGTCGATTTGCGAGCAGTCTGCTTAGTACGTGCCATTATAGTCAACGTAACGTCCGAATATCTTCAAAGCGCTTCGTCGGATTTCAGACGTACCGGCGGAATCATTGTCGTTATATACCGACTTCGCAATCGCACGACCCACCTGATTGGTTGGTATTACAAGAGTGGGGAGGATAGATGACGCGGCGATCCCATTGGTGGACGTCGTCGCGGTGGGAATTGGCGTGCAACCGTAGAATAAAACCGCGATTTTCGCCAAGCTCACCAAAATTCGCTCTGCTCTTGTCGAGGTAACAGTACGACTCCTGTAAGCGTGTTACGATGACTGGTCGCGGTAAGGGAGGAAAAGGATTGGGGAAAGGAGGAGCGAAGAGACATCGCAAGGTACTTCGCGATAACATCCAAGGCATTACTAAGCCGGCTATTCGTCGTCTTGCCCGTCGTGGTGGCGTCAAGCGTATTTCTGGATTGATTTACGAAGAGACACGTGGTGTACTGAAAGTATTCCTCGAGAACGTAATTCGTGACGCGGTTACTTATACCGAGCATGCAAAGAGGAAGACTGTCACCGCAATGGACGTCGTCTACGCCCTGAAACGTCAAGGAAGAACTTTATACGGCTTCGGCGGTTAAACATTAGACAATTGTTCTTGTATACAAACGGCCCTTTTCAGGGCCACAAATTCTCAAACATTGGAATTTTCTTACTACAGCAATTATCGTATTATTCAAGCTTCGTACTCTAGATAAATTTTATAACTACTCGTGTATTTCTTAGTAAAGAATTTCGATGTTACAATTTTAAGAATTGAATTGCCATTATTACATTTATTTGCAAATATTTAAAAATGAAACATTTACGGAAAAAAAGATGAGTAAAAATAATAATTTTTAGAAAAATATTTTATAAGCCTTTTATTCGGAAAAAATAAACGAATAAGATGAAAATTAAGTATGCATGTATATATATTTAAGTATTTTTCAATTTTTCTCAAATTTATTTCATAGACGTTGGATAATGTTATTAGTTTGAGGACCTATAAGATCTTCTGTATATGCATAAATTATATTTAAAATGTGTTCGAAAAATTGGTACTTATATATACTTACATATTCTTTTTATTTACAATACTAAGTGGGGAAAATTCTTTTTATTCAATTTTATCATTATTTCCTATAATTACACCTGCCACTTATAAAGACAAAAATAATCTTAACCTTACGGGGAACAAGTAAATTTCAAAGAAACCTAATTGTTTTATTTGGTTGAAACTTTTTTTTTAAAGTGGCAATAAAAAATTAAGATAAAATTACTATGTATTATAAATATGTTATTACATTTACGTATGTATCTTCTAATAATCGGCATAAGCTATTTAATGATTAAATGTCGATTTCTCTATTTAAGATTTTGACTTTTAAATATTTGCGCAGCATTGAGAAAATAGTTCTTCCATTTTTTATATATACTGACTTTTAGATCGCTATATAAATTTAAAAGATGTTAAAAAATAATCTCGAATAATTCATTAATTTAATTTTATAATTCATTCTTGTGTTAAAAAGTAATGATTTAAGAAATATAATTCAAATTGTAAACTAATTTATCAATCATATGAATTTCAATGGAATAAAAGAAAACGTCAAAAACTTAATATAAAATATAAGACATTTTTGGAGATTCGAATATTTGATTATACTTTAAACCGATGAGAATAAACATTTAAGGTTGTATGAGAAATACAAAAAAAAAAAGATATACAAAATTCGTCTTTGTTGATGTAAATAATCAGTTCATCCCTTCACCACGAAAATTACACGCTTTGTTCCTCTATAATTCATTTTAATGCTTTATCTGTGATATAAAAAAATAATAAGTCGAAATATATATGTATAAAATATTGCAAGCGAAACGAAAGACTTTGACGTTTTAAAGATATGTTGGCCCTGAAAAGGGCCGATATATATAATGCGATGTATCATTGAATGTAGCTTTACTTGGAACTAGTGTATTTGGTTACCGCTTTAGTTCCCTCACTGACCGCGTGTTTAGCCAATTCTCCGGGTAAGAGAAGCCTTACTGCAGTTTGTATCTCACGAGAGGTGATCGTCGATCTTTTGTTATAGTGCGCCAATCTCGACGCTTCCGCAGCGATTCTTTCAAACACGTCGTTAACAAAACTGTTCATGATGCTCATGGCTTTACTCGAGATCCCGGTGTCCGGGTGTACCTGCTTCAGTACTTTGTAAATGTAAATGGCGTAGCTTTCCTTCCTCTTCCTCTTCTTTTTCTTATCCGTCTTACTGATGTTCTTCTGGGCCTTGCCTGCCTTCTTTACCGCTTTCCCGCTTGCTTTCGGTGGCATGATGGGATTTTAGTAGCGACGAAAATTGCGAAATTCTCAACGCGCGAGTTACGTATCGAGCGAAGTCGGAGCGTCAATTGATCGTCGACGGCCGGACGCGTTCGTTTTATACGAATCGGAGGGAGCAGTGCTCCTCCAATCACGTCCCGCGGTTGCCAGACCCCCAGCTGATGTAGCGCTACAGTAACAGCTGTCACACGCTTTCTAAGTTGAATCGGAGCAAGCTATCATTGCTCACAAACAGTACGCTCTACCATTATGGTTTATAATAATAAAATGAATCTAACAATCCAATATAATTCTCCTCGACACACTAGTACATTTAAAATATATCTGAATTGCGTTAGGATTTCATACGAGACTGTTTAGATTTTGGAGTAAATTGTCGGTATTGACGTATTTTAATTTAAATAATTAAGTTGAACGTACTTTTTTATAAAATAGACATATTTTATAAGCATGTGTTTAAAACAGATTAATATCACCCGATAAGATTCTAAACGTAAATGTGTTCAAGAGACGATGATATTTTTATGAAACACACCGTATATAGAAAATAATTAAATATTCTTATTATAATACTGATAAATTTCTATTCTCTAAAGCACTATAATGTAATAAAATATTAAAATATCTTATCTATACTCCAAAAACTATACGAATGCTAACTGTGTACATTCATATGGCTACAATAATCGAACAGTAACAGGAATTTTTTTTTTTCCAGCGCCATTTCGCGACACGCTATGTCAAGACTCTGAGATGGCTTTGTGTAATCTTATCGTTATAGCCTTGCCTAATGTTAAATAATTTTCACTTACACAATTGTGAGTAATAATATAATAATATATAAGTATAAATCACACGATGAGATGTAATCGATGTTAAGAGAAGCCTTAAAAGTAATTGTTTGTATGCTAAAATCTAAATTAATTTCTACTTCTCAATACCTTTCGTTAATTATTTTACATTAGCTTAGTAAAAACTTTACAATTTGTCAATATCTCTATAACTAGATGATTAAAATATTTAGAGAAATTATAAATAATTACATAATATCACGTAATATTCTTTAAATCTCATATTCGTTTGTTAAAATAAATCAAACTTAGGGTTTAAAAAGACTAGTGTATAAAAAATATATTTATTCGCGTTATTTTCTTACTCAATAAGATAAAGTTTAGTTTTAATTATCCACTTAAATTTATAACAAAGCTACTAAATATCAGAAGTAAAGGATTGTATGTACTTGTTACTGTACACTTTAGTGAAGGCTATATTTCCAATAATTTATTGTAACTTTTTGTTTGTCTTTAAAATAGATAGAAAATTAATATACTAACAAATATGAAAAGATAAAAATATCGATATTTAATACATAGATCTAACATTAAAGTGACCGGCGATAAAAAATATATAAAATTATAAATATATAAAGAATCACTATATAATCAATCGCCCAAAATTTTCACTATGTATATACAAATAGTATGATTCATTATTAAGTTATATTTCTGTAGTTTGATAATTTGTACAAATATAATAATTTCACACGAGACGATGCGGAGTCTTTAAAACTACAATACATATTCCGTCGTCGTAAAGTGATTACTTAGAATTTAAGTATGTATGTGTGGTATATGTCTTGTGAATTTTACATTATACAATGAAAGATGACGCATATCCTAATGATCAGCGTATTTAAAATATGTATAAAAGAAGAAGTTTATTATATATTAACTTTGTTAAAAAAATAATTATATATCTATTAGTTAAAAATATTTTACTATGCTAAAACGAGATATTATTCCAGTCATAAAATTTTGTGGCCCTGAAAAGGGCCATTTGATGGTGGATATCGGATTATAATTATGCTTTCTTTTCGGTTTTCTTGGGAAGCAGCACAGCTTGAATGTTCGGTAAAACACCACCTTGAGCAATGGTTACACCAGACAGCAGCTTGTTCAATTCCTCGTCATTGCGGATGGCAAGTTGCAAATGACGAGGGATGATCCTAGTCTTCTTGTTGTCGCGAGCCGCGTTGCCAGCCAATTCCAATACTTCAGCGGCGAGATATTCCATTACCGCGGCCAGGTAAACCGGGGCACCGGCACCAACGCGCTCGGCGTAATTTCCTTTCCTTAGCAAACGGTGAATACGACCCACGGGAAACTGTAACCCGGCTCTGTTGGAGCGTGATTTCGCCTTTCCCTTAACTTTGCCGCCCTTTCCACGACCAGACATATTGCCCAAATCAGCGAATACAGAGTTCTCGATCTTATGAAAAGCGGGAGAATTGTGACGCTCGGTCGATTCGTGCTGTCCTTTTATACTCCATCGGGAGAGCGCACCGCCACCTATGAGAGCGCGCGGTAGCTATCCGGCATTCTGATTGGTGCGTTGCAGCTCTCCCGCGTACGTATATATATAATAGCTCGGCTCGCACAAGTCACACTTTTCCCGTGGACATCGAGGACTCTGTATCGTGGTTTAATCTACAAGTAATCTCGATTTTACGAGAATGCCTCCTAAAGCGAGTGGTAAAGCGGTAAAGAAAGCCGGTAAGGCTCAGAAGAATATCAGCAAGACCGATAAGAAGAAGAAAAGGAAGAGGAAGGAAAGTTACGCTATTTACATCTACAAAGTACTGAAGCAAGTACATCCGGACACTGGAATCTCTAGCAAAGCCATGAGCATCATGAACAGCTTTGTAAATGACGTATTCGAAAGAATCGCTGCGGAAGCGTCGAGATTGGCGCATTACAACAAGCGTTCGACTATCACCTCCCGCGAGATACAAACAGCTGTGAGGCTCTTGTTACCGGGTGAATTGGCAAAGCACGCGGTCAGTGAAGGCACGAAGGCAGTAACTAAGTACACCAGCTCCAAATAAATTGCCATCTACCTCCAATACGCAAACGGCCCTTCTCAGGGCCAACAAAAATTTTGAACGTTGACTTCCTTATGTCATGCATAAAAGTACGTTATATAATGCGATTTGTCAATTGTACAAAATTTATTTCTATAATGTAAAGGCTAATTTATTCTAAAGCTAAAATATAATTCTCCAAATTTTATTTGTTTAAAGCTCAGGAAAATTTAATCAAATTAGGTGCATTTTGTGGATTTACGTGGTCGTTCTTATAAATATCAAAAATATTCACGTAAAGATTGCCGGAATATTTATATGAACAAATAAATTTAAAAAATTTCATGCTAATACTTCGTAGCAGGAATACCATTTTTTTGTAGAATACGATAATTCTATCAAGAATATTCTTGAATTTTCAAGACATGCTTCATTATTTTTATAAATAGCATACGTATATTTATACAGTTTATATGTGCATAGTACAATATGTATTTAATTAATACATTTTTATCTTATATATTTATTTATCGAATGTTATAGAGTTATGTTTTATATTTATTGAACACGCGTTCTCTTTATTTCTAATATAAGTATATTAGCTCTCTTATAAAAGTATCGGTCACAAATTTAATAATAAATCGTTATTCTCTTTTACAGAAAAGCATAAAACAAAATTATGAAGAGATAAAATTAATAAATATAGCTGTAGTATATATTTATTAGAATTAATATATTTACTAATGTTAAAATATATACAAAATGTGATTGAGTATAGTTTTTTCAGCTATCATTTACATATATAATTTTATGTATTTACAAAATTTGAAATAAAAATTAAAAATATTAATTTCGATAAGGTGTATGGCATAGAGTAAAAATTTTATCATGAAAAGATATTGCAGTGTTATCATAGAAAATGTCTTCTATGTATTTACTTGATGTATTCAATAATCGATTATAATGCGACAAAGAATAATATTGCATAAATTCACTCTACGCAGGCAAGTGTCTCGATTTTCATTACTGTAATTGAATAGTGTTTCGTTTATGTTTATTTTAATCTTTCAGTTATTCGATTATTTCTCATCCTAACCTATTAAAAATTTTCAAGTGTACAAATTCAAATCACAGCATGGCAACGAACAGAAAATTTTTGTCAGATTCTAAATCTGATTTGAATGATATCTTTCATTCTGCCGTGAAAGCGGTATCACCGAATGAGATTATCAAGAGGAGAGTGAAACTCCGAAATAATACTTTGTATATTGATGAAAAAAATTTTTTACTTCGAGAGAATGTTTATCTGGTTGGATTTGGTAAAGCAGTTATGGGAATGGCAGTAGAAATCGAGAAAATACTCGGTAATGTCTTGAAAAAAGGTATTGTCAGTATTCCATCAAAGGATGCTATGTGGACCTCTGAAGATAAATCTAGCTTTCCTAAGTTACACAATAGCGTCATAGACTATCGTGAGGGAAGTATCAATAATCAACCTGACAACAGATCATTGAACACCACGCATGATATCATAGATTTGATTGAAAAATTGACAGAAACAGATACTCTAATAGTATTGGTATCAGGTGGAGGTTCCGCTTTGCTATATATGCCAAGGCCTGTCCTTGATCAAGAAGACAAGTTGGAACTCTGTAAAAAACTTCAAAATGCAGGTGCTGATATTACAGAGCTTAATACCGTAAGAAAAAAGTTGTCTCTTGTAAAAGGTGGTGGTTTGGCACAAATGGCATACCCTGCATCCATTATTACACTGATATTATCCGATATTGTTGGTGATCCTATAGATTTAATTGCTAGTGGTCCTACTGTTTATAGCACAAAAGCACCGGACAACGTTATTACTATATTAAAAAAGTATAACTTATATCAATCACTAGAAGGTAATCTAAAGACAGTTTTAACATCCAAGGAGACATTTGATAACAAACCATTGTTGAGTCCAGCTAAACAATTTAAACATGTAACGAATATAATTTTAGGAAATAATACAATGGCTCTTGAAGCTGCAAGTTTTGAAGCATTGCGTAAAAAATTGATTCCAATTATATTAAGAAATGATGTTACAGGAAATGTACAGGATGTTAGTTCAGCATATGCTCATATAACAAGTTTAATATGTCTTGTTTTATTAAAAGAGTTGAAGAGAGAAGAATTTTATGAAAAAGTACGAGCCATGCCAATACTTTCATTATCTATTGATAAGGTAGATGAAATATTTCATAAAATCAGTAGCAATCTCGGTGGTATAATTTTAATTGGAGGAGGAGAGCCTACAGTTGTAGTAACTGGTCAAGGAAAAGGTGGTAGAAATCAAGAATTAGCTTTACATTTCTCGTTAGATTGGTTAGCAAAAATCAAAAGTTATCCGCAATTCGCTGAATACGATGTAATAATGCTTAGCGCAGGTACCGATGGTCAAGATGGTCCTACTGATGCAGCAGGTGCTTTTGGTTACCCTTCCATTGCACCTATAATGCACGATGTTTATGCAAAAATTAAGTCTATGGCTACTAAAAAAATTATCGGAACTTTATCTGAACAGGAAGTAGAAATATCAGATAAGAAATCTAGTAATGCAACAGAAGAGTCTGTTTCTGATCAAGAATATATTGATCCTTTGATATTAACAACAATGGAAGTTGAACGTATGTTACCTGAAAATACTTTAAAAGAAAATGATACATACAATTTTTACTCGCGTTTCAAAAAAGGTGCAGATTTAATCAAGACAGGAATCACTGGAACCAATGTTATGGATTTACATTTTATTTATATTAAACAACGTTCGTGCAGATGTGAAATTGATTTCTCTGACAAATCAACATATGAAGAAGATATTTTAGACATACATGATTTACATATTGACGAGTCGACCATCGAAAAGTACAAGGCTACATATGTTCCATTAAAATTTGACAAAGACAAATTTTTACAATCTTCATTTTTAACTGCCGAAGAGAAAAAACCATCTCTTAATATAAAGATCATTGACAAAAATTTTACAGATCCATGTTGCAATAAAAAACGTAAACTTGATTAGGCAAAACAAAATTTATAAGAATATGATACATTCTATATTATTACAATTGTTATATCATTTCAGTTGTTAACAATGAGTGCAACTGTGTGATACACTGTATTGCATAAAATAACTTGCAGTTCAACAATATTTTTCTGAAAAGAATAAATTTACATTTTGATGTAAATATAAAAATTTTTTAACTATGCATAGAATACTTCAAATATATTTGTACATCACAAAGGCACTGTTTTAAAATAAATTTTTTAAATTATAACATTTTTTTTGCATTACACATTAATCATAATTGAAGAAATGGGAATATCTTTTACATGTGCTTACACATTAACATATCATATGCACGTGCATTTATAGAAACATTATATATATATATATATATTATATTTGTTGATCTCTTTTTTGTATATATGTATATTTTTCTCACTTATATAAAAAAAAAAAATATATAAAACTAATATTTCATAAAGATATATATAATTACAAAATAACATTTATATATAGATAGACAATGCAGCTTTGGTTATCAAAGACTTTTTATCTAAAAATCTATTCCTATTTTATAGATATATATCTTGTTATTTTTTAGTTATTTTAGTACTGAATTATTTTGACAAATAATATTAAAAAAAAATTTTGAAGTTTTTTAAAAAGAATTATTTACCAAGATATAAGAAAAGTTATAAAAATTATTGGCAATTTTTCGTGTCCACATTATTTTAAATTAAATAATTTAATAAGACAATTTAAATTTTTTTAAATTTTCCTATTTTTCTAATGACATATTTATAAATTATATGCTATAAAATAATAAATATGTGTGAGATTATATATTTATTTGTACATTATAATATCATTCTTAATCATTAAGATTTATTTCAGACAATAAAAAACTTGTTAATTATCAAGGAACTTTATGCGTATTTAATAAAATAAAAAAATAAGTATAAAAAAATAAGAGAAATTGTCAAAATTTTTTTTATCAGAAGAAGATATTTAAATAAAGTGGTGTGTGTGTGTGTGTGTGTGGGTGTGTGTGTGTGTGTCTGTGTACATGAATTCGTAAAATAGTCTTTAAATAAATCTAGTAATAAATACGAAAAAATGCGCTACATTTTTTATCCAGAGATATCTCATTAATCCAATTATTTTATATGCTAAAGATCCCAACTAAATAAATGATGTTTGACTAGCATATCACGAACCCCATCTTTTAAAGGTTGCGACTGTTCCTTTTTGGGCGGTAGTTCCCAGTCGGGATTCAAATTAAATGCAAATTGGCTTAGAATTCTCAATTCACATTTGATTTGTACCCAACCTGGACTATTTATGAAACTCCATGGATGATACCTAAATATTGTTATATATTGTATAATAAAGGTAATGAATATTATATATAAATTTTAACACAAAAAGTATATGTGTTTACATTTACCATTTTTGTACTACTTCTACACAGGAACATAAGACTTCTAACCATAAATGAAGTACTTGTTCATTCAATCCGAGACAGATGAGAGAGCGTAATTTTACATCCATCTGAGCATGTGCATTATCATGTGTTAGATTTATAGATTGAACACAACGATATAATAACTGAAAAATTATTTTTTTATTGAACATATATGAAAAAAATAATAGTGCAATATATATATAATCTATAGTACCTCTTCCGGTGTTAGAACTTTACCATCTTCGTCCAATCTGTATGTTTTGCACAATACCAATCGACTATAAACAGAATTGAAATCCTTCTCCACTTCTCTATTAGAGGCTTCTTCTATAAATAGCCATGGATGACATGGTCCGCCCAAAAATGACGGTCTCTTCATTCCATGCTCTAATACTGCTTTTATGGTGGGACACAATGTACCTCTTACTAAGTCGGTAACAGCTTCGCTAACTGCATCATCTCCGGCGCACGTATATTGTTTACTTCGTTCGTCTAGCAATTCTACAAACTTTGCAGGAAACCATCCTAAAATGTCATCAGTGCTTTAAAAGTATTTAACATCATAAAATAAATACTATAAGATTATTTTTCAGGCATATATTACCTCTTAGTCCATTAAGTTCTCCTACCCAACAATGTTCATCTTTCTGACTAACGATTGTAATTATATCGTTCTTTCGAAAACCGAGCTCATCGTCATCGTGTCTCTCGAAATCTGTAATAAGATCAATTGTAAGACAGCTTCAACTGACTCGAAATTTTACTATTATTACAAAATTATTTAAAATTATTTATTATGCAATAATAGGAGAAGTATTTGAACCTAATAAAGCTTTGGCTCTTCTTTTTCGCGTTCGTGATACGTTGACATAATTGTCATGATCTTTTGCATGACTTTCCATAGTATAATCTGCTATGAGAACAATATTATTTAATTTTGGATCCACATTTATAAAGTGTCTTGCAACTTGTAAAACCGCTTCCCTTAAATCGACTAGAATTTCTAAAAGTTTTATATTCATATTAAGTTAGACAGTGAGATAAATTTTATTATGAGAAATCTCTATACAATCTGTATATGTGCATGTACCTGTTTGACGTATATTTTTAGATTTTGCATCATCTTCACCATCATCATTTCCAAATAAAATTGTTTGTAACATTGATTTACTTCGCTTCATTTGACGTCTATATAAATAATATGCAAAGAATATATACATATAAAAATAGAAAAAGAGATTTTAATTATTGTGATTATTTATCAATGTTAATAATAACAATGATAGACATATTTCTCATCACCTATTCAAGTGTTGTTTTGGTAAATTTGGTACCGCATCGGGATTCCCTACCAATCCACCTTGATCAGCCATTAAATATGCTAGATGACGACGTCTATGAGTTTCAACTAATACATCTGTTAATGATCCACTAACTTCTAAAGATACCTAAAATACATATTAAATAGATATTAAAACAATGTTGAAACTTATAATACATTTTAGTAAAATTATATCAAGAAAAACATACATTAAATAATTGATCCACATCGTCAATGTCACCTGGTATGTCTGAGAGAGCATTAAATATTTGTGCAGAGTTCTCCAATTGTTTTAAATCTGTTTCTGAAAAAATATTTAATAACGATAAATTTGTATGATTGTATATGAAAGAATATATTAGTAGAAATATATATATAAAATATAAATACCTTTTATTTTCAACATTCCAAGTGTGATTTGAAATAAAACTATAGATCCACCAAAGAGAAACATATCCCATATTCGCAATAATATTTTCATGTGTACAACTGATGCAAATAAAGTCAGAAACCAGTGCAGAGATATGAGACTTAATTCTATGTCGTGTAGTGCCAAAACTTGATCTATATCAGGAAGATAATTAGTTACTAATGTGCGAAGCACCTTTTGGTCAGCTTGAATACCTATAGAAATAATAATTTAACATTATATAATTGACAATATAAACTTTTGCAAAACTTAAAATGTTTTATAACATCAACAAAGAATGTATTTACCCAACAATGTTGAAGAATAATAGGAAGCTGGTAATAAATCTTCTACTATTGTTGCCATCATCCAAAATGCATCGTCCTCTTCCAAGAGCAATAATAATGATGCTGCCATTGTACCCGTGCCTTGGCAATAACTTAATACAGCAGAAAATAAATTATATTAATATTTTCTATTTATATTTGACTTAAAAAAATAACTTTAAAATTACACATTTGCATCTTTACATACCCAATATCAGGATAAAGCCAAGCTAACGCACGCATAACACGCCTTAAACGAGGTATACCGGTACTATGGAGGTGACTGAAACATGCATTGGCTGGCATAATACGAAGGAGATCTTTCTCTATTTGTTTATTGGTCATTAAAGTATCAATACTTGAGGCTTTTACTAAATCTTTGTACATTATTTCCGACGAACATTTTTTCTGGAGTGCTCCTGTAATTAAAAATACATTTATATAATTTACAGTCTATTATATTCATTTGTGTTGTTCTATACCTGACATGCGCATCCAAATTTGAGGTCTCAAAGAATGAGGTATTCCACGCCGAACCATTTCACGCAATTTGTCCGTGCGAGGTAATCTTCGATCCATATTTTGCCAAGAGAGTTCTGCTACTTCTTTATTATGGCTAAATTCTAATAAAGCGACCCATTGCAATCTGAAAAGTAAAATTAATATGTATTTTGATTATATTCTCTCTCTCTCTCTCTCTCTCTCTCTCTTTCTCTCAATTTCTGCATCTCATATACATATAACTGTACACATTTATAAATTCGTCTATTGAATTTTAAATTAGGTACTAAGAAAAGAATATAATTAACCTATGTTGAGGATCTTCAACAAATGGTATTCCCAGTAATTTTTTCGAACTTTGTTCAGGACCATCTTCCTCTTCCACACGAAAACCAAATTCATCAAACCTACATTTCACAATTAAAACGATTATATTCTATATTATATTTTCTATCTATATATGTATATTTTCTAAATATAATAATCTTTTTATTGTAGAAAATAATTTAGTCTTTATATATAAATTTAGAGTAGAAATTCAGAAACTTTTGTATATGTGTAATATATGTAAATTTTACCTATATTCAGGTTGTGAATTTGGATCATCGGGTTGATTCAATTTAGCTAAAATATCCTGTGGCCACATAGATGGAGTTAATGCTGAAAATGGACCACCTGGTGCCGGTGACAGAGTTTCATTGCATAAACCTTCAATTTCTACTTCAACCTCATCTTCAGAGACGGCTGCTTCCAATTTTTTCTAAAATACCCAAATGATTAATTATATCAAACATAAAATATGCAAAGCTAAATAGTTTATTTTTCATTAATATAAGTCGAAATCTTTAGAAATAATTTTGATATTTCTTAATTTCTACTATATAATCATCAAATCATACATTAATTTTATTATTGCTCCATTTTTATATTTTTTCATTAAGTGTGTTCATTTATTATTATGTGTCAATCTATATAATTTTAAAATTACAATAAAGAAACCTATTTTTGGGTTCTGTATTCAATTGTATCTTTTGTTTTAGTTAACTTACGTCTCTATATTGTAAGTTTTTGTCTCTCTTTATAAACTGTCCAAAAATAATTTATATAATAAAATTATTAGAAAATTTTTTTATTTCACGTATTTCATATTACATCTTTATCAAGTTTCGCATAAATACAAAATACTGTAAACTTATCCACGCAATTACTCACATTATGTTCCTCTTTCCCGACATAACCATCGTGATCGCGAACATTGAAAAACGATTTGGCCAGATCCATCGTGTTGAAATGTTCTCATCAGATCCCGTTTCTTTAGCGCGTCAAATCTTCATTGACATTTTGCGGCTGTCAACGTGCATGGACATGGATGCCTCGAGCACAATTTTTTTGATTTTTCTATGCCTCCAGCCGAAGATATCCGATTTAGTGACACAGTGCCAACTAATAATCCCACGAGAAACACTGACGTGATTGCTTTTTCTAAATGCTCTCTGTATATATAATTACATTTCGTAATTCCCAATTTCATCTAACATTATCAAGCACTCCTGTGCACCAAGCATCGATATGCTAAAACGAGAAAGGGGGAGAAAGGGGGATAAAGAGAGAAAGAGAGAGAAGAGAGAAGACGCAAAAGCATCGAATTATATACTATAGTATACTAGAGAATGAGCCCATAGACTCATAGACATAGTATATCTAGACCGAATGTTGAGGAGTGGGGGCCAAGGTAAAAAAGGATGTACTTGTACTCTGTCTCGTGCTCCTTGGGTTCTCTCTCGCTCGCACGTAGCATGACGAAAGAGAGCGCTATGCTATGTGCGAGCGAGGGAGAACGCGAGGAGCACGAAACAGAGTATGTCCTTTTCTACGTGTATCTTTACCCCCACTCCTTAAATAAAGGCAAACGCTCGATTTAGATATACTATATCTATAGCCTTTCCTATACTATCCTATAGAAAATCGGGGTCAGACATAAAAAGAAACATATTTTTGGATGGATTTCTGTCACTTTTTACATTAATCATCTGAACTAAAAATATTTTTCATCAGATATATAAATTCTGCTGTTTTTTTTTAATTAGCGAAAACAGATTGTTCCAACTCTTCCAATATTCTATTATTCTTACCTGATTGCGCCTATATATGTATATTTTCGAAAGTCGTATAATTATAATATAATTATACTTACTTTTGAAAACATTTTATGTAGATTGTCATAATCTAGTAAAAATATTATAACTTAAAAAAAAAAAAAAATATGGATCGCATATTTTTATTAAAATTCTTTTTCAGATTAATTGACTCAATATGCGCTTCCTCGCGTGCCTTCAAATCTTTTAATTTTTTCCTCTTAAAAGAAGGGGGAAGAACACGTGAAGAAGAGCATACCCAGACAGCACAAAACATCTTCAGGATCATCCTGAATATGTCCAGGACGGTTCAGGACATTTGTAGGATGTTTTAAGATATTATTATAAATATATTTATAAAAGTTTAATATGCATACATAATTATTTTTAGGCTATTTTATATAATTTAGAAATCTTAAGTATTATAATAAGTATTAATGTCCTATAAATGTCCACTGGATAACCCCTGGATGTCTATAGGATATATCTGCCCTGCCTATTATATTGGATGTCTTTTGGATTTCCAGAGGATATATACATGTGCAATTAATTGTTAACGTTAATTTCGTTTAATATTAATAATTGAATTTGATGCGCACATTTTCATATATCCAAAATTATTATTTATTTAATATTTCATGACAAATGTTACTGTTCGCAACATTCCAAAAACTTTACAAACAATAGTATTCAACCCCTAGTTCGTTCGTTTACCGCTATGCGACACGCGAACTCGTATTTGAGATTTGGTCATGAAAATTATATAAAGCTTGCAAAGAGCAACTGACAGGAAATTACAAATGTAATTATTTTCTATCAGTTCAATTTCTGATGCAATCCCAACATAGGGAATTCAGATATTGAATTGTTTAGAAAATATTACACAACTCAAACCCGGGAGCCAAACCTAAAATATTCATGTACAGCACGAAAGCCTCAAATATTAAAGAACGGTGAACTATTTTTAATATTAGATTTTTAATATTGGCAGTAAATAACAAAACATAATTTTAATTTATATTAAAATTTTAAAATTTGCTCCTTGAAACATACGAAACATATCCCTAACATATCCTATAAAAATCCTTAGGATGTTCCACAGGATCTCCCTGGATTCTCCAGAGGTTAATATACGGCTATCATTTACTCTTCCTCAGGACATCCAGAGGAGATCTGAGGATTACAATGGGATATCCTGAGGATATCCTACATGTATGTCCTGGATGCCCTTTGGGCAGGACATACATCCCTTTGTCCTAAAGACATCCTTGTGCTGTCTGGGTATTTAAACAATTATCTGAAAAATAATTAAATGAAAATATGCAAATCGATTTTTCTCTTTATAAAATGTGTTTCTAAATCCAAACGACCATATTAGAAAGATATTGTTGGATAAGATACACCTCATACTATTGCCGAGAGAGATGGCGATCGAATAAATTTTTAAATATTCTGAATTTGAACTCGAGCCTTCGGGCATACAGAGAGGACGCTCAACCCTATAGACATAATATATCTAGACCGAGCGTTTGCCTTTATTTAAGGAGTGGGGGTAAAGATGCACGTAGAAAAGGACATACTTTGTTTCGTGCCCCTTGCGTTCTCTCTCGCTCGCACATATAGCATAGCGCTCTCTTTCGTCATGCAACATGCGAGCGAGAGAGAACGCAGGAGCACGAAACAGAGTACATCCTTTTTTTCGTGCACCTCGGCACCCACTCCTCAACATTCGCTCTAGATATACTATGGCTGAGATCGAGAAGACGCTAGAAATGCTTCGAAGCGTTTGGTTGACCAATCAGGACGCAAAGAATAAAGATTTCTTTGTTCTGATTGGTTAATGCAACGCCTCGAAGCATTTCTAGCGTCTTCCCGACCGCAGCCTATGTCTATGATCTAGAATCTAGATATATTATGTCTATAGTCTATGCTTAACCCTCTGCGTCACAATCGTCACGAACTTAGTCAATTAGTTATAATCATAGTCGTACGTACTGTGCTCCCTTGCGTGTTGTCTTCAAAAAAACGACAACAGGGCGCAGCACCTTTTGAAAGCGAGAGATGCGCCGTCCGAGGAAATATGGCGTGAAATGAGCGTGTTACTCGTGTGTCAGTGATTTCGGTAAGAGGTCAGTTCCTGAATAGCGATATTGGTGCAAAAATTGCGAGCGATTCCGGCAAGTTTATCCTTAGACTCGTACTTGAAAACGACATATCGGAGTGGACTCCGGAATCTGTCGGAGAAATAAGCCGGGAACACGCGCAGAGGAGACGCACCGATCGGTAGTAGTCTCTCTGGCCTGTCATCGAGGGACACTCATTCTGCCGGCCACCCAGCCATTTCACGAGATTCCACTTCGCCGGTCACACAGCCACAGACGCGGTAATGCCCGCTTTAATCGAATCTGCGATCATTTCGCGATTTCGCGCGCGTCACGAGACCCGCGAAACCGCGGCGGCGTTTTCTCATGCTCGCTGCCGATCGGAAAACTTCGGGTCTAATAAGCTTCTCCTGGCATGACGACGCATTCCTATCCCCTGAGTAGTTTTGTGTATCGTCTCAGATTTAACATTGATATATAGTTGTTGTTATACTCTCGCGATCGAAGTAGTTATTTGTACATTTTTACATAACGTGCGCGTAAGCACACATAACGCGTACGTAATGCAACGTAATGCACAATTGAATCCAAGAGAAGTTCGAGAATTTCTCTCAATTAGAAAAAAATATTGACTAAATATCAATTTATCCAAAATATTGTTTTCTTGTTGCTTTCCTGTGTTTTCTTGTTTTTTTTCTTCTTTGTGAATGTGTGTTACATTGAATCATATCTCTCTCTCTCTCTCTCTCTCTAACAGATTAGAATGCTAACTGCAAGTAGTAATTTTATATTGTAAGTTAAATATCGAGAATCAATTATATTTTTTAATTGGTTATATTATTTTATATGCTACTATATTGATTATTATTATTTATCAAATGTCAATTATTTATTGCACGATTTTTTGTATTATATAAAATTTTTTATCATTTCTGATAAAGTTACATTGTGAGCAATTAAAAACATACTACAAATACATGAACATATTAAAAAGAAAATACTATAAAAAAAAAATAGAAAATATCTTGTATTTTAACGAATTTAATTTATTTTGAGTAGCACATATTTCTCACAATAATATCTGTCTAATCAGTTCCTTGAATTATGTGATCTTGATTTTTCAGGTTGGATTGGTTTTAATTAGGAATAAGCATGCTTTTTCTGCATTAAAGTATACATCAATAATAGAACAGTACAATAAAGATTAAGTAAGTTTTAACAATAAAAATTTGTTTAATTTACACATATATATATTTATATTTTGTATAAAATATATTGTAGGTCTATCTTATATATCATTTATCTATAAATAATCAGACATTGATCATACTTTTCCAAAAACTATTTCCGCAGACTTCTATATTATACTTATATATTATTTATATTATTTATATATATATATAGAAATCTGTAACTATTTCTCTTTCTTTATAATGGTAAATAAAAATAAAGAGAAATTTTTTTAACTTTTATATATAAATGTATAAGAAATATATACATATGGACTATTCATACATTTATATAATACTTACGTAGAAATATAGAATATACATAGATTTAAGTAAAATATTTAGATTGTAGTATATAATGATTATAAAAAAAAACAATTGTCATAATTATTTTGCATTTTAATTATGTATGCCACATAGATAAAAAAAAAGTTATAAAACGAGGTAGTACATAGAGACAGAAAGAGAGATGGGTTGTGATCTCAGAAAAGAGAGCCATTTCACAAGCTTGGTTTAGACATTCTAAATATAGCTGGAGGTTCTATAGGCTTTCCGTACTATGTCATGCCGTGCAGAACAGCATCCTGCTGTGTTGCGTAGATCTTGCTCATTTTCCGCCGTCAGCGTGGCATGATGCCAATTTTTGTCTGCTTGAGAGTATCTGTGATAAGCTTTTAATAATCACTCTCTCTCTTCGAAATTCTATTACTCTCATTAATAAAAGAAAAACTATATTTAAATGAGAGGTGTTAAGTTTTTTGCTCTATTATTATCATATAATGCAATTGTTCTTGAAAGATTTTGAAGAATATTTTATATGGTATTTTTTAAAATTGTTGATATGGTTTGATTAGTTGATATAGTAGTTTTTCAATTGTTATAATAAATATTTGATTTTATAAAATTTATGCATTTATGTCATTTTGCTTACAGATCATGGTTTGCAGAGCCGATGAAAAGACTCAAATATGTGTGGTTGAATTCAATATGCCTTGTGAGGTTAATCATAAACTTTGCACTAGTGACAAATTTTCCCTGTATGTATCTACACGCGCGAAAGATCTTTTCAATTATATCGAAGAACATTATCACATGTCACCGGATAGCTTTAGATTGATTTTATGCACAACATCATGCAAAATGGTTAACTTTTTAATACATAATGATTTATATATATAATGTGCAAATATATATGTAATATTAATATAATGTCTAATGTTATGTACAATATTAGATTTATTTGGCTGATATGAAAGACAAAACAATGGAGGAAATTGGTGTGGATTTCTCGAGTGATCCAAATTCGGCTGGATCAAAAAATACTCTATTTGTTGTTGATCCGCAACGACCCTTTGTTATTGATGTAACATCACCAAAAAACATAGAATATAATCTGCCAACGTACAATCTCACAGGAGCGCCAGCTCTTCAGCCACATGTGTGGGGAGAAGAGGATATTGTTAGGGAAGATGTTAGAGAAGATGTTAGAGACGGTAAAGAGGAAGTCAACTTTAGAAGTTTCATTAAAACTGAGACAAGTACGTAATATATACGTAACAAAAATTATTCTAATATAAATTTATAAATATTAACACAGATCTATCTCTCATTAAAATATATATTTGAATGATTAATAAATTCTTTAAGGCTATGTTGGTTTAGTCAATCAAGCAATGACTTGCTACTTGAATAGTCTTCTCCAAGCTTTATATATGACGCCAGAATTTCGTAATGCGCTATATAATTGGGAATATATAGATGGTTCTGAAAAAGATGAAGCCTTAAGCATACCATATCAATTACAGAAATTATTTCTCAATTTGCAGGTATAAAACCTTTAAAATATGTGTATACTTATTATTGCACTATTGCACTGTATTATTGTACTGTTACTAAGTTTACTACAATATTTATTATTAATTAAATTTGCATGTTTTCAATACGCATAACACAATCATGTTTTTTAAACAGACATCTACAAAGTCTGCAGTGGAAACTACTTCCTTAACTAAAAGTTTTGGGTGGGATTCTACCGAAGCATGGCAGCAGCATGACATTCAAGAACTTTGTAGAGTTATGTTTGATGCATTGGAACAGAAATTTAAAAATACAGAACAGGCGGATCTAATCAACAGACTTTATGAAGGTACAAAATATCATCATATATGAATTGGAAAAAATCTCTAATTTGCCTTCTATATTGTTAGGAAAGATGATTGATTATGTTAAATGTCTCGAATGTGGAACGGAAAAATCAAGAGAAGATACATTTCTTGACATCCCATTGCCAGTTAGACCATTCGGAAGCAATATTGCATATAACAGTGTGGTAAAATATCACATATAGGAAGATCTGAAATGCCATTTTTATATTTGTATACAAGAAAAAAGATTTCTTTTATAGGAAGAAGCAATCAGAGCATTTGTTCAATATGAAACATTGGAAGGAACTAATCAGTATCATTGTGAAAAGTGCAACAAAAAATGCGATGCACATAAAGGATTGAAGTTTACAAAGTTTCCATATCTGTTAACTTTACATCTCAAACGATTTGACTTTGATTACAAAACCTTTCATAGAATCAAGCTTAATGATAAGTATGTAAACTATGTGTGTAAGCAATATTATATAGTGAAAATTCTGTTATTTATTGCAAACTTGCATCTTTATCTAAACTGTTATTGCAGAGTCACGTTCCCAGATATATTAAATTTAAATTCCTTCATCTCGTCTACAACAAGTCAAGAATCTCCTGGTGGTGAGGAAGACATTGGTTTAGGTATCAAATGCGATGATAGCTCTACAACGGATAGCGGTACTTTAGACGATGATTGTGTACCGTGCGACAACAGTCTTTCCAATAGTAATCATTCAGCTAATCATGATCAAGATGATGATGAAGGTATAACATCAGAATATTGTTATTTATAAAAACAATTTTTAGAATTATTAAAAGATATAGTATATGTCCAATTTCAGGTATCGATATGAGCAATGGACCATCGACATCGAGTTGTACTATGCATAATCATGAGAATGACAAGAATCGCGGTACTTATATATTAGGAAAAGGTCCCTATATGTACGAACTGTTTTCCATTATGATTCACAGCGGCAGTGCGAGTGGAGGCCATTATTACGCTTATATAAAAGATTTCAAAACACAAGAATGGTTATGTTTTAATGACCAAAGTGTAACTCAGGTATGAAAAGCGGTTTTGTAAAAGCATATTTTGAGTACTTAATGTCATTGATAATTTTTTTTAATTGCAATTTTGATTATAATTTCAGATAACTCATGATGATATCCAGAAAACATATGGCGGCGGACCATCAAGAGCATATTATAGTGGTGCATATAGCAGCAGCACGAATGCATATATGCTCATGTATAGGCAAATTGATCGTATTCGTAATTCTTTGCCTATGCAAACCCAAGATTTTCCACGACATATTCAAGTATGTGATTAAAGTAAAGATTAGAATTTAGACATAATTTAGATATAAATTTGAAAACAAATTATGTAGATTAGTTTGAAAAATTCGAAATAGGAATGTTTGAATGTTAAATTAAAATAGTTTTTATAGTTTGAATGAAACCAATAGTCAAAGTATTTGATCAATTTGTTATTCGAGTTAGTTGCAAAAGTAAAGAAGTTATTTTTGGATAAAAACAATATTGAGTGCATAGTATCTGAAATTGTCATAGTAAAACTTTTGGCAGCAATATCCCTTATGAAATTCTCAGGAGAAAATACTATTATTTTAAGGCTCCTGAGTAGTCACCGTGAAACTCCGAGTTGACGATGGCGACATAGGAATAAAGATGCTGCGGTAGGAATAAGAACCCTGTTCAACGACTTATCATATAAGTCAGTGCTGGGATTTACTTGCACATTTTGGCCCGATTTCGTGACTCACGTCTATTGTTCCCCACTCACCGCTCGTGCGTTAGCAACGAGTCTCCAGATACGCGTAATTAAGGAACGCGACGCTTTGTCTCAGGAGCGTCCGTATATAAGAATGCCCAAATATAATAATAAGACAATACTTTTCTATAATTAAAAGTTTTTCTTCAATATTTTATATCAATAAATTATAAAATATTGAAAAAAAACTTTTAATTCTAAGAATTTTCGCGGTGTATTTAGAAAAGTATTGTCTTATTATTATATTTAGGCATTCTTACATATAAACGCTCCTGAGACGAAGCGTCGCGGTCCTTAGTCACGCATATCTGGCAACTCGTTGCTAACGCACGAGCGGTGAGTGGGGGGCAAAAGGCGTGAGCCACAGAATCGGGCCGAAATGTGCAAGTAAATCCCAGCAGCACTGATATAAGTGAACTGGGATTTATATGTAACTTTCGGCTGGATTTTTTAGCTCACGCCTACTGCTCGCTGCTCCCCTCTTATCCCTCGTTCCTTAGCAACGCATCACCGCATCATAAATCGTAACTAAGGAGCGCATCACTTAGTCTCAGGAACCAGGAACGTGCTATTACAAATGTATAATAGCACAATACTCTGGTAACCATAAAATATAAATATTTTAAATTATTATAGAACGTATATATACGTAATTAATAACAGAATAATAATTATTTTTGTTATTAATACAAAATAAAATATTGAATAGAAAATTTTAATGAGAATCTCTACTACTAGAGAACTAGAGTATTGTGCTATTATATTTATGATGCGTACGTTCCTGTGACTAGCAGGGGAGGACGCGACTTTAGGATTACCGAATTGAAAAAGGCTTTTATAGTGTAGTACTCTATTAGAAAAATACTTGAGCAAAGGGATAGTGCGCAATGCTTAGCCATTTCCAAGAAAATGATTTAAACAATATGGCTTTCATATATCTGGCTCCGTTATATCAATTAGCGAAAAGGCGGTGTAGCTCGGGCATTAAGCGCGTAACTATCACGCATCCAACCCGGGTTCAATTCTTGTCCCTGCCACTCTTTTTCTCATTCTTTTTTCATACAATCTAACAACGAATATTTATTCATGTAAAATAAAGTTAATTAAATTAAATTTTTTTTAATTTGCACTTTCGGAATGCAATTTCTTTTAATTTATTCATGAAACTGAGCATAATTTTTGTTAAACTTACAACCTTATTATTTTATGCATTCTACTCAATATAAAATAAAGCAAATAAAACGCCACTATTTGAACATAGTTATAATTTAATACAAAATTACAAACAAATGTGTCAAAACTTATTCATCCTTATTATCAGTAACATCAACATTCTCTACAGATCGATTACAATTATTCGGATGATATACTTGTCGTAATTACTTGTTGTAATTTTGTATTAAATTATAATTATGTTCAAAAAGTGGCGTTTTATTTACTTCGTTTTGTATCGGATAGAATGTATAAAATAATAAATTAAAATTGAATAAATTAAATTGAATAAATTAAAAGAAAATTGCCTTCCAAAAGTGCAATTAAAAAAAAATTAATTTAATTAACTTTATTTTACATGAATAAATATTCGTTGCTAGATTGTATAAAAAAGAATGAGAAAAAAAGTGCCAGGGACAACAATTGAACCCGGGTTTGATGCGTGGTAGTCACCCGCTTTAATGCCCGAGCTACGTCGCCTTTTTAATAATCGACCTAACGGAGCTGTATATAAGAAAATATATTATTTAAATATTATTAAAATCAAATTTTTTGGGAAATGGCTGAGCATTGCGCCCTTCATTTGCTCAAGTATTTTTCTAATAGAGTACTACACTATATAATAGATATATAAAATATATATATTATATATATGTTACGTATTAGCTACAAGTTATCAGCGTGTTACCCATATGTCAGAATTTTTATGCAGCGCCTCACGTTGCAAATCGATGAACTATGAGGCATGAAAAGTGACGTTTTGGCAGCCCAAATTATTCTTGCGTGCCATTTCGTAATTATTCACTTTATGCTAATGCTGTGATGTGTAACGTATTTGTGAAACTTCTAAAATTGTCCGAAAACTAAGCTTAGCAAGTTAAGTATTATGTAAAAAGAACATTTTCCACTTCTTTCGACAGCTGTCAAACTATATGTTTTCCCGTATGACTAGGCTTACTTTGACACTCATTTTACAGTTATTTATTAATTGTCAAAGGAAAAGCTTAGTTTTCGGACAATTTTACGAGTATACTAAAGCGATCTGTAGTCTTGTTTCTTTAAAATATCTTTTTATTTAAAAATGGCACGCAAGAATTCTCAGCGTGTCATTTCTCGCTTCTGATGTCATCATTCCAATATGGCCGCGGCGACTACTCAGGAGCCTTAAATTATCTCGTGTGTTTAAAACTATTTCTTTTTACAAATGGCTGATTTAACCGTGATTTAATTGTATTTTATTTTTCTTCAAGATTTAAAAAAAAGTTTTATCATTATCTATTTGTAGGAACTATTAAAGAAAATGAAAGAAAATGATGATAATGATAGAAAAAATCGTGAGAAACAAATGTCCATACCTAGATTGAAAATATACTGTCATCATCCAGTAGAAGGAAAATTGATGAATATCATATTATATTTTATGTCTGACATTACATGGGCTGAGGCCACAGAGAAAGCATATAAGAAATTTGGCCTCGAAAATGTAGTGAGTCTAGATCAGTGCCGTTTAGTTAGTTACGAACATAATACCGATTTAATAGAATGCAGTTACGATGATCGAGAACATGAATCTGTTGGAAGTATATGGCGTATCTCACGTCGATTCGATTTATTGTTAGAAATTCGTCGCAAAGATCAAAAGTTTGAGACATATTTACCAGGTGGTGAGTACACAACTAGATGGATGTTTATAACTAATTATATATTGTAGAAACATTTTAAACTTATGTAAACTTTTCGAACATTATATTTTAGGAGTTGCAACTAAGGTATTTGTCATAGATGTAGCGAGAGAGGAGGTAATTGACGGTCCGATCGATATTCGAGGTTCTTTGTCGCAAAGTGTTAAAGAATATAAACAAATCGTAGGAAAAATTATTAATATGGATCCTAAGCAAATGAAAGTAATATTACGAAAGCATCCAGAGATTAGACCTGTAGAAAATGATGATAGTGATCTTCAAACTGAAGGATTTTATAATGCAAATAAAGTATTCATATCAACAATGTACGACATAGATAATAACAAACCTTTTCAAGAATCAACAGTATACAGAGTCATAGAGAATTTTAGATATGTTATTTCATTACATGTCCAATTACCAGATATCAGCAAAGGTAATTTATATAACTTTTAGATAGTATATATAGTATATATAGTATATAGAATATATGTTCGATCTAATTTGACTATCTAAAATATCTCCATTGCTTTAGATAGCACGAAATTGTACATAGTTATTATAAAAAAATGTTAGATTACATTACATGATAGTTATGCAATTGTAATTACTAAATTATAAAAATTCTAATTTCTTATATACAGAAACATTGGAAGAATTGAATATCCCGTTATTAAATGATAAACATGAGGAGAAGGAGAAGCTTGTTAGCAATGGTTCACCTAAACTGTGCATTCCCGAGTCGCATTGGGACATTAATCTGAAATACAATGAAAATTCAAAAGGTTGTACACGAAATAACGAAGATACCATTCGAAATATAAGTCCTCAGTTAGGCGAAGCTGAGGAGTGGAATACACCTGAACAGAGTAATAGCGAAGATAGTAGCCTTAGCGATAGCGATAAAACGTTAGTCGGCGATGCGCCAGATGGTGTCGACATTGAACCGCAGTCGTGGCATAGGCGCAACTATAGGGATTATAAGATTTCAAAGCAATTCGAAATAGAAAATTGGGATATTGATGACGATTCTGATTATTATTTTAGAGCTATGCCATATACAGATAGTACTCAACAAAAATGTATGTCCTCGAATTCAATTTTTCTCTTATTGTTAGTGACTATGATTGTCTCGATTTTGTTCAATTTAATTATTCTTTTTTTTTACAGTACTTAAAGTATTAGTGGATAAAAGAATGAGATTTAGCACTTTAAAAAAAGATTTAGAACCGTTCGTAAATGTACCTATGGATTATTTCAAAGTTTTTCGTTTATCGAGTTCCGGTGAATCAGAATGTAGCTGTCTAACAGAACAGCTTAATTCGTACGAGGATCGTGAGAGACTTAACGTGAAACTCGGACGAGCCTTGCGTAGTGGAGAATTCAAAGTAAAATTATATCAGCTATTGATCGACTCCACTGAGGTTTGTCAAATTTTTTCTTTTTTTATATTGACATTATTACAAGAGTTGTTTTTTTTTTTATAATAAATTAAACTTTGTTATTAGCCTTACAAATTTTTGTGCGAATGGATCGTCTCGAAAGATATGACAGTCGGGCATGCGAAAAAAGAAATACTGGCAGAAATAAAGAGAAAATATGATATAGATATACCGTATGAAAAATGCCGTCTTAGAAAAAAATATTATAAGACACCCTCAAAAGTATTCCTAAACGAACAGAAATTCGAGGATCTCCGATTTCACGCGCAATTTGAAATGATTGTTCAAGAATTATCAGATAAAGAGACAGTCACAGATATCAATCAAATCATTCTGTTTGTCAGAAGGTGGTTACCAGCAAAATTGCAACTAGGACAATTTCAAGAAATTGTCATGGATAATAGAACCGTCGAAGAATTAAAAAAGAAGGTAAACATGCAAAAATCACTTTTCACATAATTGGGTTTTTATAAGGATAAAATAAAGTAGATTGCCATTTATTTTTTTTAGCTTTCTTCAATATCAGATATTCCAGAGGAATATATAGATATAGCAAAGGGAAAAGGTAATTTTCCATGTGACAGTTGTTCTGTGCTTCGAATTCAAAATGAGCTTGATTGGAACGAACATCATGATAGTCTAGCTTTCAATTTTGAAGATGGTGCCGTTTTCTTATACAGGTATTTATACTATTGAAGGGAAGGGGGGATGTGTGATTTTGATGATTCTTTAATTTTATAATTTTTAATTTTTTAGGGATAATAGGGAAAAACCAAAACAGTTAAATGCTGATGAGGTAATGGAAATTGCTTTTAAGGAAAATTCACGCTTAACGCCGCTTACTACTACTTCAAGTTACAGTCCACGTCGAGAGAGAGCACTTAAAATATATTTGGATACCGAATGATTGTTCATAGAGAAAGAGCACGAGTCTCTTAAAAACCAATTATTAAATAGGCAAGTGTGTGAACACAAAACATTTGCATGTAAATTATTTGCATATTGGATATTTGTGAAATCGACATGTCATCAATTACAAGATATTTTGTGTTTCAATGAGTCTTCAGCATTTCAAAGCTTTCGCGTTTTTAAGGGTTTTCGGCTTTCCTTTGAAACTATTGGACTTTTAAGACTGTTTGGATTCATGAATTGTTATATAGTAATACATAATATATCGAGATCTTGGTATCTATACTTGATTTCGAGATTTCTAGAATTTATATGAAGTGTAAAATATATGCGGTATATCACCTGGTCTATTGAATCAATTTTTTATCTATAGAATCAAATTAAACAGCATAATTAGTCATAAAAAATCCAATAATGTGCTAATGAATTTTTATACAGGTTTTAAGTGAATTACTTGATAATGTGTTTGATGAAAAATTATGCGAATTATTAACTGGCACAATAATTTATATTTCTATTATCTTTATTATATTTTCATAAATTGCTCGATTTTTTCTATATAGAGATAGAAAAGAATTTATATCTTATATACTTTAAAATGAATTAGAAATTTTTTTTATCTTTATTGAAACAGAGTTACATATATTATATAATATTATATATTATATATTATTTAAAAATTATGCTGTATACAAGAACTTTCATATTGACAATACTTTTTTTGTTTCTTTTCTAGCACAACAATGTTTAATTCACATTCTTCAAGTCTTATTTATTAAGCTTTCACATTTGCTATTTGATGAAGTAACTTATTTTAAAAATCATTTTCCTAATATGTATGACAGAATTAATCTGGCAAGTAATATAATCATGTAATTATTATAATAAATACGTGATTATTTTTTAATTAATTATAATTAACCAATATTTCAACTCTTAATGTACATAAATTCGAAAATAACAAAAATAATATTTTAAGAAGAAGAAATGTTGAAAGAAATAGATAATTTTTATTATACACATATTTTTATATATTATATATTTATATACACATTTTCTTTTTATTATGTTATTAATATAGAAAATCTGAGAAAACACATTACTGATGGGCTAATTTAAATTTGATTATTGTATTTTTACTTTATGATGTATATATCTCATCATATCTCTATTATATCTCATCATATTTCTATTTTTTGCAATAATAAACATAAATATCAAAAATATTTTCATCTAAAGAGATATGGGTGTTTTTAATTTATGAAAAATGAACGTTTATTGCTTCAGCTGTTGTTTTCGTTTGAAACTATCCACTCAACTAAAACCTGTTTTTATATGACACTCCAATGATTTTTTTCTCTTAAAAATGAAAATTGATGAACTGGACCAAGTGGCAATACAATAGTTCTATTTGTTATAACTTTATTTATTTTGTTATCTTCTCTATAATTAATGTTTTATTTATCACCTGAAACTAGACTTAAAACGTTGTTTGATTAATGTTTTTATAATTGCTGAACGAATGAAAAATATTGATGCTGATGCTATCTTTTAGCAGGATAGATAACAATAAAAGTTGTGAATTATACATTTAATTTTTTTTGCGAATAAGTTGATTGTAAGATTATGGTATATATCTCTCTTGATAGGATTGTAATTTGAAACTTTCCACTCATCAGCAATCAAATATTATTCTCTGTATAATACACTGAAGTTATGTGTGAAACAAATTATATTTATAATTACAGTATTAACAATGAAATATTGAAATGTCTGAGTATCATTTAGATATACGATTACCTATTTTACAAACCTTTATCCTTATCCGATCATAGCCAGAAATATATATATATATGCAATACATTGAAAACATTAAAAGTAATATATCAATAAAAACATTTCTTATAAAACTCTATTATAATATATATTAAATATTAAATATTTATATTATTTAGATAATATAATATAAAATATAAATCAATAAAAGAAATAAAGAATTTGATATATCCCTAATAACTTTAATTGTATTAATCAGTTTAGTATTAATTCATGATGATTAAAATCATTCCAAATAAGTTAAAAAAATGTTCATATATTTTTTTAATTTACTAGAACAACAGAGGCATGCTTTTATTTATGGACATTTTCCAATTTTTTTAACTTTTCTTTCCTAACTTTAACTTTTTCTTTCACAAATTGTCAAACTGTCAAAATTCGCATGATTTGACAGTTGCAAATAACGCGAATGAAGCAAGCGCAGTTCATAAGCGAGACAGTCAATCAGCATCGCGGAAAAGAGGCTTCAACACTTCGATATATTCGAGTTCGAGGTTTCAGCCTTTTTAACTGCACGTAACGAAAACGGCGACATGTCCTCTTTCAGGCTTCTCTCCGATGATATATGTATTAATTATCGACATTAAGAAATTTACCGATTGAGCAATTTGTTTAGAATTCTTGATGCTTATAGCATTGTCAGTTTACTCTCTATTTATTTTATGCTCTCTGATCGTAGTACGCACGTGTATGTACACTTGATTCGTCAATAAAGATTCTGTTTTGTGTGACAAAAATTTTCTTATATTTATTTATCTTATGATATCGTGGAAAAATATATAGAGACAAGAAAGTGTGCACAGTAAATTATACATAATGACGCGGAACGATACTGTGATTACTAAGGTACTAATAATTTAACTTTTATATTATCTTATATTATCTGTTGAATGAGAATTTTTACGAGAGATTACAGCTTGATCGTTTATATTTTTGTAGATGGAACACGTGGAAGAGAGTTTAAAAGATACTTTATATAGAGTTGAACTAATTGAGAAAAAACTAAAAACGAAATTACTTACTACGGAAAATCGTGAAAGATTGGAAAACGAATTAGAAGAAGTTAAAGAAGTCCTTAAAAGAAATGAAAAAAAATTACTGAGTTTAAGAAAGGAAAACTCAAAATCTTTTATGGTAGCAGCATGTTTGATTTTTGTATGTTTTCTTCTCTATGGAATATATCTGATGATTTTTGGGAATATTTAATAGTTATATACTATTAGAGGAGAAATATTACAATATTAAATTATCTGTTTTACAAATTTTATACAAAATATGATTATCAAGTTATGCATATTCACGACTTACCAATTGATGTGTTAGATATTGTAAATATTAGGTATTATAAATACATTTTATAATTATATAGTTTATATGCAACAATTTGCATACTAGGTAAATAATAAACATTGTGAAAACATGTATGCAATTTTTCATACAAAAAAAATTTTTATTTCCATGTACCAATTAATATAACAATAAAAATAAATGCCTTTTTTCATAAACAAGTTAATGCTTGTTTTAGATATTGCACAAACATGAATTTTATTCATATTTCTATAAATATGTATTTTTGCTATAGAATGCAATTTTATTTATTAAATCAGCAATATATAAAAAAAGTAATGCATCACTCGAATTTAAGAGATTGTTAGATGGAATGGACTTTGTAATTAGACAGTATTATCTTTAACTATTAATTATTAAGTCGTATTGAGGTGTCCCAGCTATACGACTACGTATGTATTTGGCGTGTGCTTCGACATCCAAGAAACTACCTTGTACTGCAGAATCTTCTTTCATTGCGTTTCTCCATTCAAGCTATATCATATAAAAATTTGTATCATACCCAATTTCAAAAATTTATACTATAACTTATAGTATATATTTATATAATAATAATAATAATATCATATGTATTATATTACCAGCCTCAAGAAACGTTCTCTAGGTATGATAAATTGCTCTCCCCGTATAATTCTTATCACATCTGCTCTTTCGCACCATGGCCATATCATAAAGTCCAACATACCAGGCTTGTCTCCTCCAAAAAAAGGAGTTCCTCTTTTTACCAACTCCTGATCAAAAAGTTCTAAACCATTTAATGCCTGATTAAAAATATCATGCTCTAATGTTGGACCTAGAAAAAATACCTGAAGAACGAATGTAAATTCAAAATGCATAAATGTACTTGAATTATAAATAAGGAATACATTCAAACAAACATAAAAAAAATACCTTATATATAGTCGTTATTACTGCATTAAATCTATCAATTAATAACTTATCTTTAGCTTTTGCTAAAGGATTACTTGGATATAATTTATTTTGAGGGTAGGCATCATCCAAATAATCAGCAATAATTAGGCTCTCGTATAATATTTCTCCTCCTTCTAATTCGATGGAAGGAACTTTATTCAATGGATTTTTTTCTATTAACCAGTCTGGCTTGTGTGTTACATTCACATTCACAACATCATATCTAAAATAATGTATGTAAAGATTATATATATGTATCTAATATTTCCTGCAACTACACAAAACTATTTATGTATTGTTTAACAATTATTTAACAAAATTATTTGGAAATTGTTTCTTTACAAAAAAAAAGAAATTTAATGCTTCAAAAAAATAACAGTAGTAGTTTATATTAGGTTGTACATGTATTATATATATATCACATATAATACATATAAAGAATAAATATATAAAAAAAAATTATATTTGATATTTAGTAGATATACATGTGTATCACACACATATATATATATATATATATATTTTTTTTTTTTAGTTTAAATTCTTACTTAAAAAATACTCTATATAAAGAAACTGATTTTACATAATACATTTAAAAAAAGCTTGCATTACGAATATTCTTACGGAATTTGTTTGGCATCCAGCACGAGCTGTACCCTTTGCGCGTATGGGCAAAAACGCATACTGTATAAGCGTATTTTTCCAGGTACGAGAGACGGAGGAACGGATCCTGAAAGAAAGAACTACGCGTTTGTAAATGTCCTTATTAATTTTCCGATATATCACACACGATCTATGCAATATAAATATATATTTGTCTTGTACCGGTGCTCAAGTGTTTCGTAGTCATTCTGATCTTCGTTATTAACCGCTGAAGGTCAGGGAAAGATTCCGTTTGCCGTTCTAAATAACGCTTGACATCTCCGTTATCCCCGGATCGAGGAATAAATATCGATGACGATACGAGAGGACTTCTCTACACGAGGATCTGTCATACATATACGTGGTATGAGAGAGAGAGAGAGAGAGAGAGAAAGATAGAGAGAGTTTGATTACTTCATGATGGAGCACACGTGCGCCTTCTATGTTCATTGACTTCTCATTTTCTATCTTTTTTCCTATCTATCATTTTCTGATAAGGCTTTCGTTATATAGGATGTTTTTCAGCAAATTACACAGATGACACAGTGTAACACAAGGGGTCTTGTTATTTGCAACTGAACTGGCTGCACTGGTTCAGAGTTTATCTTTTTCTGTCCCCATTGGAAGGAGAAGGATGGGCTCTGAACTGGTGCAGCCAGTTCAGCTGTAAAGAACAGACCTAATATCACATGATTGGCTATCAAATAAAGAATTTCTTTATTTGTCATTTGTGCAACATGCTGGAAAACACCCACAGTCATCTACATCTACGAAATATACGAGAGACGCTAGAATTACGAGAAATTAAAAAAAGTTTACTGGCACCTCTATATCATATACACGATAAGGAAATGGTAGATAAGATTAGCACTTTGTAATTATTACCAGACATTGTCGATAAATTACCAACAGACGATAATAAATATATACAAATAACATAACTAGAAATTTGAATTTTCGCAGGTCAATGTAACTAGATGGCGCGTCGAGTGTTTTTGGTGCCATAATTAGTAAGAACGATACGTAACTCTGTGCAGTTGCCTAGCAACCGGTAACAAGGATCCTGGTCCTGGTCCAGTCCCAATCTCATCCTATATATTACTGAGTTTAAAGAAGATTAAAGTGATTTATTTGACAAAAAAAGAGTAAGACTGCAGAAGGGAAGGAAAGATTAAAAGAGAGAGAGAGAGAGAGAGAAAGTTTGCAAAAAGAAGATTATAAATGGTAAGATTGCAAGACAAAAGAGTATTAATATAATAATACAAACTGGAAAGTCTGAAGGGTAACTGTTCACCCGTATATATATACATTCCTTTTTATTTAAAAAAGGAACAATTAAATATAGTAAATGTTATTAATTATATTAGAATGAGACGTATATAATGGAATGATTTAATCGAGTGATATACGCGAGAGCAAGAACCTGCCGTTAAAAATTAAAAAATATTGTTTGGCGCATGTATGCGAGGACAACTTCACTTTGTTTCTCTAACAATAAATTGAAAAGCTCAGCTCGAATCGTATGTGTGACACGCAGAGAGAAGATATAATAGAGGGCGGGAGTCAGCTAAAAGAGTATCAGGCAATTAGAAAGAGACGAAGTCAAGTGACCTGGCTGTCCTTGTCTGTTAGCGCATGCGCAGAGTAGAGCATACAGAGTCCGGAGAGTACATTAGCATAGTAAAAAATATTATAAAGTTATATTTTAAAGAAAATTAATATAGATTTTTAAAAATCTAATAAATGTTTTGTTATGACAGAAAATCAGTTAAAATTTATTAAAAAACGTATTTTGCAATATATAAGTAGACAAAAATTAAACCATAAATAAATGTAATAATTATCATTTTAAGTGTTAATAAAGGTAAATTTTAATTTACATTCACAAATTATTTTAAAAATAAATTAGTTTCTTAATGATCAAATTATCAATTTCGATATATTATTTTGATCTTTACAGAAATCACAAAAATTTTGTTTATATTACTGTACAAGTAAAATATATAATTAAATTCAATAAACGATTTGCATATGATTCAAATAATAAAGTGATACGAAAAACTATATTTCAGTTAAATTGTTATTGCAACAAATTTATTGCTATAAAACTGCTAATACTAAATATCAAAAACTGCGCATGCGCGAATAGACAATGACAGCCAGGTCACTTGATTCTATCTCTTTCTAATCGTCTAATATTTCCACTTACACGATTACCTATGGCTCCCGTCCTCTATTATATCTTCTCTCTAGTGACACGTTATAGATACGTACATTTTCCGATTTTAGCGTGCTCTTTGATATATATTTTTTACACTTTTATTATAGAATAATATCTTTCTCACAAATAAGGAAAAGATGGACTATATCCTTTCCCCCTTAGCGTGTAAAATGGCGCACAAGCTATATCAGTTGCTGCTTTTTTCTATAATTTGTAATAAAAGTTGAATAAGAAAAGTAAAATGTAAACTATTCATCTTTTTAAAGTTAAATTTGCATAAGCGATAAGTAACGTTTTATCGCAATATTGTTCCCGCGAACAATTCAATTAATATCCGCGTCGAACCTCGAGTAAAACACGCGTCTCTACAATTGCATTTGCGCCTACGGTATATATGCATCATCTTGAAGTCGGAGTAATATACATAAGAAGTTAGATACGTAGCGGGGGGCGGTTTTTGCTTATACGAGTGGAAGAGCGCGTATTTTATATAAATGGAGGTGGTGTTGATAGCGCTAACGGCGCCGAAGAAGGATATACACGAAGGTAGAGTCGATGATGGAGAAATGGATATGGAGGTGGTATAGGTGCTAGGTAGAGCTCGTGATCGTGGTAGTTAGTGCTGCACAAAATGCCATGAAAAGAACGCGAGAGAGAGAGAGAGAGAGAGAGAGAGAGAGAGAGAGAGAGAGAGAGAGAGAGGAGGGAGGGAGGGAGGAAGAGAGAGAATACGTGTAAGGGGTAGAAAACGAGGTGGAAGAGGATGTGGAGGAACGGCGCGGGCGCTGATTGGTAGCAGAATCGATTAGCCAAGCCGAGCTAAACCTCCGGTACCGCGGCATGGTTCGGCGTGGCGACGCCGCGAATTTCCCGAATGGGGGTTTCCCGTTGGGGCGGACCTCGCCGAACCCGTAGAACACCCTCCCGGCCCTCTTCTCCATGGCAACCCGACCAATTCGCCAACCGCCGGCAACCAAGACTGACCTACCGTGCGTTGCTCGGCTTATTTTTCTCTCTTATCTTGCCTCCGCTTACCTCTTTCCCTTCCTCATCCTCCTCCACCTCCTCCATCGCGCTGCAACTTCGTTCTTTGTGTCTCCGCGCCGTTCCCTTTGTCTCATTTGTTTTTTCCTCCCGGTTTCGTTTACACACACGCGTTTACGCACACGTAAGGTATAAAGGGAGGAGGGAGAGAAAAACTGCGAAACCTTTTTCCATTTTTGTTGGTTTCTTCTTCGATTGCTTTCTGCTTCACCCTTGTTCGCTCTCTCTCTCTCTCTCTCTCTTTCTCTCTCTGTCTCTTCGATTATTAGATAGATAAATGTTTCTTTCGTATACGATCAAGAAGGCAAACGTAAATGCGTATAGAGAAATGGGAGCCACATTGATTTTGCCAACGACTGATACAACCCCGTCGGCACGTTTAATTAGAACATGGCGACTTTAATACAAGCGCACGACAACAAGAACAACAACAGCGCTCCCCCGATTTCCCGGATCGCGATTCTCGTGATTCTCATCTCTATTCCGTTCTGCCTTCTCCAGTTCCGTTATCACTCTAACGATGAGAAACCGTGCCCTTCGGTCTTCGAGAGGGGGATGTAGGGAGGATCGCTTATCTACCTAATCTAACGCGTTCTACGCTAGTGCCAGACACACATCCCTCGCTCATCCACTCATCCATCACTGTCGTCGTCATCGTCATCATAGTTATTATCATTATTCGTCTCCATTCTCGAAATCACGCCTACTCGAACATACGTGCGCGAATCTTGTATACATACATACATACATACATACATACATACACACACATACATAACGCATTCTCGTCGTCGACATTCTCTCTTCGGCGCATTCTCCCGCTAAGATTAAATTTTCTACACGCCTACGCTACACATGAAAACACCCTATCTACATGAGCGCCCTTCACGCTCACGACCCGTTCGGACCGATTCGGAAACTGCTGGATAATCATCGTTTCCCATCGCGGTGCCGATCGCACGATCGGTCCCACGGGTCGCGTCGAGGACCGCGCTAATCGCTTAAAATTACTCTAGGAATGCTTAAGGTCTCACTTATGAGTAGTATGATACACATCTTAAGGAGTTACGCTTCTTTTCGACACAAGGTACGCCTTTTTTGGGGGGACAGACTGCCGACGCCCGTTAAATCGATGAAGAAAATGTGTTGACCATCTTTGCAAAGGAAAATCGTATCTCCTTCCGTATTTCCGAAGTTGTAGACCGTACGTTATTTTATCTTTAATGTTTCTAGCTTTCAGAAACTTCTAAATGTATTGTATAGTATTTACGTCATCGGAAAAAAAATCAGTGATAAACAATCAGCAATGCCAAGCAGATTAAGTTTGCATATTGTCAGTTTGTCTATTAATCTAGCCAATTTGTAAATCGAGAGTTCATCGTTTATCCTAATGTGCTTATAATGCTATATGTTTAACAAATTCTTCTCTTGCTTTACTTTGTGTAATTTATTTAAAATGTAGTGAAGATTTTACATTTTTATTTGTTCGAATGTTTAAAGTCTTTATTTGTACTTTTACTTTCTTGTCTAATTTTATTTCAAAATTCATATATTATTATATCAAAAAAATTATAGATTCAAAATGATAAAATGATCAAGAAGTTAAGCATTAAATAAAATAGATTTATGCATTGCGAATGAAAATATTTTCCTTATCGCTAAATATTTATTTTTACCCGATTTTAATTAATTATCGTACGACAAGTTCAACAGATAGATTTTCAAATCGTTTTGTTCCCGAGATTGATAATGAAATATACAAATTTATGAGCATTTATTTTATCAGTAGATTCCGAATAGGTAATATCCGAAGATAATATCAGAGAGATTGATCAAATGATATTTTTTTCCTTTCTTGAGGAATCCACAATATGCGCAACTTTTTCTAACTAGTATGATATTTTCTCAATGTTAAACCGAAAAAAAAAGATTCTGATATATTTGATATAATTATTTCTAAATTATATAACTCGAAGGACTACTTTCTCTTTTTCTTCTTTCTTTTTTGGGATTAAATTAGAAACAATTGTTATTTATACACTCATGTAATACGACAATCTTTGCTCTGATCTGGAATTTGGTTTCGGCAATCCATCCTTTATATCAACATGGGTAGAGCGGCCACATATCTCACGTGATTCTAAAAAGGATGGCGTAAAAGTTCGATTCTGATTGCGTGTGCCGTCGATTGATATGACTTAAACGTTGTACTTTTGTGATTATCGTCTACATATCTCACGATGACGGATGATGAGGGTGTACGGTAACGCGGTTTCGTTGTAAAATTACGTCAAAGGAACGAGCGCGAATCACGCTTAAGCGAACCACCGACATACGTCGACGAATATATTGAATGATTGCATAAGTTCGTGCCCGATTTTCATAGATGGCATTAAGTTACTGCATGGCGGAGTTCTATTGTTTTCGTGTGGTAATTGTTGCTTACACCGAATAGATGACGTTGTCTTATGTCAATTTAGCGTCAGACATTGTTCAGATAAGTCCATTTGTGCATAAGAGAAATCATTAAAAATGGAGAACGAAAGGTGCATTTGCGGCATGTAATGCTATATGAATTTCGGAAAGGCGTGAGTGTTGGGATTGCACAAAAAAATATTCAAAGCGTTTATTTGGACCGCGCTCCTGCTCTCCGAACAATCAAAAAGTGGTTTGGCAGATTTCGAAATGGTGATTTTAACATGGAGGATCAACCCCGCTCTGGACGGCCTTTTGGCATTGATGATGACATTGTGCATGCCTTAGTGGAAAGAAACCCAAGGATTACAGCTGAGGATATTGTTGAGAGGCTGAACATCGATAATTCAACCGCTTTTCGTCATTTAAAAAAGCTTGGATACATTTGCAAGCTTGATACGTGGGTACCGCATCTCCTGACTGAAAGGAATAAGCTGCAGGAAAACTGCAGGAGTTGCAATGGGAAATTCTGCAGCACCCGCCATATTCTCCAGATATTGCGCCTTCAGATTTTTATCTGTTCCGGTCTTTGCAGAATAGTTTAAATGGCAAGAATCTCAATTCCGAGGAAGCTGTCAAAAACCACCTTACAAACTTTTTTCAAGAAAAACCAAGTTCTTTCTTCAAAAATGGAATCAAGCTTATAGATCGTTGGAAAACCATTGTAGAAAAGAATGGAGACTATGTAATTGATTAATAAAAGTGTTATCTTTAAAATATAATCTATTGAAGTTTATATTTAAATCGGGCACGAACTTATGCGATCATCCAATACGTAGCCGTATAAACATTATATGCGCTCGATAATCGTTTTCTCGCACGCTCGTCGCTCGATTCTTTCCTATGTAGCGTCTCTACCCATTTCTCACATATGTAACAAATAAGTTAAAAGAATTTATGATACATGGGGGTATTAGCTTCGGTCTGAATCGAACATGAGTACATTCCGAGTGAACGAGCGAGGCCTCGTTCGAAACCGAGACGCATACTTACGTAAATGTGAAGGATGACGCGTTTTTCATTTCGATATACATACACATGCCCGATTCAATCCAATCGTAAACGCCGACAATGTTCGTGAAATTTTGTCGACTTCTTACTCGTGTACGAGTTTCCTTTTGGACCAAACGATTTCACATATTCATTTTATCGTCGTGCAATTATTTATTATTTTCTTCTCAGAAATAAAATAAAATCTCGCAAAATGTAACTTGCCTATGAAATATGCACTTAGATAAAGAAGCATGAAACGCATGACTAGATAAGACGAAAAATGAATAACAAAGAAACGAAAGATAATCCTAGCGAAATGCAAGATTTTTCTAACAAAGTTTTGTTAAATTACGTGGCCTATCACTTAATATTACTTGCGAATTACAATATAAAGAAGAACTAATTTTCTTTGGTATAGATATTTGGCAAATAATTATTATAATTTATTTCACTTATTAAAAAAAAAAAAAAAAAAAATCCACAAGAGTCAGGACATTTTCGAGAGATGCGCGCGTGTCTCTTGTGACATTACAACGGTAACGGTAAAAAGATTCATGCGAGAATTATCTCGTGAACGCGCACACACCCTGTACTAACGTAATGCATTATATTGTATATGTACAACGTTCTTACAATAATATATATTTTTTTTTTCCTTTTGAGGCGCACCCCGTCGGCCGCGGCGAATCAGAATCCGTAAAGTACTCATTACGTAAAATCGTCGCCTCTGTATATAGGCGGTGCATAAATGATCACTGATTGCGACGCGTTGCTTAGGTATTGCATCGAAAAATTTGAGATGGTGTATTTGCACACTATATTGGGGCGACTGTATCGCACGTACGGATTTAGAGACGTTAAATCTGTCCAAACGCATCTTAAATGTCAATATTTCGCGCACAAATATACATTTTTTACGCACTCATCTCTCCCTTCTTTTAATTGCTTAAAAAAAAAAAAAAAAAAAATACAAAGAAGCAGCTGTACTATATGGATAACGCTACTGATAAAATTGAAAAGGCTACTGTGCTTATTACGCTATCGATATTTCTGTTATAAGTATGTAACGCGAGATTAAGAAAATTTTAGCAAATAGAGATTCCTTTTTATTTTGAATTTTTTATTCAATATTTTCTTAAGTAGAATTTTAATTTGTTATTATCAGAAATATTAAAAATCTTATTTAAAGTTTCCTAATAAAAAAAAAAAAAAGAATATTATACTATTAATAAATCTTGTATGCGCGTCGCCCCCTGAACGGATGTTTATCCTTTTCCCTTACTCTCTCTCTCTCTCTCTCTCTCTCTCTCTCTCTCTCTCTCTTTCGTGATTGTCGTTTACTACTTACGCGTCGATTATAAAGCTGTGTATCTACTTGTGATCGACAATTTACGGTTACACATAACTATTCATCAGTCGGTGCAAATGTATTTCCTTTCGATATAAATACAAAATTAGGCTTAAAAGAAAAAAAGAAAACGAACTTGTGTGTGTGTGTCAAATCACCTATTTCTTCATTATGTTCGCATTGGTTAAAAAATTCATTAAAAGGAGACAACACCATAAGCGAATATACGCGAAATGGACAGATTTGTGCAAATACCTGAAGCAATGTGCGGTCCGAGCCTCCGGGGGGGGAGGAGGGGGGAGGGTGTAGTGGGAGGAGGGGGCCGGGGAGAATAAAAGACTGTGTAAGTTACGATTACGCACGTTGTCGTCGACAAACGTGGCAGCAACGGCTCGTACTCTTTCGATAGAAACGTTTCAACGCGGCGTACCCAGGGCACCCCAGTGCTCGGCGGCGGGTCATGCGTAATGCGGATAGGTGCCGAGATGAGATGGCACGTGTCCGGAGGCCGTGTGATGGCCGGCGTACAAGTTGGCGCCCGGGCTCGTCGACCAGTAGCTCGACGCCGATTGAAAGAGGCCGCCGGGAACGGAAACCGAAACCGACGCCGCCGGCGGCGGCATCAGGTTCAGCTTGGCATGACCGTAACCGGACATGAACAATTCGCTTTGGTACTTGTACGCCGCCGGATCGGCCGCCGCCGGCTGCGTCGCTGCCGCTAGCCCCTGGAAATCGAACTTGTACGCGTACCTCTTGCCGTGCACCTTCGTCATGATGTTCTTGTCGTAATAATACCTGCAAGCATATCAATCCTCCGTTCTGATTTCCCTCCACGACGAGCGATGACCGGATTTACATTTCTAAAATTTAATATTTCTACGAACTCTTGTGAAAAACAATTTAATTTGATACATAAAAAATATAATTAGTTATTATATACAGGGTGTCCCATTTTGAAGGACCCAAAATCAAATATCTCAGAAACACTGCGTTAAATCGAAAAATATTCCAAACAAAAGTTGTGTGGCTTCAAGGGGGCCATAAGATGGTGACAATTATTTGACCTTGGAAAATCATTTGAAGGTCATGTGAAGGTCATCTTTAAAATCTTAAATAGAAACCCCCATTTTTTATTTAGTATTCTTGTAGCTTTAAAAAAATAATAGTTTTTAAAAAAATTATTTACGATGTATTTTTTAAAACAATTATTTGTTTTTTTTGCACTAATTGATTTGTCTCATTATTCTGTACATAAAAGTATTACGGTAAGATTATCAAAAACTAACTATTTTATGAGATATTTAATTTTTTATATCAAAAGATGTCAGATTAAAATATAAAATAACTCAAAAAGTACTGAATAAAAAAATAGTTTATTATAGTGTTTTGGAAAGCTTTTGAGGCAAGCTACAAGAATACTAAATAAAAAATGAGGGTTTCCATTTAAGATTATAAAGTTGACCTTCACATGACCTTCAAATGATTTTCCAAGGTCAAATCATTGTCACCATCTTATGGCCCCCTTGAAGCCACACAACTTTTGTTTGAAACATTTTTCGATTTAACGCAGTGTTTCTGAGATATTTGAGTGGGTCCTTTAAAATGGGACACCCTGTATAATATTTAAAAAAATAACTAACATAAATTTTGAAGAAAAATCTGCTATTGGGAATGAGAATCATACAATTTTTTTGTCATAAAAATTTTTTAAATCAGACGATCAAAACTGATTTTTATTATGACTTAAAAAATGTGTTCATTAAAATAAAATAAATTTTTCAATTTTGAAATCAATTTTAATAAAATCAATAATATAAAGTATATGACAATAAACTGTGTAAAGTATAAGTCATTATCTTTTATTATATCGTATATTTTTTATTATATTTTTTATCGATATACCGTTTCCTCAATATTTTATTATCAATATGTATATGCGAAAGCATTATAAAAAATCTAACCTGAATTCTAAACTCAACATCTTCAACTCCGTTGTTAAAAAACGAGTCCATTCGTCCGTTTAGTAGTTCTTACACGGTGAACGAAGGGACGTCAAAAAGAGCAATCGCGTAATATAATCAGTGGATCTGATGGAAAAATAATAGCCGCGTCTACCGTTGGTTTGACTGTCGGTGATTGAAATTTCTCCCCCGTTCGTCACCCCTCTCCGACGACACCGAACACATACACACGCGCGCGTGGATCACCCGACTGTACATATACCGAACGAATTTACTTTCTCCCCGAAACTTCGTCAAAACATAAATGATAGCTCGTTAACGGCTTTTCCATTTGACGTTTCTAAAAAGAATGCGTCGCGTCGCCATCAATGAACGCGAGCTTCCCGGCGGATGAGACTCGTAATCATCATCTGGAAGACTCACCTTAGAGCCCTCGACAATTTGTCGTAATTCATATTAGGCTTAGACTTCCTCTCGCCCCATCGTCTCGCCACCTCGTCGGGATCGGTCAACTTGAATTCGCCGTTAGTTCCTTCCCACGTGATGCACGCGGCATTACTCGAGTCCGACAGAAGCTCGAGTAGAAACTGCCATAGTTGAATTTGACCGGAACCAGAGCTCGCGAGTCGACTGCTCGTCGCTCCGAACATTTGATAAGGATCTGCTGGCCACAATAAATTTAATACTCTTCTAGTCACAGCCCTTATATATTATATTATTATATTATTTAATTAACACACGTGGAAAATATATTACTCTCATCATTCTATTCTATCTGCGCGATCAAATTTAACATGTCGATGTAAATATCTATATTCTTTAATACAGGATTTTTGTACAAGTTCTTGCAACAGCCATTTTATATCATATTGCACAATAATAAATAACGAAATGCAAGATCTCTCCTACGAAATTACAAATACGCGCCACATATGTATAACGGAGCAGAATTTAATCACTATTGAATTTAATCACTATTGATCTTATTGTTGCCTCCTTCTATGATATTTCGTTCATTACAATTAAAGTATTTGGCGAGCTATGTGTGCGATCTGTTCCAATAAACATTTGTTTTCATATTGCAAGTGAGAGCAAGCGATGAAATTTTTCGCAGTTTCACGTAGAATATACCTATCCATTACATGGTTGTTTTTCAAGGGTCTCTGTATCGCCCTTTAAAAGCTTTACAATGCGTCATCACCGACGCTCAGACGTGGAGGACCCTACAGCCGTACAAAAGAACATAATCGCAACCCTACAATAGAATAGAATTCATTTGGATCATAATAATTTCAATTTGAGAAACTACTGACGGAGTGGCTCAAAGGGTGAAACGAATGTCTTCTAAACCTTCGAAGTCGTGCAATTCAAAATATCGATCTCTATTCTTGCGATAGAAATGCAATATGAGAAAAAATACAATATATTAGAAAGCGTAAAAGCCACAATTTTCCCTTTTTGCAAAATTTATTTAATCATGACAATTATTATTCTTTAAAGCACTGAGTGCAAACATTAACAAAAAATGAAAAAGTACACTTTATAAAAATTGTGTTTTTAAAATTACATTATATTTTTATATATTTTCTGCTCTGCTAATAAATACATCAAGTATAGAAAGTATAGGAAGATTTTTTTTTTTAACTTACAGCTAACAGGAAACCCTCGACGGTCGGAAAATTTGCATTAACGATGAATCTAATTAATGTGCACCAAGTTGCCTGAATTTTGCGCGAAGGAGAATTGTAACGAACTTTATAACGAAGAGGGCCAAAATGTCCCGATTTAATGACTTTCACGATCTGAAAGTAGAGTCTCGACACAAGAACTCCAAGACGGACCCCATAAAAATACAAGTCGAGCGATTATGAGAGAGGGGACAGACGCGAATGATGGGGACGGATTCCGAATTGCCGGACCTCAAAGGTCGTTTCGCCCGATGAATCCGCTGAATGCGTGCCGTAGTGATCGTCTTTCGATCGAACTGTAATTCACTTACAAGTTAATAATGGGAAGGGGCGCGGTACACCCATTTATCTGCCGGGAACGAGGGAACCGACTGGGAGAAATACCGAGATGCGACTACGCCCAAGGGTTCCAGGCTCTTTTCTCGACGCGGCCCGAGACTCCGAGGAATCGATGAAGCGCGAAGTAACAGTGACCTTGTTCAATTATCATATAAGTGAACCCCGGTTTTCACTTTTTTAGATTTAGACGATTTACGATTCATAATTCGGAACAATATTTTGCGTATAATTTCATTGATAACTAGCGCATATTATTTATAAAGCTAGAATATTTTCTTTCTAATTTTACAAATAGAAATTCTGAGGCACGTGTAATGATATGGTATTAATTATATTTATGCACATTATTTATATAAAATTATAAATAGAATTCTATCTAGAATTCAATCCCGAATCATATCTCATCTAAAATAGACTTTATACTATCAGTATTATATCTATCTAACGCATTCAGTATAATATGAATGCTTTAAAGCAATTTAATTAAAAAATCTCATATTTTAAAAAGTTTATTAAATTTTATTTAAGAAATATATATATATCCGAATTTATTGATTTTTATTTAATTAACAAGTTTGCGAATAAAATTACTTATAATAAATCATGCATCTAAATATGCATGAGAATCTTGCTTCTATATTATACTATTTTATACGGTATCAATATGAAAATCGGTGTTATTTCTTTAATTCAACAAATAATGGTAAAAAAAAAATATATATATATATATAATATTTTTATATTCATGATTTTATTTCTTATAATGTTACTTTTATTCTTTTTTGAGCTTTTATAAAATATTGATATTCTTACTGATCGCAATTTAATAAGCATTTTGTCACACGTTTTGATCTTCAGATGATATCGTAGACAAAATCATAGATCTATAATATAATACATTTTTAGCAATATACGACATTTTTCTATTAATATGTGATTTCGTTATATAATATAATATATCTGCAAAACTATTTTTTAATTAAACTAATTTATCGAGAGAGTGATAAATATACCTTTGATTAGAAACAATTTTGAGTATTAAACTACATAGAAGCGAAATCAGATAGGGTAGTATGAGAGGATAGCACTTTAACTTCTCAAAAATATCTACCTACTACATACCAGGCTGCCTGAGATGGCTGTGCGTGTCCAATGCTGTCTTTGATAAGCTGCTTCCATAGCCTGAAACAAAATGTTTCACATTCGTGCGTTACTCTTCATCAAAATTTTATACGATAAAATATATATATTTAGAAAATTAATGAATATTTCTAAAAAATTGTGAGAAATAAATAATATCATCCAGACGTATTTTTTTAAGATAAAATAAAGAATTACACTACGCAGGATAATACATTGCATTCTCTATTATCTACGAATTTTTCGAGACATATAATTCTTTCTATTGAAAGAGACGTTAGATGATTTCCGAACTCGTGCACATATATACGGCGGAAAGAGAAAATTCTGATCGCGGGAGACGAGACACGGCGAAAGTCATCGGTCCGAATACCGAAGATGAAAAAGCGCGCAAACTCGGTCGAGCGTTAGAATCCGTTAGAGAGGATTTCCGTGTAGGCAAACACACGGGGTCGAGTGCTACGTGTACGTTTCTCTCTCCCTATTCTCGTTTCGTCACCGTCGTCCCATAGCGTAGGTCTCCTCTCCTCGCCTTATCATACGAAATTCCCTTTCCTCGTGCGAGGCCCGACGGTCACGTTCACGCACGGACGTGTGCAATCTGTTTAAGGGCACAATGCCCCTTAATTTCGGCTCGTTATATGCTAGCAGGCGATAGTCCGCAAAGGTCAGTCGGCTGGCTCTTCGACAACTCATGGAATTGTAATTTCCAAATTGGCTCGAAGGCTACTTACGCCATTAGCACGCATCAACGCGCATTTTATTTATATTTTTCCAACTAATCTTTTTTTTTTATCTCCGATTCAACAATATCTCGAGATTGAGGTCATTTATTGACACGACTTTATTAATTATTTATACGCTGCTCTATTTTTTTTTTATAAATGCATTATATTACAAATATTGCATGTGATATAAATGTTATTAAAATAGAAATTTAAAAAATAGCCTTTATAAAGTCTTTCAATTGTTAAATTAAAATATTCTTATGTGGGAAAACTGGCAAATAAGAGCCAAGGCGCGAACTTATTCTGGCCCATCTTCAGCATAGATATAAATATATAAAGATTACATTGGTATTTTAAAACTTGACATACACAATATTTATTGTTGCAGTCAAATTTTAAATTAAAATCGATAATCAGAAAGAAAGACTCAATAATGATTATTATTACTATTATTAGAAATTTATTGTATATTGTAAATCACCGACAGATATACGTTGGCGATAGCGTTTAGACGTTGTCCATTAATTTGTATAGACCCTACGCGGGGATTTTAGTGAGTCTTCCCAGACAGCACAAGGATGTCCTTAGGACGTCCAAAGGGCATCCAGGACATACATGTAGGATATCCTCAGGATATCCCATTGTAATCCTCAGATCTCCTCTGGATGTCCTGAGGAAGAGTAAATGATAGCCGTATATTAACCTCTGGAGAATCCAGGGAGATCCTGTGGAACGTCCTAAGGATTTTTATAGGATATGTTAGGGATATTTTTCGTATGTTTCAAGGAGCAAATTTTAAAATTTAAATATAAATTAAAATTATGTTTTGTTATTTACTGCCAATATTAAAAATCTAATATTAAAAATAGTTCACCGTTCTTTAATATTTGAGGCTTTCGTGCTGTACATGAATATTTTAGGTTTGGCTCCCGGGTGTGAGTTGTGTAATATTTTCTAAACAATCCAATATCTGAATTCCCTATGTTGGGATTGCATCAAAAATTGAACTGATAGAAAATAATTACATTTGTAATTTCCTGTCAGTTGCTCTTTGCAAGCTTTATATAATTCTCATGACCAAATCTCAAATACGAGTTCGCGTGTCGCATAGCGGTAAACAAACGAACTAGCGGTTAAATATTATTGTTTGTAAAGTTTTTGGAATGTTGCGAACAGTAACATTTCTCATGAAATATTAAATAAATAATAATTGTGGATATATGAAAATGTGCGCATCAAATTCAATTATTAATATTAAACGAAATTAACGTTAACAATTAATTGCACATGTATATGTCCTCTGGAAATCCAAAATACATCCAATATAATAGACAGGGTAGATATATCCTACAGACATCCAGGGGTTATCCAGTGGACATTTATAGGACATTAATACTTATTATAATACTTAAGATTTCTAAATTATATAAAATAGCCGACACAACTAAAAATAATTATGTATGCATATTAAACTTTTATAAATATATTTATAATTATATCTTAAAACATCCTACAAATGTCCTGAACCGTCCTGGACATATTCAGGATGATCCTGAGGATGTTTTGTGCTGTCTGGGTTCTTTTCTGATTATCGATTTTAATTTAAAATTTGATTGCAACGATAAATATTGTTTTAAAATACCAATGTAATCCTTATATATTTAGATCTATGCTGAAGATGGACCAAAAAACGCTTTAAAACATACATTTTTGATAAATATTATTAAAATTTCACAATAATAAGTTCGTGCACTAATATCTGCGTCCCGGGTCTTAATTGTCAGTTTTCTTAATTGTTAGCGTACTCTGAGCCTTATTATTGCTTATTATTGAATATTTTTATGTAGCTGTTCTTTTATATTCCCAAACTTGCCAATTCGCTAATTATGATCTACTTTTACTAAACTAGTTTGCTTTTATCAAGCTAGTGTATATAAAACTTAAGATGATTATATATAACATTCTGAAACGAAAAAAAAAAAAAAATACATCATCGAATAAAAATCGTATAACTTTAACTTTACAGAAAAATTATATAACAGATTGAATAGTAAAAAATATATTCATGCTCTCATTTTTGTTCTAGCCAATATCGATAATGATTTGCGAGAATCGACCAAGATACCCCACAGTGACAACATTTTCGACACGCTGTCGCGTCGGAATGTAGCGAGCCCCATGGGGCAGATGCTACCTTTAAATAGCAGTCGGTGTTCGCTGTGTTAAACAATCTGATTTCGCCTCTGATTGGGAAGCGGGTACGGCCTTGGACGAGGGTTCCGGCCGGGGAGACCAGACGTTCTCGGGTCTCTACGGATCGTAGGGTCCGCCGCAATCAGTGTAGCCGCGGGGCTACGAGCCGTCGCGCGGATTCGTTTTTCTAACGCAAGTTTCGACGCCGCGATCGAGAGCCCATCGACAGCGTGTATAGCGGATGTCACCGACGATAACACGATCAGATTTTCGGCGTAGATTACAGATAGTGTGAACTCTGTTGAATTATATGAACCTGGTCAATCGTTACCATTTCTATCAGAAAGCTATATGAAATATCTCACAACTATCAAAGTATTTTTTCTCTACGGATTCTTTGATCGATTTAAAGTCAATTTTTCCTCAACTTTTAAATTGTATTGGGAGACATCAATAATTTTTAATTTAAGCTTTAAACAGTTTTCAGAATATTAGCGTAAACAGATTTTCAAATTTCAAATTTTATAACAATAAGCGAAATTGAACAAAGAATATATCTCAGACAAAATTAGCTTCATTTGAGAATGCTATTACGAAATTTTAAATATCCTCAACATCGAATTTTAAAATTATCTGATCAATATTTTGATTTCAAATATTATTCGTTTTACTTGGTTTGTGATTGCATAAGAAAATGAAATGCGCATTTTTGAAACATTTGATAATTTTTCTTGAACAATGTGTGATTTAAAAAAAAATTATTTTTTTACTATAGTATTGTATTTGTATAAATATTGAAAAAAAAACTACAATATTAAACAAAGAGTAAATTATATATATTTACACATAACAAAATATAATTTTTGAAAATACAAGCTTTAAATTTGCAAAACAATTTGGAAAATTTAATGCACAAAAGATACATCAGCAATCATTTGGATCGTTTATATAGATACTGTTGATAATCAGAAGAAAGTGGTTCATGCAAAAATTTTCTTAAGCATTGTTTTTATAGATCGATTTTGCGTATTGTACAGTGATTCGTCTGACATCACCTCGAATCGACGAACGTGCATCTATTGTCGCGAGTATATCTGCGCATTCACGAGCAATTACGCGGGGCGGGGTAATCCCGTTAGGCGGCATGCAGCCTTCTCGAGGGAGGATCAAAGAACCCGTCGTCATTCCGTGCTGCTGCACTCTTTGGTAGCCTCGGACGCGCACAATGCCATTCGGCGTCGCGACGCCGAAAAGAAGGGGGAATCTCGGCGCCCCGACTTGGAGAAACTTTGGGCACGTTCCAACAAACACACCGAAATTCTCCCGTTTGTTTCAATCGTTTCTCCATATAAGTATCGAGATATCGTTCCGCCACGCTAATTTCGAAATGTCGCCGAACCAAGACTCGCATCCGAATTGCTTGGAAATTTTTAAACTGTATCTTCTCGATATTATAAAAATGGAATGCAAATGGAATGGTTCCGCGAGATAAATATTTTGTCGATGTTTATTTCAATACTTTGAAAATGAAGCGATGTCACTTTTATCAAAATTAAAGAACGAAAGCATTGCGTAATCTTAATGAAAAGAATATATGAAATATATATCTCTCTTTAATCAATTCTTACACACAGAAAAATATTATTCTATTGCTAAGAAAAATGATTACTCAGTTTTCTTTACTTCTTTTAAGTAACAATTAACTTTAACGAAGAATATTTTCTTAATAATAGTCTTAAAATAGACTTGTCACAAATTTTAGAAAAACTCATTATCATGTACTCAAAAAAAGTAAATATTTTCTTTTGAAGAATATTATAAAATTTTATCGAAGAAAAGTCAGGGGTATGGTTAATTTAATGTAAGAAAATTTATTAGATCAGAAAAATTTAGTGTACTTCTTTCAATTATATAATTTAATATTCTTGATTGAAGTATTAAATTTATTAGGATTCAGAATACATTTTGAATAAATTTAATGCTTATGATAAACTTATGATACATTTGCGAATATATGAATCTTTGAAATACTTGAAACAAGTGATATTTACTTGTATATAGTATGTATTTTTCTGTGTGTATATTTCAAATTATAGTCAATATTTACAAAATAATTTGTGGTTAATTTGATTTTCACATACACATTTGTAATCTTATTTTATTATATACATATGTATGTATATAAATCTCATCATATGTCACTTTTTTACGATTTAAATTTTTATAACGCCTATTAAGACGAATAATTTGAAAAATTCCGGCTTGTATGGTGGAAGAAATATTTTCATTCGTCAGCTTTATTCATACTAGACGGGCAATTCATCGGACTATATGCTAGGGATCTATAGTCTTAAGTGGTACTGACTCATGCCCAGGCGTTTCGGCTGGCGAGCCTATTTCGGACATAAATCACGCTGCCGTGCGAGAACGCGGTGCGTAATAATGAGCAAGCGAGCGTAAAACACGCTAAGCGTAGAGAGCGAAGAGAAAGCGAGTTACTCGTAGGAGTTACGCGTGAGATAGGAGAAGACTACACCTATATGCGTGCAGGGCTTGAAATCAGAGGAGGTATTATTTTTCACGTCGTTCCCGCCGACGTTCCGCTACGGTCGTCGGAAATGTGCTGTGGAATGCGAACATTTTTTGTGTCGCTTCGTGTACCAATGCGGGATCGCGTGTATTATACAGAGATCCTTTTATGTCCGATAAGCTGAAGAGATATTTTTGTAAAGCAAGCAAGATTGAAAGTACATGAAGGAATCAAACGACAAGATAGTGTAAATTTTCGCAGAAAATAAGATTAAACATTTTAGCATATTATACTTACATAATGAGTTTAGTATAAGCAACAATCTCATATAAAAATCATAATAGGGAAGGAAATGTGGATATAGGAAATTTAGGCGACAGCGTAAGGGCTTTATTAAGGTTAAGGTGCGGAAACATGGAGGATAGAAATAAATATTGGTTAGGGGAGGAAGCGTATGTCTATGTATTTTGCGGTATAGGCGAAGATTGTATAAATCATTATTTTAAAGATTGTGATGTAACTAAAAGTTGGTTTATAGAAATAGGTAAGAATGAGAATGAAGTAGAGGAAAAATTGTGGAACGATGCGTTAGATGATGCGAAAGAAAGGTTATTAAGGAAAATTTGGAAGGAGAAGGAGAATGTTATGAGAAAAAATAGGAATATAAGGTAGTTATAAGGGTATGCATGAGAGAATGATAAAGCTATGTGAGTTATAGGTATTGTGTAAACCAAGTCCACTTCTTGGCGTTAAGCTGAAGTTAAATAAAGATTATATAAAAATCATAATATATATATACAGAGTGGCTCCAAAAGTTCCAGCCAGACTTTCAGATCTTATAGGAAATTTAATTCTGAACAAAAAATTTCCTATAAACATGGGTCGAAAAATGCTTTCTTAGGAAGTTATCGCTGAACAAACTCTGAAATTGTGATTATTTTACACATTTTTCCAAATATCATAGAAAATGTGCGTCTAAAAAATACCGAAACAAAAGTTGTAGAAAATTAAATTATCTTTCAAATGAGATCGAAATGATTGTTGTACGTTCCATAGATTTTGATATAACCAGTTTCAAATGTACAAAAAGTGCTTTTGTTACTTATTGTTAGATCGATTAAAGTTGAATCAGGAGGAAATCCGTAAATCGACTATGTCGATCATTACTCGATGCCGAAAGTGTATTGGAGCTAGGGGGGGACATTTTGAGAACAGTTAGTTTTTTCACGTCTTTATTCATTTTCTACTATTACATGCTATTTTAGTTTAAAAAAATTTATTTTATTTTCATAAAAGAAAAAGATTTTTATTTCTTATTCTTATCGTTTTTTCAAAAAATTTATTAAGTTTCATTTTCTTTTTATTTCATTTTCGTTTCACCTTTTGCTCGCTCTTCCTTTGCATTAGAGATTTTTGAACGATAACTTCTTAAGGAAACATTTTTTGACTCATATTTATAGGAAATTTTTTGTTCAGAATTAAATTTCCTATAAGATCTCAAAGTCTGGCTGGAACGTTCGGGGCCACCCTGTATAAATAGTAAAACTTAAGCGAATCAATATATCACAGCAAACATTCTTAGGAAACTCATATTTACGAAAAAAGTTTCTTGAAAATGCTCGCTCTTTGAAAAATATTGAGAATTTTTTAATTTTGATTTAGTGCATTATAGCAATTAACAGTTTAAATATTTCATATAGTCTTCTCCCAATAACGTCACTGATTACAGATTGAAAATGCTAAATGTAATCCGCATCATTATATCGTAATGTTCGTGACACACACACACGTGACACACAAAAATTTCTAAAGTATCGACTATCTGTCCGGTAAATTGCTTTCTAAAAAGCGGAAGTCGCAGTTGTTGAATGAGGCTCTCCCGAGAAGTTAGACGTGCAGGCGATTCGTGCCCTGTGATGGAGGTAACATGTTTTTGTTCGTTAGATAAGGGCAGGCGTAGCAAAAGTTATTTGTAAGAACGAGCTGCGTAGCGCGGAAGAAAATTAATCGTTTCCTAATTATCGCATAGCGTGAATATAGTGCCGGGTTAGCAGGAAAAAAGATTCTTGTCTTCGGCTCAAGTTCTCACGCACGATACAAGCGACTAACAATAAGTATTGTTTAGAGCGTAATCATTTTTCGCGTATCCACGCAAGCTGCTTGCGCAATATCTCAAACACTCAGCAAGAATTCTTTCGGTCTTATCATCTCTTTGAAAAAAACGTGTTCGTTTATAAAACATAACAAATGTATAAGATATGAAAATATCTTAATATACGAATTGTTCCATTGCATTGCCGAATGTGTGAGAAACATAATGTCTTGCAAAGTGAAGGTTTATTTACTATCTGTTTTTACTTTTATAATTTAGATTCCGAAAAGCTTCTTCAGCTTTAATTATTTATAATCTTAAATAATTATTTGTTAATATATTTGTAAAAGAAAAAATCCATTTCAAATTAACCAAAGAATTCGTAGACAAAATGTGGCTGAATAGGTCTGAAAAATCCTGTTAGTTATTCTTACCCTATGAAGAGGAGCATTAGAAATTGATTTCTGAATTTTAACTATTTTCTATTTATCAGTTAATTTAACATATTTCACCAAAATTTGAGTCGATATTTACGGACGGATGTTTCGAGTCACGAGGTTTCTCGGTAAAATCAGCTACTTTTTGCGCGTGTAGATGATAGACGTTCGATTGCGCACGGTTAAAGTGGAAACGCAATCCCTGCACCCCAACAAGGAATCAGAGATGAATACGAGCCGATATGGGGGGAGAGTCCCGAACGTAGGCAGCCATGCGTAAACGTGTCACGCATAGGCACGTGCCCGTGTATGTACTACCGAAAGACATAATGCGAACTGCGACAGCGACTCCGACGACGGTGTCCCGCAACCCCTACAATATGCTACGGACATTTCTGCCGCGCGATTCCAATTTACCCGGCCTTGTATCGCCAAGAAAGAATAACAGTCCGACCAAGGCAGCGTACCCCACCGACGCATTTTTTTTTTCCGCGATGCGAAAAGATCACGCGACTCGCGATTAGCCAAGTTGGCATGCAATCAGATAATTTTAAACTTTGCCATCAAAATTTTTATCACGAATATAATGTCTGCAAATTTATTTCGGAATTCTATGAATTTTTCCATTGTTTTTTTTTTTTATTCTCATTGTTAATACTTTAATATCTTTTTCTTTAAATTACGATCTTATGTGCTATCATGATATTTTATGTATTATTTGTCCGAGATTGATAAATAATAATAATAATAATAATAATGCTGCTATTAAAAAAAATGTAGAAAAAAAGATGCGAATGTCCAAAGAATATTTCTTTCGAGTAGCGTTAAAATATGAATCACATCATCCGATTGACACCCTTGTTTTCTTCCGAGAGAGATGAAGAGGAAGAAGGAAAGAGTGACGAGAGGAGTCCTGCTACCCTTTTTCATTTTTCTTGTCGTAAATCTGGCAGCGCGAATGCGCCGGTCACGCGCCGTTTCCCAGTGACTTGTTGCCCACGATCCATGTCCCCCGGGACTTTGCTTTCGTGACCCCGCGGGATCCATGGACGAGCGGAACCCGCGCCAGCAAGATCCGGTAGCCTGCTCTTCCTGGCCGGGATTCCGGTCGCCCCCTCTCTGGATACGTTAGAATCCATGGTTCGGAAATTCTCACGAATTCAAAGCTTATTCTCGGACGAGTTGCCAAAGCTGATTTTTATCGATATGACGATTAATTCAATATGTAATTAATTAATTTTATTTCTAAATCTTATTTCTGAATCGTAAATATATATATATATATATATATATATATATATATATATATATATAATTACAATAGAAAAAAGAATATTTAATTATTCTCGCGATTAATGGCAGTTTCAAGAATGATTTATTAACTTCAAAAAGAGAGAACATATTTCGGAATATGATCAAAATATAAAAATTTGCGGGTTTCTGCAAGCACAATTTCGTGTGCCTCTATATATTAAAATTGCATAAAATATAATTCTTTTAATAGATCATCAAAGTTTTAAAATTAAGATTTATGGAGTCATGTACGTAGTAGAGTCATTATATATATAATTACAGGTGCTAACAATATAAATACTCGATTCCTACATATACTTTTTTGAAATTGTATAATGTTTTAATTTTCACTATGCATTGTGGCGTCTCGAAATAATTTCTTGTCGAAAAGATTTTCAAACGTAACACTGATCGGATATTTAAACAAGAGATTAAGGAGCGCCGGAAAGATTAGATCATCTTTAGAGATCTTTTGAACTTTGCATTATTGGGGGATATTTTCTGATTTTACCTTTTAGCGTCAATCACTCCGTACATATTTTAAGGGAGGCAAACTCAGAACGGGACGAAGGGGAGATAGTTACCTATGGTGTCGAGGATAGTCACGCCATACGCGATCGGGCGCGTGAGCGAATTGCCAAGGCACGCGCCGCTCGGGAGTACGTAATTATCATAGGGTTGCCCTCAGACACATACACGTAACACAGGGGGTCGAGGGTCGGTCGACTCAGGTCAGGAAGTCACGCGAGGCACACTGGGGAACGGAAAGGCAACAACGGAGAAGGTGGGAGGAGAAAGAGAGAGTGCTTTTATTGTTCTACGAGTCGTCTTAAAGTCGCTTTTCCTGGCCAGTGGGCAGATCCGCTGAAACCATCCTGCTTGGTGGTCGATAACGTGACGTGACATCTCTTGATGACGCACCTCGTCGAGCCACGACGACGAAAATTTCGAAAATTCTCGGATCAACTTGCTGAGATTTATGTTATTGACATACCAGGTATATAAATATGAAACCGGAATTTGCCCATAAATGGCCCTAGCTGTCAATGTAGTTACCGTCAAGCCGCGTCATTGGCGCCATTTTCTTGTTTTGACATCTGATAAAGATTTTCAACTCACAACAATACAAGCTTCATACAACAGCATAGTTTTTATTAGCGTTGAACATGTCGAATTTTGTGCCTGGAAACTACGATTTGCGGACAGCATTGATTTTCTGTTACCATTTGAAGAAAACTGCTGCAGAATCGCATCGAGTGCTTATCGAAGCTTACGGTGAGCATGCTCTTGGTAAATCACAGTGCTTTGAGTGGTTTAAAAAATTCAAAAGTGGCGATTTTGACGTGAGAAACGAAGAACGTGGAAGACCACCGAAAAAGTTTGAAGACAGCGAATTGCAAACATTGTTGGATGAGGATGACGCTACCGACAACAAATGATCGATTTGAATCAAGCTTTGCGTGAAAAACGACCAGAATATCAAAAAAGGCAACACAAAGTGATTTTGCTTCATGATAATGCACCATCACACACAGCAAAACCGGTCAAAGAAACGATTGAGGCGTTTAGTTGGGAAATACTTTCGCATGCGGCTTACTCACCAGACTTGGCTCCATCCGATTACTACTTATTTGCATCGATGGGACACGCACTTGCCGAGCAGCGCTTCACTTCTTACGAAAATGTACGAAAATGGCTCGATGACTGGTTTACCTCAAAGGAGCAACAGTTTTTTTGGCGTGGCATCCACAAATTGTCAGAGAGATGGGAAAAATGTATAGCTAGCAATGGGCAATACTTGGAATAAAATATTTTTTATCATTTTCATACAATAAACGTGTATTTTCTACACAAAAATTCCGGTTTCATATTTATATACCTGGTAAATTATCACATAACAGAAGGAGCTGGATGCTCGTTTAAATAAATTTTTAAATACTTTCATCGAATTAATTTAACCGAAATAATTGTTCTTTATATTATTTATTATAAAGAAAAATAACGCTACGCTTATGTAACCTTCTCTATTGCCTTAAGAGTCTTAAACATTCGCGTGGGAGGAAGCTGCGCGGATACAACTTAGCGATATTAGTTATATTTTTCTTAATATAAGGAGAGTCAAATTTAAAAATTTAATATCAAAATTTTAAATTTTAAGAACTTTTGTGATTATACAAAACTGCACACGTCGGACTACTCTATTATTTTTCTCTATAAAATATACAAATAGAAGAAAAATCATCAAAATCAAATTAATCTAACGCGGCTACTTGAGAGTTTCTATAGCCAAGATAACATAAATCAAATAATAATGAATTATTTAGATTTGTTATTTTCAAAAAATTTGCTCAAGTGCTACAAAATTTTATATTGATAAGATCTGTGACGGCGTTATCAAGGATAATTAAGCAGCGGGCAATTCACGCGAGAAGTTTCTTTTTTTTTAACTTTGACTTTTGATTAAATCGCGTGAAACAGTACATTTTGGTGTGCATTTTGGTGCGAAAAGGTTATATGAGCATGACCTGCTTTGAAACATGAAACAACTTTGGACCATCGAGCACGCGAGTAACATTAATGGGCACACTCGAATTACCCGGTTCCGCAGATATATCTCTGATGTGTTAATTCACGAGTGTCAGTTTATCATTGTCCTTGCACGACATTACGTTATGTTAAATATCGTGAGCATAAACGAGAAAATAATTTGCATTATAACGCATGGTTCGGAAAGCAATTTGCTTTTTTTTTTTTGATTTTCTCATATAGTCTTATTAATAGTCGCTTTCGTATAAAACTTCTAATTACATTTTTTTTTTTTTTAAATAGCATCGGGAATCAAAGAGTTCATATAAAATGCACATATATTATATAAAATATATTTTTTAGAATTAAAATAATTTAAAATAATTTTAATTAGCTCTGCGTGTAAAGAATTATATTATTTAAAGAAGAGGGACAAGTATACTCAAATAGAATTTTTTATTTTGGCAAAAATTTTATATCGTGACAAATATCGACAAAATGAAAACTTATATGTGTGAATTAAATACATTTTTATATGTACGGATATCGTTTATGTATCATAGATAGACATTTAGATGTCGCGAATGCTCTCAACTTCTGTTAGTTATTCTTTGGATCCATTAGGTACGTTCAACTGAAACCTAGACTGAAATTTTTATGGAACAATGATCTTAGTTCATGTTTCGGTAAGAAAGTACTTAATATTTGTCGAAAATATACACGGTACAATCTGAGTCTTCTAAGTCGTTGAGTTGCTATAGGAGGAGACAAGCTTGTAATTTCAATTTCATGCGGTCTGGAGAACCGCAAAGTGCCCTCGGGTCAACGCGCCGTCATGTCATGTAATTTCATGAATCTCGGTGAGGTGACGATGTCGCTCCCTTTCGCGTCGCGGCGCAAAGCGCAAACCGAGTCAAAGGCAAACCCCGCGCCTGTCAAGATCAGAGGACGGTGCTGGAGCACGCTATTCCAAAATGCCCCGGAGCTTTTGCTCACACCGTGCTAAAACGATTCGTGCGTACACATCGTCGCGGGAAATACCTGAAAATTAAACTTTCAGAAGATACGGAGCAAGGAAAGAATTAATGATATTCCGCAAAGATCTGTTCTCTCTAAAAAAGAATCTAATTTACAGAATTTACAGAATAACTATATTACAGCTAAAACAACTCCATAAATAATTCTAAATATTTGTTTTCTAATATTTATTTTTTTTAATATTTTCATATGATTTTATCGAACTTTGAGATAGAGTGTGCTTCAAAATAAAGATCAAAGAGACAAAATTTTGTTCTATCTCATCGTTTTATACAGTTATAACAGTATCAGTAAAAGATATACGTATTTTTCGATAAATCGTAGCTAATTTAATTAAAAATATAGAGACATAATAAACGGCTGTTATAATTTTTCTTCGTATATAGAATAGCTTCTATCGAGATAATTGTCTTATTATTAGGTGTACAACTTTGCTTCCGCCGTTTTTTTCCCGAAATTCGAGGCTTTATTGTAAAAAACTGGTTATACATTTATGATTCAAAGTATTGTCCACTCCCAATGATCGTGCCAATTCTTTTTGACTTTGACTCGAGTCTTCATTAAGTAATGCCTCCAATTCTGCATCTTCGAAAACCTTCTCTCTTCCACCGCTATCACCATAAGTATTGTATTTGAGAGCATTCGATGAGCCTCAGCCGCAGATTTCTTCATATTGAAGCAGAAAATTAAAACCTCCCGCAAATGACGAGAATTTGGCTCGTAAACTGACATTTTCAATCAAGAATAACTTTATGATGCAGACACAGATCGACTAATGTTTCTATGGGGTTATGTTGACAGATGCCCAAGTTTATTGCATGACGTCTATGATCTACAATATTTATTTCGACCACTACTTACCGCTAAAGCCATCTATAGGAAAACGGCGGAAGCAAAGTTGTACACCTAATATTTATACAATATGCTTAATTTAAAATATATCGTTTCAGAGAAATAAAAAAATTATAGTGTGTAAAGTCATCGGATTAGGTCTGTTTGTAATCTGCTGTATGCTCGTCACATACAATGCTGTACATATATGTTGCATTAAATTACGTTTAAAGCCTGGTGCTAAGAGATGTGACACGGTAGGCTGCGCGGATTCTGAATACAATCTCGAATACGGGCAAGATGGATACACGATGTTCATATACGCATTCACACGCGTCTGAAGACGGGACTTACGTCCTCTCGCGTCGCGGAGGTGATCTCGAACAACGTTACGGTCGTTGTAACCTGGTTGGCGCGGGGCCGTTTATAACAAAGATACCCGCAGGCAGGGTTCTGTGATCTCCGCGAGATGATTGTGCTAGCGTCGGTGTTGGCGTCCACACAGGGTGGGGTCTGCTCTTCGACGTTACCACCGTGTGGGCAGGCGTCTCTACACAGCCCCCGGGCTCGCTCTCTGCCACTCTCACCCACATCCCTTCTCTCTCTCTCTCTCTCTCTCTCTCTCTCTCTCTCTCTCTCGTTCATTCGCTCTCCGTTGACGACAAAGGGGCCGCGGTTCAACGCGCCACAAAGCACCGGGACGCCACCTATACCCACACAGGCATCCACACGAACACCTACACACTTACATCTTCCACGCGTTTGCACGCACAAAGCTTGCCGGAACAAGAACGGAGCGTCGCGACGCGTGAATTTGCACCCACCGGCGCCTCGACCCACCCTTTACGTATATGCAGCGTCTAGCGAACCGAGGAGAAAGAAAAACCCCACTCGGTTAGAGCGGGAGTTTTTACGAGAGGAACATAATATATGACAAGCGAAACGGGTCGTGGAATTTTAGAAAACTATCTTGGGTACTCGATGTGACGATGGGAAATTAATCGAAAAAAAAAGAACGATAGATCAACCGTTGATTATCAATCTCGATGATGATTTAATATAGGGTTGAAAGATTGCTTCGCTAAAATACGAAGCTCTATGAAATCTATCGCGACTATATACAAAATTCGAAAGAAAGAAGTACACATCCTGCTTAATATTATATTGGTAGTATCAAGATCTCTTTTTATGTAACTGTAATAGTACTAAGATATAAAGATATGTATTAAAAAAAAAAACAAAAAAACAAAAAAAAACTTATATTTCAAGTATTATAAAATCATATTTTTTATTACATATTATTTTTTCAAGCTACACATTTCTGTTTAAATCATATTGTTCGCTTTAAATTTTTTTTCCACACAAGATAATGATAGGATTTTTGTATAGATGAACAAAGTTGCTTTATTCCCTCACCCCCCTCCCCCTTCCCCTTCCCTTTTGATACTATTAAATATTTTTAATAAAAAGGCTATAAACTTTAGATGAGACTTACCCTGACCAGGTGCCGGTGACGTGGCGTGGCTCCAGCCTCCCTTGTAAGAGCTGCCAGCATCTGAAATGTGAGAAATTGTAATTTTTTTAATTATCTTTCTCTCTCTTTCAATCAATAAAAATACAAAATTCTCGATTTGCCGCAACACGCGTTAGAAATCTACTGTTTATCGATCCACGCGACCGGCAGGTACTTCGTGATCCGGCCGGATCAATTGCGATTACACTTTTTGAGGTCACGTCGGTAGCGAGGGCGTATATCGTTCGCAATTACCGGTTAATCGGTTCGAGGAATCGCGAGAAGCCGTAAAGTATATCTGATCAGACGAGCGAAAATGTTTCGAGGTGGCTATGGCGAAGAAAAAACGCGGTTCTTCTACTTCACGAAATCTTTACGACACTTTAACGACCCCAGCAGTTTTTTTCCATGAACGCAAAACGCACAGGAGAGAGTCTACATATATATATATATTTTATAAATATGTTTATCATTTTTAAAATTTATTCCCGATTTATAGTTATATATAGCGATCGACCTATCTACGCTTTTTGCGCTTGAAGTTGCAAAGTTTTCGACTATTGCGTTAAAATTTTAATCGCGTGTTTCAATATTTTGTGATAAAGTATCTCACAAATAGTACACACATTTTCTCTTATTAAATACTAGACATCAAAATTGTAATCTGGGTTTATTTTGTTCATTTATAAACTGCAAACATTAGAGACGAAATAATATTAATAAATTAAATTACACACATTAGTCTCTCTCTATAAAAAATATATGATTGAGAAACGGAGTCTGTGAAATGGATGCCTTAAATAATATGTATAATTTTTTGTATATCCTATATATTCATTGATATAATTAAATATAACACTGTTTTAGATAAATCTGGATCATAAAATTATAAATCGATAAGCGATAAAACTATAAATCAATATTTTCGAGTTATTTCTATAGCAATTAGACAAATAATTTAATACAAACATGAATATACACACTTCTCGATTAAATGACTCACATAACATTTATCGTTATAAAATATATTTTTTTTTTACGTTAAATAGTTGTATGATTTATTGTACATTCTTCTTTCTTTCATCGAAATATCTTTTTATTTTTTAATTCTTGGAAAGGTCTCTCTCTCTCTCTATCTAAATTTCTCCCTTTTTTGGATACATTCGATCGGCGATTATTAATCGACCGATTCAGTCATTCGAATAATATCCGAACAAGACGGACGTCAGTTGGACAAATACGGAACTATTTGTAACACGTGTGTACGGGAGATGTGCCGTTTTCGCGCAGCAGCGACGGCGACGATGTACATTTGCCGCGAGCAACACACGCGAGAGTTCTCTCGAGAGTTCCCGCGCCGTATCGTCAGTGGCGTGTTTGCGAACAGATATATTTTCATTTGGCAGTTATTGGCACGAGGGTCGACCCTCGTGTGTACATACGTAGGTACGTCACACCGCGCGGCAGAAACTCCGACTTTCCGGAGCAAACAAAACGACCTATGCGCCCGCTCGCCACGGCTCGATCTTTCGTCTTTACTGCCCCCTTCATTTGATCTGGAGACCCCGGAGTCCATTAATGGGGCCTCGGATTTCACGTTTCTCGAGTGCCGAGGGTGCGCCGATCATTCGGTAATACGCGCCGGTTTTCCTTGAGATTTTCGTGAAACGCGGCGTTACAAGATACGGGCTTTATCGGAAAAATCCTGACAAGTATGAGAATTTCAACGAATTGCCGAACATGATCGATACTATTCATAATAAACGATTTCACGGATTTTAATGTCGCTTACACAAGAAATTGAAATATTTTTCGTGGATCAATTGGTAGTATTAATGAATAATAAAAAAAGATAATGAGCAAAAGGAATATTTTTGTTTACGGAATAATTTTTTTAAACTGATCTATGATTTAAAGGTGAAAGAAATTTGGAAGACGCAAAAGAACGGAAGAATAAAAAACTTAATATCAAATTATCAACACGAAACATTGCATAATAGAAATTGACGTGAGCATATGCCGATCTTATGAGATTCCATTGTAAAGATACATTTTTGATAGAACAATTAATGGTTGCTTCTGTCTATCATTCACCACGTAATCATTGATAATCATTTTGCGACAGTGGGCTATCATAGCTATCTGTCGCATATTATGTTTCGTTATATTTAATGGCTTAATCCTTCAGATTATTATAAAGTAACCAATTACTATGTCTAGAGGATTTAATAAAAATATTTAATTCATTAGATAGACAATGGTTGAAAATTTATAATAATAATAATTTTGTAGATAATATAAAGTAAAAGCTTTTCAAAGCGCTGTTAACTTATTGGTAACTTATTGGTATATCGGGTTCTTTCTCTTTTTGACAGAATAGGAAACAATGCTTGCTTAAAATATTTCAAAATTAATTTCTCTTACATAAAGGGTTAAATATATTTATCGAAGATAAACTCGCACACACAGGGAGAAATGCGCATTTATCATTGATCTATACCGATAATAAAATCGATGATAAAATCGACTATAATTGCATGGTAAAAAAGTTATAGTTAGGATACTCATTTTTATAGTCATCATCATCATCATTTTTATAGTAAATTCTATTATAATACTAGTAATATCGATCATATATGCATGTACTATATACAACCATATACTATAAATTATAATGAATTTATAGTAATTTTCCTATGTCTGATTAGATCGAATCTTCGCACCTGCTTCTGAAAATATGTTTGCGTAATGAAATAACATGGATTTTGTAATGTTTGCGATATTTTATACATAAAAAAAAAAAAATTTAGATTCATATAACATATGAAATATAAGACCGTAAGATCCTTAATTTCATTGTTCGAGTGTACGACAAGATTTTCAGAAGCACCGACGCGATACCGACGTCGAATTAAACGCGTAGCTGTTGGCCGACACGTTTCGAGCGTGAAATTCGCAGGTGATACCAGGTGGACACGCGTGCTACCGATCGCGTGATAGCTATCGAGAGCGTGTGGGAACGCAAATTTATCAGCACACTCCTCAACACATATACGACACGTTGTTAATAAAATTTCGCGCGCGCATACGCGTATATAAACGGGCACAGAACCAAAACGGGGAACGTCGAACGTACCGGCGAACAGCATCGATAGATTGGTGAACGCCGTGGTTCGTGGTAGCTCCGTCGCGGTGGTACCGCTGCTCTTGAGGTCCAGCATCGCGCGGTGCCCGCGAACACGATGCCCCCCTCCCCCCGGTCTATCTATCACCCGGTGCGACGGTGTTTCACGCGGTCCAGCTGCCGCTCTTATCGCGGCACCGTCGTCGACTTCCGGATTAGCTGCTGCGGCACGAGGCGCGACGACGACGTGGCCAGAAACGTGGTCATATCTCAGCAACGAACGTCTCAGTCTCGAACGGTGACGAGAGATACGGCACCGCGTATTATTACCCTCGTCTCGTCGATAATCGTCGTCTTCACGAGCGTACTATACGTGGACTGCGCGCTGTTAAGGGCGCCGATCATCTTGCCGACCCGCTCCGAGCGATACTGCCGGCTCGCGCGAGACGGACGACGACGTCGCCGGGGAAGGGGGCAGAAAGGACGCGATCGAGGACCAGCGGGGGCGAGGTTTCCGCCCCCGAAGGGCGCCGAGGTCGCGCGGGGGTTGGTTAAGCGTCGAAGCGCGAAGGCTGGGCTTGCGGGGGAGATCGACACCCCCGCGAGCGAAAGGGCGGAAGCGCGCCTGCGTGCCGCGAGCCATGGCGGGAGACCGCCGTGGTGGTGCCCCGAATCGCGGCATCCGGTGGTGGTGGCGGCAGCGGCGGCGGCGATCGGGGGTGGACGGCGGCCGACCGGGAGCAACGTGCGGCCAACGTGCACCGGACCTCCTGCACTTACCGACCGGCGCTTGTCGACGGCGTAGTTTGCCCCGGTAACGACGTGCCACCGGTTCCCTTCCGGGAACAAACCCTCTGCGGTAACCGCGCTCTCGTACGCCGGCGTGTCGCCACGCCGGCGGGAGCTACCCCGGTGACGCGACACCTCAAGAGTCGGGATCTGTCCAATCTGTCGCTTTTAGCCCAACTATCTCTTCAGCAAAATCGAATTAATCCATAAAGATTGAATGAATTCTTTCTCTCTCTCTCGAAATGATTTATAATATATATGTATACGCAGTGTTTGACAATTAAGTTTGTAATAAAATTTATTTAAATGCGGAAACGCACATCTCGTATATTTGCGTGAAAAATAATATTATTTTTTTCAAAATAAGATTCATATTAGTTAGTATTATGTTTTCACTGTTAGAAATAATATAGAAATTTTGAATTTTCGCGGAAATTTATTTAAAAAAAAATCAATAAGTATATAAAAAATTGTTCATGTCTGACTGAAAATAAAATCTCTATAAAAAAAGATTATTTTTATTCTAGTACTGATCAAAATCTAATATAGGAAATATTTCTGTGTGTGGATGACACGTATATACGCTATTTCTTACATTTATTTTTCCCATTTCCAAATAATATATCTTGTTCACATTTCTACGTGAACCGAAATAAAAATCGGTCATTAATGGGGCTTGTCTATAAAACTGCGATAAAATATAAAAAAAATTTCGCAAGCAAGACTATTTTATTACTATCACTATAGTTTTCTATAGTAACTGCTCGGAAACCTATCTAACGTTTCTCGTATTTTCCAGAACATCCAAATTTACCGATAAAGCTTTCCATTCGAACAATTTCATTTTAAATGTCTGTATTTTCCGAAAACATGGAAAAACGAAAAATAATGTAAAATCGTTGTCTCGATGATTAAAATCGTTGTTTTCACGAATTTCGCGCCCTCCCATCCCTCTCTATATGAAACTCTACAATTGCATTTTAGCGTGCAATGCCCTCAAATAATCAATAGACACAGCTGCTGCTTGTCAATAAAGACTATTCAACGCGGCATAGTTTCATCGTCAAATGATAATAATTACGCGAATACCCCCGGTCATTCCGAGTTACGAAATTACACGATGTTCTTGTTATTTCAGCGGGAGATTTACATTTCGTTATAATTATACTTCAAGTACCGAAAACGGTAACATTTACATAAAATCTGTTTTATTCCATGAAATATGAGGCTGTCTTAATTAACTATTTATCATTATTATTCTGATAACGAAGAAGCTTTACAACGTCGCATACAAATGCATGCGAACCATCCTGTTTTCTGTAATCCGCGTCCGGTTTTAATGTGCAATTTAATTTGCAATTTTATGTTTGCAGAATATTTTTAAACCAATCTTTCTCCATTCAATGCATCTGCTATTTTTTACAGTCGATTATATTACAAATATAATATATCTCGCTTAAACAATATAGTGCAAATTTCAATAAAAAAATATTCGATCGTGTAATAAAAATAAGACAATTTTGTCTAAATGTTGACGACAATTTTGAAAAAATATATAATTAAACATCATGATTTATTTTCAATTTACGTAGAAATAAATGAATTGAATATAAAAGTAAAAAAAAAAAAAATAATAATAATAATAATAATAACAATAATAATATCCATATGAAATATTTTAATAACTATTATTATTTTTACAAAAAAATGAAAAAGTTATAATGCCCTTACATAAACCAGATTCAATATACTCTAATAAATGGCTTCTGTCAATGTGTCTGTATACACATGCTAGCCATTTTCAATTTTCGATGATCGTCACCGTTCTTTTTCTTCATCGACTACGTTTGACACTTTTTCCGTAGACTGAATTTTGTAGATACGCAATATGTTACAATGTCTCTGATTGCGTGTAGTCTATCTCTTAGAATAATTAGAGATATTACAGCATCGATGAAGAGAAAGACGGCGATGATTGTCGAAGACTGAAAGTGGCTAGCGTGTGTATACGGACACATCGGCAGGCATCATTTACTGTTTATAACTGTGATTCACGCTACGGTGTGCGAGGAGGAGGCCTAGGAGGTACAACTACCACGCGTACGTTCGTTCCGCAGCTCGTCACACACACATACACGCGTACGCACATGGAGTCCGCGTACCCCGTGTCTCTCTTTCGCAGATGCCCGTCGCGTACGTCGTTTCGAGAGCGAGCACCCCTCCCCCCGATAAGAGGGCACGCGTACGACACGCGACCACGTGCGCCCGGCGGCGCATTTAACGCGCGATCACTCTCGAGTACCCGCGAGGGGGTCGCGCGGCATGCCGGGGGTTAAAGCGCGCCCCACGCCGAGGGGTTCGTCGTCGCCGTTTTTCTGCATCGGCCACCCCCAACAGGGCCATCCCCTATTCACCGTGTCCGACCGTGCTTTACCGCATACCTTCCTCGTGAGCGAAACGCTACGTCACCGGGAAGCGGAAAACTGCGAATCGTTTACGATGAAAATATTAAAGTAGTCAGGAACTTAATCCTTAAACAATTAAAAATTAACAAGTCAAAAAAATAATACAATTATCGTTTCGATAAGAAAAAATGGGCTTCAAATAGATTAAACAATACGTCTGTAAAAATCTAGCCCACTAATTTTATCCACAATTACTTATTTTATATCATGTATATGTATGTGTGTGGGTGTGCAATACATTTGTCCGTGAAGATATATATAAATACAGTACAAAGTTATTTTTTTTACGAGTCTATTACAAGTATATATAAAAAGAAAATATATTCTGATAAGAACATTATCTTAGCGTTCGCTTCAATAAGAGATTGATTTTAAAAGAGATTTGTCATATTTTTTAAATAAAATTAAAAATAACATATTACATGGTTTCAAAATAATATTCATTAATCAAAGTAGTCCTGATTAATTTTTCAATAAATTTTTTTCTATATAGAAAAACATTCCTTAATTTAAAAAAAAAATCTCTTAATTTTGAAATAAAATTTTAGAGAAAAACTTCAAATTTTTTGCAGTGATTTAAAAATCGCAAACTTTTCTTGGTAAAAAAACGGTCATTAAATATTTCATCATATTAAAAAGTTAATGATGTAAAGTACAATTAACTACATGAAAATTACTATAGAAATCATAATATCGTAAAATATTGAAGGACAGGGAATCTAAAGAAAAGAAAGCATGGTATTATGTGCTAAAAGAGACAGATATCCGAAAGTAAAGAAGAGGCACAAGAGAGAGGAAGAACCCAATAGAATCCTTGTGCTTGGAAAACGGACGAAATACTGGTCTGGTCTTAGTACGGCGATTAGCTCAATTAGAAGAGAGGAGCCCGTTCGAGTTCTCGGACGAGTGCTATCGTCGATCGGTCTTGAGGAGGCACTTGGGTGCCGGCCGCGTGCCTCGTTTCAACCCTCCTCACCCTTCGCATTATCTCGAGATGTAGCTGGATACCGGAGAGCGCACTCTCTCGCGGCACTCGGACGTGAACGCGGATGGTGTTGGTGCGTATAGCGTGTATCATTGTACGCGGCATGAAACATGACGGTCCGCCCGGCTATTGTACGCGAGATGCCATAGCTGCGAGGTAGCGCATGGAACGACACGAGGGAGCCAGTTATACACCCCGCCGCAGCAGGGATACTCCTTCTCTCTCTTTCCGCCCCCTTCCTTTTTAGCGCTGCGCATTCTCGCAGTACAGTGCAGCCTCTCACCCTCTCCGCCCTGTCCCTTCTTCCCTTTTCTCTCCTTCGCCCTTTTTCTCGGTCCATAACACGATAAGAACCGTGTCACTTTGTTACGTTTGAGGGTCGCTTAAGTGCGCGATGATACATATCTCCTCTCCTGCCGCTCTCTCTCTCTTTTTCTCTATCGTCAGATAATTCTTCGCATTCAATTTGTACAATATGCTCGAACCGCCCGGTGGGATGCAGATAATAGGATAGCAGCCGTCTAGTCGACATACGTGTGTATCGTGCTCGGGATGTTGGGATCGGTGTCGTTTTGGTGTACCGATAACTCGACACGATGTTGATAACTCTATGGTTAGAACGAAATCGATTTGCGGACGACGTCTCGCGGAAAACGATATCCAATCTGCGATGTGAGGTTGCAAGTATATATACACACGTACATTCGTACGTACATATATACACATATATAAGGATGAGACAAAGTGAGAGAAATGTACGCGAGACCGGTTGGAAAAATAGCGCGGGCTCCGTTATATACGCGTTTTAAAGTAAAACGTAGTATTTTACATCCGTCACACGTGTTACAGCACAACGATATTCATGTAACTTTATAATATAACATCAAGGTTCTTTATAGCTTTACGCAGTTAAGTTTTCCTCTAAATGCACCGACGAATGTGTAATGCGTTGCATCCGTTTTTATTATTTCCATTTTCACGCCTAATTTTTTTATCATCATATTTAGGTGTACAACTTTGCTTCCGCCGTTTTTTTCCCCAAATTCGAAGCTTTATTGTAAAAAACTGATTATACATTTATGATTCAAAGTATTGTCCACTCCCAATGATCGTGCCAATTCTTTTTGACTTTGACTCGAGTCTTCATTAAGTAATGCCTCCAATTCTGTATCTTCGAAAACCTTCTCTCTTCCACCGCTATGCCGGTCTTCGACGTGAAAATCACCGTTCTTGAAGCGTCGAAACCACTCACGACACGTTCTTTCACTAATAGCGGCTTCACCATAAGTATTGTATTTGAGAGCATTCGATGAGCCTCAGCCGCAGATTTCTTCATATTGAAGCAGAAAATTAAAACCTCCCGCAAATGACGAGAATTTGGCTCGTAAACTGACATTTTCAATCGAGAATAACTTTATGATGCAGACACAGATCGACTAATGTTTCTATGGGGTTATGTTGACAGTTGCCCAAGTTTATTGCATGACGTCTATGATCTACATCTACAATATTTATTTCGACCACTACTTACCGCTAAAGCCATCTATAGGAAAACGGCGAAAGCAAAGTTGTACACTTAATACGTAACAATGGCAGGGTTGGGAAAGTTACTTTATAAAAGTAACTCGTTACCGTTACCGTTATTTTTTTTAAAAAGTAACTCTTTACCGTTACTCGTTACTAATTTTAAAAAGTAACTCGTTACCGTTACAGTTACTAAAAAGTAACGAGTCGTTACAATTTCCGTTACTTTTTTACAATACAAACTAATAAATTATTTTGCATAAGAAAAACTTTTAAAAAATTGTAAGCAAGATTTCATTCAAGGTTTATTACAAAATAAATGATTAAATTTTATCGAAATTCTTTATTAAATTTTAATAAAATTTTTTGCTCCATAGTATCATCATTTAAATGCCCTCTTTGTGGTGTTAATACAGAGCCACCGATGCTAAACATTCTTTCTACAGATGCACTGCTTGGTAGAGCTGTATTATATTTAATAAAAAGTTTTTTAAGTTTTGGATAGTCGTTTAACATTTCTATATTACAATTATTTGATTTTAAAAACCGTTGCAATTCTTCTTGTTCAGATTCATTTTGCACCGTTTTTTGCTCAAAAATGAAAAAATCATCGTGATCGTCAGATTTTCCAGCTTTTGAAGAATTTTCAGTTGATCGGATTCCCAATAAATCCTCCAAGTAATTTTCAGCACGTTTTCTTTTTTCTCCGGTTAACCAGTTTAACTTAAATTTTGGATGTAAACATGCTGCTATTATTAATTCTTTTGTTTCAAATATTGTAAGAAATTTAAAATCAAATATAGTAAATTAAGCGACATTGTTTGTTTTATTGAAATTAATACTTTTGAATCAATAGTTTAAAATAAAATAATATTTTTCAATTAAATCCTTATTTAAAATTAAATAACATATGTATTAATCAAATTAATAAGTTACCTTTTATTTAAACCTTGCTGAATAGCTTCAACTAATGAATGGCAATCTATAAGGTCAGATTTATTGAGATTTTCTAATTTTCGTTGCAAGGTACTTAGAACTGGTAGTAAATGAGAGCTCTGCTTTTCCGAAAAGATAAAGCTCTCATTGGATATCGCGCGTCGCGTCATCGCACTGGTCTGCAAGAGCCATAAGTTGATCAATCACATTCAAGCATTTTTACAACATTTTAAGAAAGCTAATTGGTCGATTTGCTTACGGCTTTACGGTTAAGATAAAAATTTTATCACGCACAATAGCAAGAATAATATCTTAAATAAATCAAAAAATTTGAAAAAAGTAACGATAAAAGTAACTGTTAAATTCGTTACTCGTTACCGAAAAATGTAACGAAGTTACTTTTTCCGTTACAAATAAAATTTGTAACGCCATTACCGTTACAGTTACCGAAAAAAAGTAACTGTAACGGTAACGGCGTTACAAGTAACGCGTTACTTCCCAACCCTGAACAATGGTATGTATAATCAGAGATATAGAATAAATTCCTGTTTTCGAAAAAAACGTGTAATATCTCTTAATAATAGAAATAGATTTTAACATCACGCATACAAGAGGAAAAAAATCCTTTTTTAGAAAAAAAAAATGGAATATTCTTTTAACAATAGATTCTATAATCGATTTAAAGTTCAGTTTTAATTTTTTCTTAACGAAAATGCCGAAACACCGATAAGTTTGCCAAAAAACTACACAGTACTCACTCTAAGGGAAAGTTCGCGTTATAAATTATAAACAAAATAATTGCATGTATGTGAGCGGATTCTCGCTGATATCTCGGCATGGGTCTCGACAAGTGGTCTGAGTGATTCTTTACAGAGATTCTTTGCGTAGCATTTTAAAGTCCAATGCACTGGCAAACGTGTTCCAGTGGCATGTTTACTGGTCTGCACGCGGCAGTGGTACAAAGCCATACATTGACACGATGACTGCTTCCAATAGATAACCGTATTCCTTATTTGTCGTATTCAAACGAAGGGGGGGTATAAGAACTGATTTGGTTAAAATTAAACAATAGCTAAGAAAAATATATAAATATCGTAAATTGTCTTATTCTGACGAAGACTTTTGACGGAGATATTTTTGATATATTGATTAAATAAAAAAGAGGTCTTTCTTTTATATACTTGCGCACATACATCCCTGAATATACTTTAAATATATTTTTAGGCGATAAAGAAAGAAAGAGAGAGAGAGAAAGGTAGCAGAGAAGTATTAAAATGTATTTGACATTTAACATAATTCAAAAATGTTTTATATATCTAAAATAACACATTTTTGTACCAATTATTAAACATGATTGATTTATTCCGTTTGCATATCTAGATTTATTTTCTGATGAATTTATAACTATGGATTCGCGTAATAATGGTACAAGGGGATGCGTGGATTGCGTAGAAGCGAGGGCCATCAATTACGTTACGCAAGAACGCAATCGCGGGCTCAAACAAAGACCCAAGTGCTCATCCATCCCCGAAGTCCAAGCCGTTAGCGTACGCTTCATATCTTCGGTCTAATTATTTGCAAATTTGCATATCTCCAGCACGGTTCCGAACTAACCAAACTGTACTTTTGTTCGTGTCTACCGGATCTCCGCTTCTGTCCGCTCCGTTGCGATCTTTGTTATGATATCAACGACTCAATCGTAGGCTCTTTTATTATAGAGATTTCCATTTCATTCAGTTAAAGTAAAAAGAAGCAATAGTTCATATCTCTGAAATGCTCGATAATCTTCGAATCGAATTTTATAGTTTGTTATATAATACTGCATTGCTTCTTTAATTTATATAACAAAGAATTCCATCTCCCTTTCATAATTCTAACGAGAAAAGGCTGCTTATACGCATGAAGGGAGTCTTAAATTTTATTTCTTTCTTAATTACAACTCGAGGTGCTTTGTAAGTTTTTATAAAGAAACGATTTATATCTTTCTTAACTTTTATATATTTGCGAAGATATTAAATAATATGATAGGTATGTGATTAACTGATGCTCCAAAAAAATAAATAAAAAATGTAATTTTAAATATTATAAAATAAACAAATATTAAGTTCATTAATGAAAGAGAATGACGTTTCAAAATTGCGATGCTCTTCCGATCAACGATGAGCGTTAGGTCGAATCTTGCGGGGGGATAGCGGAATGTGCGACAGGAGGGGACGGAAGCGCCGCCGGATTCGGCTTCAAAAAATAATTATCGCGTTCTGACGCATTGGAAAGAAGTGAGAGAAAAAGAGAAACAGATCAGATTTTATAAAATTCACAGGTCTGTTTAAAAGTCTTCGTAAGCATCTCCTTCCCTCTCTCTCCTTACTTTCACAGATCCATCTTTCACGAATTTAACATCTTGAAATATAAATCATATGTATATGAGCTACAAAATGTTATATGTTTCATATTTCATCTTTTAATTTCTCTTTACGTTAAATATAATTTTTCATATAAAAATTCTTCAAAAAGATTGCGTAACGCGTTGCTCTATATTGAAATTATCTTCAAATATAATTTTAACGTTTAATATCGAACAATGCAAATAATCTCAGAATTTATTTCGCAGTATAATAATATACAAGATTAATGTGACGTACATTTTTTTCTTATTAATATAAACCTCGTAATTTTGATTGATTATTAAGAACTTTACTAAAGATAACTTTTTTAATTTTAATGTAAGATTTATTATAATACCGTACACTTGAGTTAGGTTGCAGTTGTCTAGTTGGTATAATGTTACGTCTCGCAGACATTCAATTAAAACAATGCTTAACTTTTGACTTCGCCAAGAGTATCTTTTTGTAGCTCCTATACATTTTCCCAACCCCTAGGCTTAGTGCCTCTAAGTATCCGACAGATAAACCAGCCCTGTAAGTTCTGACGTGTCGCGTCGGTGAGAATGCCAGAAGCGAACGTAGGACGGAAGAGACACGGGGAGCAGGATGCAAGCTCGAAGAGGAGACAGAAGCAGGAATGGGACCGCAAGAGAGAACGGAGGAAAACGTGAGAGCGGTGTGCGACGGTGTGCGAGGGAAAAGACGACGAGCGAAGCGGAGAACCGAGAGAGCGGAGGCATCCGCGCGCTCATTTCCGTTTCGGGGCCGCCGAGGGGGACGAAAAGAGGACGGGGGGGGCGTTAACTCGCGAGATATTAATTCCGTGTTAGCGCTAGGAGGGTTGCACAGGCGAAAACTACGTGCCGAGGGGGAACTACTATCCCCCCTTTCTCCATCTCTCCCCGCGACCAACGTCTATCCATCCCTCCGTCGTTTCCCTTCTCCTCTCCTTTCTATCACCCCCCCCCCGCCTCACCCCCTCTTTCCCCCCTCGTGTCCCACCGTCGCGTCCTCCAACGCAGCCACCCTCGGCGCGCGAGGTTGGGGAGGCGTTACAAATCAGAGATTAGCCATAGTTAACTCGACTTGCGCAGTCAAACAGTTAATCAATAAACGATTATTTACATCGTGCGCCCACGGCGTGCTTGCGCGTACCCAACGCGAGGATATTTTCCCGCCGCGGGATGACGAATGCGGCGCTGATAACGCCGCCGATCACTGGATCGTTGGGGATTAAAATTATGAAAATTCCTATATCTCTGTACTGAGAGATCACGTCCATCGGCTGATAATTAATTCGCTCTCTCTCTCTCTCTCTCTCTCTGATCGTGTGAACAATCTCGGGTTACCGTCGAATCGATCAACATGACGACGCATGATTGCGATTGACACCGTTAAACAGTTTACCGACGAACTCACCGCAAACGAGTTCACTGTTTTTGTTTAATTCGCTAGTGCAATTAATTGCGATAAATAATGTTGCGTCAGGCGACAATCGACACGATACGATAATCTCAACGGTAAGATTAATAATTATCTTTGAACCAGAATCGCGAGTGTCTGGATAAGATCGGCTAGAAACGATAATTATGAAATATACGATAACTTTTATTGTTAATTTTATTATTGAAAAAATATAATTTTTTTCAAGGCATGCAAATTCAATTATCTCACTCTTTTTATCATTTATTGTCGGGCAATTTATATTATTCAACAAACTACTAACAAATAAAGAAAATAACGCGTTTGTATTTCATCTCTATTCTAATGCTTCAAGAAAAGATCGTCGATCTAGATTTTCTCTCGAGTAACATTGTTAAAGTACAACTATTGATATGTACATAATATTATATATTGGAAATCTCGGTAGTTTTCCGAATGGGGAGGGGGAGGGTTGACAGATGAAGCAGGGAGCATCTCGGGACAATGCGTCTCAGGAAGGCGTCGATTAGGATCGGAGGATGTCGCATGTAGCGTCGACGACCTCGTCGCGATACACCTCTCTGGAAACCGAACCGCGGTGAGGATCATGGTGGCTGATCGCGGCGCTGCTGGTAACAAACGTACGATGAGTGGGCACCCGTCCACCCACCCCTCGGGAGAGTGACGGCGGGTGCTGTAGCGACGGGACGGGGTGCGGCAACGACGGGGGAGAGGAAGAGGTCGAGAAAGAGGGGTGGCGCGGAGGTAGCTGGATGACTGGCGGCGGAAGCGTCGTCATGGCGACGCATCGATCAGCCGCCGCCACGCGAATCGAGTCGAGTCGAGGCCACATCGCGCCGCGTCGCACCACGCTATGCCACACCACACCACACCACACCGCACACCGCGAATACGCGCGCGTGTCGCTCGCGTATGCGAAACAAAAGAGAGAGAGAGAGAGAGAGAGAGGGGAGAAAGCTTGCCATTCTTGGCAATTCGCGTTGGCATTGTTACTCGGTTATCTCGCTTTGATTCGCGAGGCAGCGTTGTTAAATCCAACGAACGAGGACGGTACAGGGAAGAGAAGGGTCTCCTCTCTGAGAGGTGATCCGGGATAGGAGGGAGGTAGCGAAGCAGGAAGATCGAAGAAATTGGCGAACCGAGGTCATGGTTTTCTTTCGGAATATCGCGGGACCGCGTGCGCATCGCGTGTTACGCGGACGTTCCTCTTCTCCGCGTGACATCGCGTCACAGCTGCGACGATTATATCGCCTCGTTACGCGAGTGCACGTGCGCGCGTTCTCGAGATCCGAAATAATTTCCCTCTTGCGCAATAATTACGCGAGACGCCGTTTGACGGCTTTATCCGGCTTTACTTTCGCAACGCTGTAAAATACGCGAACGCGCACATCTCCTAAAGGCGTAAATGTATTTTAAAGCAAGGCGGGTGAGAGACAAAGAAAACGCGATGCTAGCAGCTAATGCGACGTAATAATATCTTTTTTAATACCTTTTCCGTAATGTCGAAATTACTTACGTTTCCGTCGGTCAATTTTTTCATTCCGTAACGCTAATGACGCAAATTTAATTTTAGTAAGTAATTAAATTGAATTTTAAAGAGTAAGTAAATTTTTTTATGCCGAATCTTCTATTATATTCTCTTAAATATAATGATAAATTGTTGAATGTATCTTAAACACATCGCGGGGTAATGTTGTTTTATAAAGTATCATCGCGTTATTTTACAATTTTTATAAAAATATCATTCATAATTTCTATTACATCGTAATGTTTCGAATATTACAAAAAGGCATTCTCTCTCTATTCTATAATCTTTAAATAATTTAAATCCCGATATTAATTATTATCTTCTAATAATAAGCATCGAAAGAATCGCAGAGACGCAACGTGCCGTTAACGCGTCTTTACCAGACGAAGGAATTCGATCCGCGGAGAAACCCAGCGGGAACGCGCCGCAGTTCGACTGCCACAGTTCAGCAGCTTCCGGTGGCCAGAAACGGCGGTTGTTACGTCGAACCGGGTGTCGCGGTGGTCGATCGATCCCGTGCACGAGAGAAACGCAGAGAATCGTGCTTGTCCTCGTCGTCGTCGTGGTTGCCGTCGTCCTTCCAACCCGGCTTCTCTGGTCTTCCAGTTCTCAGCTCGCGCTGAATACCGCTGATTGTCCTCCACTCGCTCGCTCTCCCACCCTCTCCTCTCCACCCCGATTCCCCATCGAGCAGGGGCGCAGAGGGAAGTTTCCACTCCTAACCATTCTCATCCTCCTCATCCAACTCGAACGAAACCCATCCCCGTAGGGGCACCCTATCCACCCCACGTTGCCGTTCCTACTCCTACCCACTCCACGATAATGATGGCAATCAGACCCTCAGAAAGGATTTCAGGAAATTCTCTCGCCTTTTTGTCGGCAGCCGGGGCGGCGGTGGCGGACGCCACAAACACCGGTCGCCTCGTCGTTCTCGCACTCACGGCAGCTGTATAGTCGCCCTTTCCTCTTTCGCGCCGTCCTCTCCTCCCTGTCCCTCTAATCGCTTCGTCACGCTTTCTTACGTGGCCGATGTATGGCGATCGCAAAACATATATCCAAACCCGCTCGCTTTTCAATAATTTAACGTGAAACGTGACACGCCGTCTCGCGCGATAACGCCTTGCGAGAAATCGCAAATGTTCCATGTTCTCTAGAACATTTTCCATACATCCGATCGCATCAGATTCGAGAATTTCAGCAAGAAATCTGTATATTTAGTAATAAACGTGGATTATACGTTGTTAGATTCTGTTGAAATCTAAAGATAGTTTAGGTTTTCTTAAACATAGCTAACTTGAATAGTTATGTCTGTGTAATTCGTTTTGAATTTTGAATTTTATAATTAATGTGATAATTTTTAACAATTTTATGCGATTCGTAATTATTTACGAATTATTAATTACGTAATTATTCGTGATTTATTTTTTATATGCTTCCTTACAAATACGATTTAAAAAATAACATACGTCTATGCTTTTCAGTTTTTACACTTTTTTACACGCCTTGCAGCTTTATTTAGATATAGGTGTCTCTAATATATTCTATAAAAACATCCCTCTATATAATTTTGAATTATATTCCAAATTATTGCAAAGTTGATTTTGTTTAATTTTATTTTACAACAAGCAATATCTTCTTTTTTTTTTTTTTGCGTCAGACATGGATTGTTCATAATAAAATATCTGTCTTTCTATATTATTGCCGAAGATTTATCAATGTGTTTTGGCGTTAGAAGTACATATATTATTATATATAAAAATTATTAAATGCCATACATGAGAAATATGCTGTGTTAAGAGAAATGAATATTACAAGAATTTTTATCGTATGTACAGTGATAAATCCCGCGATTATTTCATTGGCAAATTATAAGAGAGAAAGTATTGTATTAAAGTAGTACTACACTAGCAATAAAATTTATGATAATCAGTTGCACCCTCGCGAGGAATTAATCATCGCAGCTGTAATGACTGCATATAACACACGGTGACTCTGCTTCGTAACTAATGCGTACGATGTAGCGTAAAGTTCATTTTATCCCAGATTTTATCAGGGTTCACGGTCCGCGATTTTCAATCAGTTTTACGTATCTGCAACGTAACTCGTATGTTAGAGTCGCAATTTTTGACAGCACTCTTTTTCCTTTCTCGCAAATTAATATATTGATCATAGCATCGAAAAATATTTATATTAATTTTCATATGATGTTAACCAATTTGAAAAATTGATATACTGCAATATTTTTCGACGAAAGAATCTATTTTCGTTGAAAACTGCAACTTAGAGAATTTATCATTGAAATTAAAATAGTGGCTTGTTGAGGACACGTTGCATTTTTTAAATTCGTCTCATAAATTATTTTGTAGCACGGAAAGAGAGAGAGAGAGAGAGAGAGAGAGAGAGAGAGAGAGAGAGAGAGAGTTCGTCTTTACCATAAAAATTTATGACACATTTTTCCGTATTTTGTATGTGTTTCTTATAAAATTGAAATGCGAGCAGATTTTCTCCGAAGTTACATTGACAATTCTCAAATAACTCGTCAAGCGGGATTTGTCATCTAATTGTTCCCCCTTCGATTAACGATGTCAATGGCTTATCAAGACGAATAAAGATCTATTTTTTTTTTTTTCCCCGGAAGTGACGACACGGGGTGACGTCGCAGAAATCGACGGGCGCGTCCCCCGTCGGCGACGAGCGAGAGCGAAGGAGAGAGAGTCATTAGCTAGTTAATCATGCGTTATCGTTGTGTGCTTAATGTTCCGTCAATGAAGGAGTGACTGGGGAGTGAGCATTGGAAAAGGGAGTCTTTTGGCAGTCGGCCCTCTGCCGCCCACCTCACCCTTTTTCTAGCTTTCCTTGGCTCGCAGTCAATATTGTCAGCGTGCACCGCAGCGTGCAAGCAACAGATCACGCACTACCACACTCGACACAATCTCGACCCTCACCTCTTTGTCGCGCGGTTAAAGAGCCCGTTTCTTTTCCAACTAATGGAGGTGACGGGGTAGCTTTAGCGTCGACGCTTTAACGCTAAAGGGCCAATCTCACAGTCGCAGCTTTTACCGCGTTCCTAGGAAGCGCTGAGTGCTTCCAGGAAATCCGAGGAGAGATTAGTAACTATTAATTTCTTACATAATATAACTGAATTATAACTGAAGTTTCTCGAAAATTTTATAAATCAGACACTAATATAAGATATATATAATCCATGGATTTAATAATTAAAAATTAAAAGGAATGAGAAGGTAGAATAATCATATAACGTATTAAAAACTAATTAAACTTCACGATTTCTTAATTAAATACTTATTTGACGTTCTAAGGAATAAACGAATAAAAAATCAAATAATCTTTTCTTTGAGAAAAAAATTCAAAGAATTAAAGAGATTATATGATTCGAGAATTTAGGAACTCGAAATCTAAAGAGATTGCGAAAAGATATATAATAATATATAAAAATATTCACTTTAGAATAACAAATTAATACAATATAATATAAATCGTTTTTTTTTATATCATTAATGTTATCGAAACATGACAATCGCAAGTTAAAATGATCCAAGTATAGAACAATGCATAATATTCTTATCGGGGAGATAATTATTTACGAAATATGAATATTTGCAACCCCAAATAAAATGTCTTTAGCAACCAGAGGGATGAAAACAACACGCGAGACATCTGTCACGTTTCAGGCAAACTAAAATAAGGAATGATTTCGTAATATAGTGCCATCTATTCAGGGGTCCAAGAAACCTGGAGCAATTTTGCGCGCGTACTTAATCGACGACGTGTTTCGCTATTGATTTAAAACATTTTGCCAAAGATGCTGGTATATGTTCGGGCACTTGTATCCCGTGTGCCTTCATCATCTTCTTAACCGATCACCGTTAATGTTCGCACATTCACCGTTCGTCGACAAATTTATCACGATAAGATTTTTGCAACAAGAGATATAACCAACTGTATTAATATTTATATTAATCTGAATTTAATTGTTCAGAAATAAATTTGCAGAAAAAATTCTATTTATATATATATATATTTTTTTAGTTTTATCAATATCTTCAATACCATTCTTTTTACAAGTCAAACGGTTAACAAGGTGAATTAGCAGAAACAGGATACTTAAATATTATATATCCTCCCCCCTCCTTTCTCTCTTTTTCTCTGAAAGATACAATAGATTAAGCTTTTACTTTAAACATGAAATAATTCCATAGTTAGGCCATAGTTTTAGCTTTAACACGAATGCTGTCTTATTGTCGTTACATAGGTTTTCACCCCGTAATTATCGCGCAATCAACGAAGTCCGTTGCCGGGACATGTAAAGCGCTCACGCGGGCGATCAGGCGGGCGTGAATTAAAATTTATCGCTTAATACGATCTACCGAGGATCGGATTCATACGAAATTATCCTCGGTATTGTAGGTACACACATGCACATCCTTACGCGATCACGTAATAAACCTGCGTCGCAGGGCGGGGGTCGCTCTCGCTCGAGTTTTCGTCGAGTCACGCGGGGGGAAAAAAAAACTTTTTCCCTCGCTCTTTTTTCCTCTCTCGTTCCTCTATCTTTTTTCTCCCTTGTTTTTCTCCCCATTCCCCCGATAATATTCGCACTTACGTACCGTCGTTCCGTCTCGCTCTTGCGTTCTTCGATGCGTTCTTATATATCCTTCCTCTCTCGTTCTCTCTTTCTTTCTCGCGGAGGGTTCTCTCTCGCTAGCAACGTCCCCGCTAACACGCTCCTCTCACCAGCCAGACTAGCCGCGGCAGTTAGTGGCTTAACGAGGTTATTTCACGACGTCGGGTGGGTGGGCCATAGGTCGCGCGAGAATGAATAATGATCCGTTCGTGGGGCCGGCGAGCGACCTCGCTTCCTCGCTACTCCTTGACGTGTGCTGGTAATAGACGCTGAAAGCGCGCGAGAGTATCGGAGAAGGGCGAGGATACGATGTACAGCCGTTTTATAGTAAAGACCTCGAAACGGAAATCCGAAAATTTAAAGAGATTCCGGAAGAAGTCCGCCGAACTGCCGACCGTACGTCGTTTAACGTATATAAATACAATTTCAGCGTAAATTACAAGGCTGTACGTCGTCGAGAAATTATCGCGATGCGACTGTCTGTTACTATTAGGTGTACAACTTTGCTTCCGCCGTTTTCCTATAGATGGCTTTAGCGGTAAGTAGTGGTCGAAATAAATATTCTAGATCATAGACGTCATGCAATACACTTGGGCATCTGTCAACATAACCCCATAGAAACTATATTCTCGAATGAAAATGTCAGTTTACGAGCCAAATTCTCATCATTTGCGGGACGTTTTAATTTTCTGCTTCAATATGAAGAAATCTGCGGCTGAGACTCATCGAATGCTCTCAAATACTTATGGTGAAGCCGCTATTAGTGAAAGAACGTGTCGTGAGTGGTTTCGACGCTTCAAAAACGGTGATTTTCACGTCGAAGACCGGCATAGCGGTGGAAGAAAGAAGGTTTTCGAAGATACAGAATTGGAGGCATTACTTAATGAAGACTCGAGTCAAAGTCAAAAAGAATTGGCACGATCATTGGGAGTGACTCAACAAGCAATTTCAAAACGGCTAACCAGTTTTTTACAAGAAAGCCTCGAATTTTGAAAAAAAACGGCGGAAGCAAAGTTGTACACCTAATAAATAATTTAACCAATTTATAATAGCTTAAACTGTCGGATTCCCAAGATCCGACTAGGAAAGCAGAAGTTTAAGAAGTCGAAACGGATTTCGACGATTTGAATATCGTGCAGAGCTGGGGTTGCACGAGATACCAAGACTAGTTCTGGTCTTGTCTTGATCTTGTCTTGAATTTCAAGAATGATATAATTTAAAATGATATGATATAATTTAAATTAATTATCAAGACAATACCAAAACAAATTATAAAGATTCTTGATCTTATCGAGAAGTCTTGGTTTTTAAAAAAAGTTATCTAATTGTTCCCGATCTCTGAACGGAGATTTTAATTAATATGGAAATAGAGACGAGAAAGACAAAAAATTTTATTTATTGTTAGTAAATAAAAACATTTATAAATTTAAAAACTTTAAAAAATTTAAATTTAAAGAGTCTGCGCATCATTATCATTACACACTTTAATGTGACATAAAAATAGCGCAAATTAATTACTTTATATTACTTAATTTATAAAGTTTAATTTCAATACTTACGTTTAAAAATATATCTATCGCTTTTTGTTTTTCTGACAATATTTTATTTTTCATTGCTTTTAATCCAAATAAATCTTCATATGCTTTTTTATGATCTTTCTCCAAATGTTTTTTTAATCCAGTAGCGTTACTATTTTTCATTTTTATTTCTTTAGTCACATTTTCTTTTTGACATAATAAACATATGCCGATTTTTTCATTGTTTCTTGTTTCATACTTAAAATAAGTTTTCTATGTGCATTGTTTAACTGCACTTACTTCCGAACTTTCATTATCACTTTCGGAAATGTTTGCATGTTCAGAAGAAGAACTTGGTTTTCGTTTTTAGACTGCGTCTGCACAATCGAGACGCGAGCATACGCAGTAAAGAACAAACGAAAATCGTGCTCGGCGCTTCGGATAACAGAAGAAATCAGTTATACTTACTATTTTCTGTTTTTTATCAAGCTGACAAATAATTTAGTGTTAAATAAAAACTGTTAATAAAAATCAAGGCAGGACAAGACAAGACAAGATCTTTGATACAAAAATCCTCTCAAGACCAAGACAAGATTAAAATTTTCAAGACCAATACAATATTTTTGCGAATATTGTCTTGTCTTGGGTCTCGTGCAACCCTATGCGGAGCAACGGAAAGGGAGCTTTTAACTTATTTCTATACTTATCAAGAATGATGTTTTGCATATTCTTGAAAAATAAAATCGATTGCGATAACGAGTATCGAATTATTAGGAAAGCGGCAGTATTTATTTTTGCGCAAAAGGTTCTCCCTCGCCCATCATAATTACTGCTTAATTAAAGTCTCGATTATCATATTGCGTACAATGACGCGATATGGAATCGGTGATCGTCAAATATAGCCGGCCGCATTCGACGTTGTCGAGAAGAACAAAAGAGAGAGAGAGAGCTCGCGAAGCGAGAGAACCGAACGAATAGCCCTGTCGCGAAGATAAGGCAGCGGCAGGAGCAACCCTGGGCCCTTCGAAGCCGCTCGCGCCATGCTCTTTGTTGCGAAGCGCAATAATTGTGCGGGAGGGCGACTCGCCAACGATGCCTGGGGGGAGGGGGCGGGGGGGGATAGCAGGGCTGTCGACGCTGAAACGAAGGGGGCACGCGGAGGGGGTGACAGCACGCGCCGGAACCGGAACTGAGAGTCGTGTGTCCCCGCCGTTCCCGGGCGGAACTATCATGATTAGTCACGGGGCCTGCAACGAGCCGTAGGAGAACTGCGCGAGCAGGAAGACCGGAACCCCGTGGAGATATCCCAGAATCGGCCGTGCGCGATCGACTTGAACGACGCGTACGAAAGAAAGAGAAAGAGAGAGATAGAGAGAAGCGAGGGCATAGGGATAAAACTCTCATAGCAAAAATGCTATGATTCATTGTGTCAAATAGTAATAATCGCGGTTTTTTTTTAAACTGATTAATGGGAAAGGAAACGTCTTAAAATAAACGTAATGTACGTTGAGCATTGAGAATACATAATGTATGTATTCTCAAAAATTATTTCTACGAATCAAGATGCAGTTGATTTTGAGCGAGAATTTGTCAAAATCGTATTGTAACTTGTCAGTTAGTAAAAAATGAAATATTCGCGCGTATAGAAGTGTTCATCAGATGCTCGAAAATAAATATTTGAGATATTGAAAATTAAAAATTAAAAGTTTTATACAGTTAAATAGTATTTTATATAGTTTAATAGTATTTTTTAAATAATTTTTTTTTTTATAGCAAATATAGAAACGCGAATTATAAAAAAATTTAGATTTTGATGCTACGGACAAGTATATGAAAAGGTGGTATTTTTATCTATTAAGAAACTTAAGTTATATAATTCAATTATTGATATTCTTAAATCAATCACGTACGCATTTACTTCAATGTATAAAAATCCGCGCATTATTATACTCAATTATCTAGCGAGTAGAAATTCACGCTCGATCCAAGGAAAAATTCCACACTAGGGCGGAAGTCAAGCCGCGTCTCGCGTCTCTGAGGGTTCTTAATGTATTCCTTCCATTTTTTAGAAGCGAGACGGTTACGATTCTCTGACCCTTAGTCACCCTCGAACGCTGGGAACGAGGGTGGACTAGTCGCAGTTACCAGTGCCGCTGGTGGCGGAAGCGAAGGGGCTCGCGGAGGTTCCCGGATAAAGGGCAAAAGGGATCACGCGCGGAGAGAACCAAAGGGGGCCGCCGGATTGTAGCGCCAGCGTGGGGTGTTCGAGACCCATAACCACCCCCTAGGTTAACCGATACCGGCAATTATCAACGCGTCTCGGTCACCGTGATCCTCCCTTTGCTGGCGCTATATCCGCAACTGTATACAGACAGAGAATGTTTCTAAATTGATGTTACAAAATCCAACGATATATATTCTTCGACAAATTTGAAATATATTTTTCTTATTTCGCTGAAAATTTGGTTTTTGAAACAGAACTTAAAAATTTCCTTAATCGCTATTCAAAATTCTCTATCTAAAATTTATTAATAAACAGATCACATGCGTTATATTCAGGTTTGGGAAAGTTACTTTATAAAAGTAACTCGTTACCGTTACCGTTATTTTTTCTAAAAAGTAACTCGTTACCGTTATTCGTTACCAATTTTAAAAAGTAACTCGTTACCGTTACAGTTACTAAAAAGTAACGAGTCGTTACAATTTCCGTTACTTTTTTACAATACAAACTAATAAATTATTTTGCATGAGAAAAACTTTTAAAAAATTGTACGCAAGATTTCATTCAAGGTTTATTACAAAATAAATTATTAAATTTTATCGAAATTTTTTATTAATTTTTAATAAAATTTGTTGCTCCATAGTATCATCATTTAAATGTCCTCTTTGTGGTGTTAATACAGAGCCACCGATGCTAAACATTCTTTCTACAGATGCACTGCTTGGTAGAGCTGTATTATATTTAATAAAAAGTTTTTAAGTTTTGGATAGTCGTTTAACATTTCTATATTACAATTATTTGATTTTAAAAACCGTTGCAATTCTTCTTGTTCAGATTCATTTTGCACCGTTTTTTGCTCAAAAATGAAAAAATCATCGTGATCGTCAGATTTTCCAGCTTTTGAAGAATTTTCAGTTGATCGGATTCCCAATAAATCCTCCAAGTAATTTTCAGCACGTTTTCTTTTTTCTCCGGTTAACCAGTTTAACTTAAATTTTGGATGTAAACATGCTGCTATTATTAATTCTTTTGTTTCAAATATTGTAAGAAATCTAAAATCAAATATAGTAAATTAAGCGACATTGTTTATTTTATTGAAATTAATACTTTTGAATCAATAGTTTAAAATAAAATAATATTTTTCAATTAAATCCTTATTTAAAATTAAATAACATATGTATTAATCAAATTAATAAGTTACCTTTTATTTAAACCTTGCTGAATAGCTTCAACTAATGAATGGCAATCTATAAGGTCAGATTTATTGAGATTTTCTAATTTTCGTTGCAAGGTACTTAGAACTGGTAGTAAATGAGATTACAACATAATAAGAATGCTAATTGGTCGATTTGCTTACGGCTTTACGGTTAAGATAAAAATTTTATCACGCACAATAGCAAGAATAATATCTTAAATAAATCAAGAAATTTGAAAAAAGTAACGATAAAAGTAACTGTTAAATTCGTTACTCGTTACCGAAAAATGTAACGAAGTTACTTTTTCGGTTACAAATAAAATTTGTAACGCCATTACCGTTACAGTTACCGAAAAAAAGTAACTGTAACGGTAACGGCGTTACAAGTAACGCGTTACTTCCCAACCCTGGTTATATTGCACAATAATACAAGATGGAATCTTACAAAGAACAATTAAATGAGAAGTTGCTTTATCATCGTCTGATACTTCTCCGATTCTTGTTTGTCTTTTCTGTTGCTTTTTCATAATACTCATAATACGCGAAAATACAATTAATTATAATTGCGCGTGCACTAATTATCAAAAAACGACGCGGTAATTTGTACGGCACTCCCGGACATCAATCATACGCAATGCGTATCTTTTTATATATATTGTAACGACAGAATAAAAGTTATTAAAGAGCAAAAATTATGCACGCGCGAAGATACGATCTGCTCTGTATTCGAAAATTGCGTAACAAAATTAATACATCATTCGCCGTTATTTTTGTTGTAAAATATGATAATATGGATATATTTTTAAAACGATTACTCTATTTCGTGTTATAATATCGATAAATATAGATAAATTTACTAATGTTAAAATTAAGAGTAAATATGCGCAGAGAGTATAATATCTAAAAATATATCGTTACTTTACTGATTCGCGCAATTGATCGAATAAAGTACAAATGTTTCAACAGAGATAATCAACAGATACAAGTGACTAATTTAGAATACGCAATTGAGATAAATATTGAAATACCGGATTAACAACGATTTCTATTTATTAATTGAGCACATCACGACACTATTCGATTGAAATCTATCATACGGATAGTTGGAAAAACAACGAGGAATTACTAATTACGTCATTCGGCGCTTGTGTTTTACGACATATATACGCACCATTGTTTACCTTCACCTTGTTATTATACACGCGGCGACACTCGAGATAGTCGTGCGAACAACTTTATATGTCGTACATTATTATCTCGCAGAATATGTTAGCGACAAATATTACACGATGCTGAACACGCGAGGTCATTCTGTATAATTATAATTATTATAATTAGCGATTTTTAATTCACGTAAGTAAAAATTTGTCCATTTGTTTATCGATGATTTATTAAAATAGATGTATATTTGTGATTTATTAAATCAAAATCTATTGCGCGAATAATATATAAAGCGACAATATATATATATATATTTTTAGATATATTCTGCGTATATAATTACCGTTAATTTTAACATTAATACATGCGTTTATATTACCGTTACAATTTTTATTAATATTATAATAAGCATCTATTAACAACAAAAGTAACACCGAGTGATTAATTTGGCAGCCAGATTTTCGAGTGCGGATCGTATGTCTTCGTGCGTGTATAATTTTTGCATTGTTTTTTTGTTAGAATATAAAGAGATGTTATGTGATTAATGGGGTGATTACGATAACTGTGGCCCCCTATTTGAAAGATCGTTTCTGAAGACATTTTTGACGAGAAACACGGGAAATATAGTAAAAAAAATTTCCGACCAATAGTTTTCGAGATATATCACTTTAAAGTATTGGACATGATAATAAAACTTTATAAAAACGGACCCAACAATGTTGACCTTGATATATGTTGTCAAGATCATGATCCTGAGTAACTTTTCCTTATAACTTAATCGGCGGTCTCTTATAATTTTTGAGATATTTAAAGTTAAAGTTTAATTCGAAACGAAAATTTGGTTTGGGTTATATAACGTAACCCAAACCAAATTTTAGTTTTAAATCAGAAATAGGTTTGGGTTAGGTTATATCTTTCGGAAGTGGAGCCCCACCGCAGGGGGGGCGAAACCCACTGCGTCCACGCATATACTTTACAATGCGAAGCGAGGAAATTAAAATAAATAAAAAAATTAAACAAATTTTAACAAAAAAATGTCTATATTTTGAAAAAATATTGAATAAAAAATAAATCAAGAAGATACTCGCGACAGTGATCTTCACAACATGTTAAGGTCAAGGTCATTGGGTCCGTTTTGTAACGTTTTATTATCATGTCCAATACTTTAAAGTGATACATCTCGAAAACTATTGGTCGAAAATTTTTTTTACTATTTTTCCCGTGTTCCTCGTGAAAAATGTCTTCGGAAACGACCTTTCAAATAGGGGGCCACAGTTATCGTAATCGTGCCTGATTAATGTTCGCGAGTGCCATATAAAATATAAAGTATCAATTGTAATTAATTATGTATTTCTGCGTGTGAGTGAAGAAACAACAGACGATAAACAAGAAGAAGGAGGAAGCCCGGGATGGCATCAAATGATTAGAGATTAGAAATTTATAACTTGAATTTATCATATTGTTTGTAAAATTAATTGTTCATTTAATTGCTCTCCATGATATGATCTGTATATCATTATTGTATAATATATATGAATCTCTAGATTTTATCTTGACATATTTCAAATATTTAATAAATTATTTATAATAATATCAATATTTTTGTAGATACATGTGTGTATATAAAATATTTCAATATTATGGGAAATTTATAATCATTTAGTTTACTTGTATGAAAAATAAATTTGTATTAATCACATGTTTCTCTCTCTTTCATACAAACGTATATTTAAACTTACATAAAAAAAAAAAAAATTAACTTATTTTATTAGAGAATATAGAAAAATTTTTCCTTTCTTTGATAAATGTAAAATACAATTTTTAATAAATATTTTTTATAAATATTTTTATTTTTGCATGAGATATAAGAATAGTCACAATGTTCTTACGCATACATTTAAAGTTACGCGTAAATATTTCTAAAGTTTACATAAACAAAGCTCCTTCAAATCCTGACTTGAATTATTTTTTCCCTCAAGCAGTTTTTTTTTTCCATATAATACCAATTTTGCATAGAAGAAATTTGTGATGTGTGTGAGATTTGATTAATCCTAACACGATAGCTTTCGTTTCTTTTTCGATGTTATATGCAGCTTTTAGAGCATTCGTGTCTGTACTACTTTATGCACGTTTAAACGCTAGTGCTTAATATAGATGAGAACCAATTTCTGTCATCATCTATAGATGAGTAAATTTCTACAGCAGGGGTAGATAGGTGGAGCGGTATTCTTTCATGTAGCACCGTCTAGAACGTTCATTCTCTCTTGATATATTCCGTGCAATTAGGTAGATGAGAGGCAATGTTACGCTTGTACGACACGAAATATCACCGTTTAAAACTCCTTCGGTAAAGGATTCTAATTTGTCGGGGTTGAAATCGTCGCTTTGATTTAATGGTGTCGCAGAGGGGCAATTTACGGCAAGAAAATTCAAATGTAATTGTTTAAAATAAAACTGGCCAATAATTAAAGGAATTTTTTATAATTCTTTAAGAGAAAGTATTATAAAATCAATTAATATGATTGGCAATTTATTTTTTATTTTATTATATTGCGAATAAAAATATTCCATAGATAGAGTAGATTACATTAAGCAACTATAGCTGTTATTTTATATTTATGTTTAATTTAAGACAGCTGTTTTGGAATACACATATTTAAAATATCAAATCATGAAACACGGATTTAATTGCATTACATTAAAATGCGAATTGAGCTAATTAATTTATATAGAAATAAATACGTGCGCGCACACACGTATCTAAGTGTGCCGTTTATTTCTCATGGTAAAAAGGTTAACACGCGTGCAGCGACAAACACGACGTCGGCACGCGTGTGTCACCGCGTCTTGTCAAACATCAATTACGTGTGCAAACAAGCTAACATAGAGGGATGGTGCTCGATCAGCAAACATTAAATACATGCATTACCCTGCATTGCTGACACAATGACCGACACTATCGCTGACCCTCAACTTTATTCGGGCTAGTGCAGATTATATAGAAAAATATATATATAAATTAAAAGAGATAAACACGAACAATATTTCTATATTTAACATTCTATTACTGTAGATAAGATTACAATCTACTTGAATGTAGATAATTGTTTAAAGTAATGCATTTGCAAAAGTATCTCTTCAGCCGATTGTTTTGATCTTTTACGTTACGTGAGTTAATTATAAAAATTAAATTAAATTAATGTGATTAGAAAATAATATTTATACAAATAATTTTTTATTGATATAAAACATAGATGTATTCCGAAACTTGTCCTAAATTAAGTTTTAAGAATTAAATATGAGATGAGAATTACATACAAATGTTTAATATAATTTTTTATGTATCTATTACGAGCCATAATTGTAAATAATAGATCAAGTATTAACATTAATAATCAATTACATTTGTTCTTTCTTTTAATATTGATGTAATTAGTCTTGACCAAATATTACACATATGTACAATATATATAATATAACGAAGAGAAGGAGAGAGAGAGAGAGAGAGAGAGAGAGAGAGAGAGAGAGAGAGAGAGAGAATTGAAAAAGTAGTTGCGACCCCAAAAATTATTCGCCAATACTTTTTTTTTAAATTTCTTCATCCTTTTCAATATTTCATTATTCAGGAATTATTATATAGTATAATATTGGTAGTAATCAATTGTTTTGCATCTTCTTTTTTAATTCAATATATTATTTCTTAAGAATTATTCTATACATTATTAATGTTAATAAATATCTATCTGTCGTACTTTTATCCGACTTTCCACTACTGTAGAAGACATCGTGTAGTTAAAATATATGATGTCAAAATACATCATGCGGCATATCGCGAGTTCAGCGTAGTCGGTGGTTTTAATCCCGGAGAAGCTTTTGTGCCGCACAAAATTTGTGCTTCACGTTTGCATCGAAATTCTGTCGCGCGTACCATAAGAGCAAGAGCCGAAATTTCGCGGAGAATCCAATTCCTTTGTCGACACATCCGTATCTCGCGAGAATTATAGCCAAGCTAAGGGTATAGGTATGCGGCACGAAACGGCCCGACTTAAAATCTAAGTAGTCGCGCATCCCTCGGAGCAGGCCACAGATAGGGGAAGATAGAGGTAGCCTGCGGGGATCGTAGAGGGTTGCCCAGGATAGCAGGGAGAGAAACGTGGGACGGTGGCAAGTGAGTGGAAAGGGGTTAAAGGGAGAGGGGAAGGAGAAGAGGGATGCTGGGATGCCGAGGGGAGCATCCGGGATCTCGGAGGGTACATGGGGCGGTCGGTTGTCATGGATACGCTCCCGGCTAACCCTGTAACCGCTCCTCCCTCGTCATTCTGCATTTTCGCAACTATCCGCCGCCATCATCGACCCACCATCTTGTCTCGAACTCTACGAATCTCGTCAAAATTTTGAGACGGTTCTTCGAGATACACGGATGTAACTAAAGATTTCCCTTAAACTGCATGATCGTGTAAAAAGATACGGTAACGTACAATTGTAGCGATAAACGAAAGAAGAAAAATGGTCGAATAATTTTAAGAATTGTGATGATGAGAGTAAAATATCGAATATTGAATTTTCATGCAAAAAATAGTTTCGAAAATAATGTTAGTCTAATTGTCAAGCATCATAAAAATTATAATGACATGTTTGTGTAATATTGTATCAATTTTAAATGTTTTTATATTTGCTCCATATTCAGTATAAATGATTTATATATTTAAGAAATCTAAGAATAGATGCAGGATTCGTATTCATTTTTGTGCCATTGATATAAATTATTTTTTATTTTTATTACATCTTGAAATACAATCTATAGAAAAAGATATGAAGTTAATCAATATTAATAAAACTCATCAATATCATTAGATATTGATACTTAACAAGTCTGCGTATTAGTGTATTATATTTCTAGAGACATATCATAAAACTATTGTAAATAAAATTAAACTGTCAATTGAGAGAGAACGTTGCAGATATCACTTTGCAAATTAGCAGACATCGTTTTGTGGTTACACGGATATCACGTTATGCGATAGTATTCAATAACAATAACGTTATTTCAGCCAATTATTTCAATGACCTTACTGTGAGCGTGAGGCGAATTAACGAAAAACCTGTAACGGTGCGAGTGAGAAAAACGGAGCGCGCGAGCAGCATTCTCGATCTGGATTCGCGCGATCCAGAATTCGCGTTGGCGGAAGGATCGATCGATCGGCAGGGTAACTGCGGGTGACCGCATCGTGCCGTTAAACGTATCCACCATCGGGCGAGACGAAAGTTTCGGGTGAGTCGCCGATAAATTTCGGTAACGGCGAGCAGGATATTGCTGCGGCCGTGGAGAGCAGTCGACGAGCGTTTTGCTCGGCTGGCAGCGATGCAACACCCTCGCATCGCGCAACACGATTCCCCGTCGTATTCGAACATCCCTCTCCTATCTCCCCCCCCCCTTCTTCATCTCCCTCGTCCTCCTCCTCCATCTCTTGTTCCGTCGTCCTCCTCTTCCATTCCCGCCGTCTCCTCGCGGTCCTCGCGGGCGTGGGCGGCAGATAACGTGATTTACACTGGCCGGGTAATTAATGTCCTCGGCGACCGGCGCTTTAAAAAAGCAATCGGAAATCGGCGACAACGAAGAGCAACAGTCAGCCCGCCGGCTGCTGCTACTGCCGGATGACAAATTATCACGCGCGAGACTGTTGCCCCGGTTTTTTTTTTCGCGGTTCTCTTGGCATGGGAGAACATCGCGCGCGGTCTGACACTCGTCTCTACCGGTACTTAATAATTTTGGGGAGAGATATCGCGCGACACCGTTATTAAAAGCGAAAACGCCACGCTGTATTTTATTTTATTTTCAATATAAATTTTACATTATTCGAAAAAATAACGATGAATCCATTAATATGGTGAAATTGTTCTTCGCATAACAAATGATGTTTCATTTCGCGAACGGTTGACAGGAAGAGCCTTCAATAGCGAAAATAAAAATTAAATCGCAACAGCTCTTTGATAATATAGCTGTGCAATAGATAAGATTTTAAAATATTGACAGTTAAATATTATAGTGATATATTATTTTTTTTCTTACTTTGAGAAACAAAAGAAAGATTTCTGCAAATATTTAATATAAAATCTAACTGCTGTATAGTAATAATTTTTTCTACGGTTTTATAAAACAAAAATTTTGTATTTTACAATATCCAAGGTTAATTATATGAATATTAAAATTAAATATGAATATTGAAAATCAATAGATATATATACGAGGGTGGATCGAAAAGTAACTTGGTTTGTGGATGTTTTTTTTTTTTTTTTAACAAAATACAACTTAAATTTTTAAAACCATTGTCTGTTATTTTGAACCAAGTTACTTTTCGATTTATCCTTGTACATCAGACATTTAATATGAACCCAGACAGCACAAGGATGTCCTTAGGACGTCCAAAGGGCATCCAGGACATACATGTAGGATATCCTCAGGATATCCCATTGTAATCCTCAGATCTCCTCTGAATGTCCTGAGGAAGAGTAAACGATAGCCGTATATTAACCTCTAAAAAATCCAGGGAGATCCTGTGGAACATTCTAAGGATTTTTATAGGATATGTTAGGGATATTTTTCGTATGTTTCAAGGAGCAAATTTTAAAATTTAAATATAAATTAAAATTATGTTTTGTTATTTACTGCCAATATTAAAAATCTAATATTAAAAATAGTTCACCGTTCTTTAATATTTGAGGCTTTCGTGCTGTACATGAATATTTTAGGTTTGGCTACCGGGTTTGAGTTGTGTAATATTTTCTAAACAATCCAATATCTGAATTCCCTATGTTGGGATTGCATCAGAAATTGAACTGATAGAAAATAATTACATTTGTAATTTCCTGTCAGTTGCTCTTTGCAAGCTTTATATAATTCTCATGACCAAATCTCAAATACGAGTTCGCGTGTCGCATAGCGGTAAACAAACAAACTAGCGGTTGAATACTATTGTTTGTAAAGTTTTTGGAATGTTGCGAACAGTAACAATTCTCATGAAATATTAAATAAATAATAATTTTGGATATATGAAAATGTGCGCATCATATTCAATTATTAATATTAAACGAAATTAATGTTAACAATTAATTGCACATGTATATGTCCTCTGGAAATCCAAAAGACATCCAATATAATAGACAGGGCAGATATATCCTACAGACATTCAGGGGTTATCCAGTGGACATTTATAGGACATTTAATACTTATTATAATACTTAAGATTTCTAAATTATATTAAATAGCCGACACAACTAAAAATAATTATGTATGCATATTAAATTTTTATAAATATATTTATAATGATATCTTAAAACATCCTACAAATGTCCTGAACCGTCCTGGACATATTCAGGATGATCCTGAGGATGTTTCGTGCTGTCTGGGAACATGCAAATCGTAAATCGTTAAAGCGCGTTCGCGACTCTGTGAAATCTTAATGTCGCGTGTGCTTCATTGTCGTTATCATTGTGGGAAAATGCGAGGGCAAATGCGGCTCTTGCTCTCATTAACCGTATTACGTCATCGCGACGCATATCAGAAACGATCGATGGTATCTCCGCGGTACTTGTACCGGTATAAACTTGCGAGTAATCAGGTTGCGTGTGTCTTTCCACGCGTTTGTGCGTGACCTTACGCTCGGCGTTACAGCAACAACTATTTCGCATCGTCAAGCAATGAATTACACTTTCATGCATATCTCACGCTTGCATGTTTGCTTGATGTATTTGCCCCCCCAAAAAAATGTCAAATCTAATATTAATATTCTATTATATTATTTAATAAACTTTGATATATGAAAAATACTAATTGTCTTGACAAAGTTGAGACATAAGCTTCTGTTTCTTTCTCTCTCTAGAAAGAAAAGAATGACACTACATTTCACAGATACGTTAATGTAATGAAAATAATGAATGATAGCAGATATATAAATTTTTTAGTTTTCTTAAAAATGGAGTTTTATACGAAAAAAAAAAAAAAAAAATGTTAATGCACATATTAGGTGTACAACTTTGCTTCCGCCGTTTTCCTATAGATGGCTTTAGCGGTAAGTAATGGTCGAAATAAATATTCTAGATCTAGATCATAGACGTCATGCAATAAACTTGGGCATCTGTCAACATAACCCCATAGAAACATTAGTCGATTTGTGTCTGCATCATAAAGCTATTCTCGATTGAAAATGTCAGTTTACGAGCCAAATTCTCGTCATTTGCGGGAGGTTTTAATTTTCTGCTTCAATATGAAGAAATCTGCGGCTGAGGCTCATCGAATGCTCTCAAATACAATACTTATGGTGAAGCCGCTATTAGTGAAAGAACGTGTCGTGAGTGGTTTCAACGCTTCAAGAACGGTGATTTTCACGTCGAAGACCGGCATAGCGGTGGAAGAGTTTTCGAAGATGCAGAATTGGAGGCATTACTTAATGAAGACTCGAGTCAAAGTCAAAAAGAGGGAGAAAGTAGTGGCCAGCGATGGACAATACTTTGAATCATAAATGTATAACCAGTTTTTTACAATAAAGCCTCGAATTTCAGAAAAAAAATGGCGGAAGCAAAGTTGTACACTTAATACTTTTGGCTTATTTTAAGTTACCGTATCATCATTAATTTCTCTCGCATAAATATTGATGAGAAAGACTCGAGATTCTTATAGAAAATAAAAATAAGAAAAAAAAAATGCTTACCGGTGATGGAGGCGGTGGGCGAAATGGTGGACGGGTTGGCGCGCGGTGGCGGCGAAAACGCACCCGCGAGGTAACCACTGCGATCGGCGAGGGCTTGTTTCGCCTTGTCGACGCTCTCCTTGAGCCGTTGAAAAGTGCTGCCGCAGGTGAGGCCGCGGTACGGCCAGTTCTCCTGCTTGACGCCGGCCGCGGTTACACCGGCGGCGGCCGCGGCCGCGGCACCGGCCCCGGAGGCTCCCTTTAATTCGAGCGCACCTGCGTACGAACAGCTAGCGCTGTCGTACATCACCAAAGAGCCCCTGCAATCCAGGATTATCTTTGTAAATGATCAAAAGATTTGCCATTAGCGATAATAACTTGTGACATAGAAGTAGAATTGATCAGGCTGTCTTTAAGTAAATAAGAAATTTTTTAACAGTACGCGGATTGAATCTCTCTCTCTCTCTCTCTCTCTCAGTAGAATTACGAAAATTTGAAAATTATGGGCGTATGGTCTTTTTCTTTCATTCATCGATTCGGAAAGAAGTCTCAACGAGAAACATCTGTACATCGACGTTGACTCCGTTTCGTTCAATTGAGCACTTCCTGTAGAATATTAACATTGCAACTCTCAAAAGTAAAGTTTGCGTCATCGTACGAATCAACTAGCAGAATACTCTTAATAGTACGTCAGTAGTTTAATTTCCGAGTTGGGAATCGAAAATCCAAGTTGATCCTACTGCTCACACGTGAGCCTCATCTACGTTACTAAACTCTTTCGATTTATTAAAATGGTTAGTGGTTAAAATGCAATGCAGGGTCGAATGAAGCAAACCTACGTTACTTTAAACTGACAGCACTCATGCTCATGCACATACCGCAGTAGGGGTCATTAAAGGACCCTTGAAACATCCGGTAAAGGCAAGATCGAATTAAAATAGATGACCATATATGCAAAAATATATCTCTTAATTTTTAATATCAGCGCGATAAATAGCTTTTAGGTATGATTAAATTTGAGCTATATTTTCTTTACAAATTTCTCTCCGACACTTCTCCTCAAAATAATTAATATTGTATAAGTATATTTAATAATTTCTTTCGTATGTGTGTGATTTTATAAATAATTTAAATTTTCAATTTCAAATAGTTTTCAAATACAATCAATTTTCATTATTTTAAGACAGCTGTCATTTCTAGCATTAATTTTTTATATCGTGGTATTATTAAAATACAATTTATACGTTTTAGAATAATTTATATTTTAAAATACTTAATATGAAGATTCTAGTCATTGTTTAAATTTTTTTCTCTTGTGTAACTTCTAAGATACCTTACACATTTCTACAGTATTCCTCGATTAATCGAGCAAAATAATAGACGATAGGCAGGTATATAAATCTATCGATCTTCGATTACAGCTGATCATGAATTAATCAGAGCTGGATATAAAAAAGTATTTATTACATTAGCATTCTTATTCATATTAGGTGTAATATCCATTAGTTTAGAATTAAAGGTCACGTCATAAGAATTAATGCTTTGCAGATTACAAATTAAACTATTAATTTAAACTATCTCTCTTTTTACATGCAAATACACATACATTCATTCACATGTTTTGCATTCAATTAAATATATTCTGACAAAAATTTCTCTCTCTCTCTCTCTCTCTCTCTATGTATAAAATTGTGCTTGAAAAATTACGTAAAATTATTATTGAAAAAATTTGACTTGCAAAATTGCAGAATAAAAAAATGTTGCTTTAAGTTTATTTTGATACTTTCTTCCTCATTTAGATTCAACAAAACATTTATTCGATTTTTATGCACATCTTGTAAATTGAATGCGACATTTCGCACCTCTTTGTTTCCACCTTTTTGCAATATTTTATTGAAAAGAGATATAACTATCAGAAGCATTAAAAAAGATATCAGATCTTATGCATGTAACAACGAAGAATTTCTAATCAAACTCGCGTAATTTAGAAAACATCGGCCTGTCATCTACATTTCATCGATGACGCGGCTTCGAACTTATAGTCGTCTAAAATTGCGAAAACGATCCACGATAGAATTTGCATGAGGTCCGTTGCGATCTTATCTCACCGCAATTCCGCAACGGAGAACGTGGAGATAAGAGACCGGCTATAATATTAAAGCTTGTCGTTTATCGCGAGTCCGCTTCCGTCTAATCTTGAAAATCTGCCACTTCCGCTATCCCTTCCCATATTATATAAATCATTATTCAAACAAAATGATGCCATCTAAAGCCGACCGATCCACGTGAAATTTATGCAAACCTGTGAAATTCTGATACGTAAGAGAAAATATTTATATAAAGCAATTGTCACAAGTGAAAATATTTAACGCGTATTGATTTTCCATTCTTCATAATATATTTAGAAGTGAACTATTGATCTTTTTCTTATGTGAAAAAAAAAACTAATAACAATTATTTATCTAAAATTTTTATAAATTACTTTCTCTTAAAATCCATAGAGATTTAATTTATATACCTGTATATATATTAGAAAAGTCTAATACACTTAAAGTTTTCAAAATTTAAACCACTTTTACACACACACACACACACACATACATATACAAAAATACGTGCAACAAATCATACTTAAACTCGTTTATTTTCTATTAATTATAATTTAATTTGAATTATAAACTTCTTTAAACTCAGGATCACTACATGATGTTAAGAATTTTTAGAATAAATAACTGATCTCCTATGTTCTTGTTACAAAAATTATATAAATTTTTGTTAAATTTAAATTAGATTTAAATTACATTATGTAATAAAAAATTTTTCAGCAAACGATATCGCGCTAATCATTTATAAATCCATTCTTTTCAACCTATAACACATGCGCGTTTTAATCTTTTTTTATTTACCTTCAATCAGTGTGACAATTTTCACGATGAACCTGTACGCGTTTCACTATCGAGGTGCAGATCGTTACTTTTTTTTTCTGGGATTTCCAGCAAAACGCAATAAAATCATTTTTCGTTCATTTCAAGTCGTTTGTTATCATGGAACATTGGTTAATATTCGATCGGAATGGTTAAGGATAAAACCCTACTCTCGTAGGTACATCCGGATATCCAGCTCGTATTGAGGTCAATCTAATCACAAAACTGTCACATAGTCACGCCGTTCCGCGGCACGACGAGCGCGTAGCCGGATTGTCTTTACGGTTCTGTCCGACAGTTTAAAATCCGAATCAAACGATCGATCGTCAGGGATATTGTAGTCCGCAGACTACTCGGATAATCGCCATTTTTACTGTATCGAGGATTTTTATTCCATTTATACTAAATAACAGCGTTTACCCTCGATCATTTCGGTCTTGATCTTTCGGTTATCGTAGTTTTTAATTGTAATATTTTAATGGTTTAGTTGCTTTAATTTAATATAATTGTAAGTAACATAATGAGATATATGTAAACCAAACAGCGATGAAAATTGGATAAATGTTATTGAATTTTAGAAAAATGTACCGCTCGATTTAACGTTACGGTCACCAGAGATTTAGAATCGGTATTAATTTCGACGAAACTAAAACCTCTTTGATGTATAAAAATGTATCTTACGCCAGTTGTGCAACTTCCATTGTCGCGAATAATTCACACTTCATTATATCGGATAATAAAAAGCAACGTTATCCGAACAGACCGCTTGTTCATCATACGAAATAATTATCCTCTCCTCTCGACGCGCGTCGACGATTTTGTTTTGTTTTTTTCACGTATTCGCCCGCGCGCGCGCGCGCGGTATCTTTTTCTTTTCTTTTTATCCGCGCTCTTTCACGACATCACTTTTCGCATGCTTTATCGGTCGGGTGTCCAATACGGAGAAGGCTGGACCGCGGTATCAAGAAGAAGGTACTCCGGGCAGGTTGTCTCGCGCTACTGCGGCTGCCGCGGGCAGCAAATTGCCTGCTTCCGGGCCTCATTACATCACTCTGTTACTCTGTTAACGCTCGCCGGAAACCCCTCTGCCTACCTCGTCTAAACTCTCGTCTCTCATATATATGTATATACAATATATATATATATATATATATATACCTACACACATCACATTTAAACGCACCGTCGCGGACGCGACATAGGCGCGCGATCGTATTACGCGAGAGGAAGAAAAAGCCGGTCGAAATCTCCGAGAAAACGTTTCCCGATGTCGTACGACGACCGCGTCGCGACGCTATATATTTCCAATCAAAGGAAACAACAAATTAAAATCTATCTCGTAAGATTCTTGCGATAAAAAAAAATTTGGAACAAATTTAGAAGTAAAAATAAAATATGAAGAATAAGAAATAAATTCTCGTCCTTATGAAACTTTTTATATGTGATAAATTATAATTCTTAATGAGAAATAAACTAAGGTAATGAAGCATAATAATATTAGGTGTACAACTTTGCTTCCGCCGTTTTCCTATAGATGGCTTTAGCGGTAAGTAATGGTCGAAATAAATAGATCATAGACGTCATGCGATAAACTTGGGCATCTGTCAACATAACCCCATAGAAACATTAGTCGATTTGTGTCTGCATCATAAAGCTATTCTCGATTGAAAATGTCAGTTTACGAGCCAAATTCTCGTCATTTGCGGGAGGTTTTAATTTTCTGCTTCAATATGAAGAAATCTGCGGCTGAGGCTCATCGAATGCTCTCAAATACAACACTTATGGTGAAGCCGCTATTAGTGAAAGAACGTGTCGCGAGTGGTTTCGACGCTTCAAGAACGGTGATTTTCACGTCGAAGACCGGCATAGCGGTGGAAGAGGGAAGGTTTTCGAAGATGCAGAATTGGAGGCATTACTTAATGAAGACTCGAGTCAAAGTCAAAAAGAATTGGCACGATCATTGGGAGTGGACAATACTTTGAATCATAAATGTATAACCAGTTTTTTACAATAAAGCCCCGAGAATTTTGGAAAAAAAACGGCGGAAGCAAAGTTGTACACCTAATAAATAGTATCATTAAATGCAAATAGAACAATAATCATTCGAATTATATGAAAAATGTGCGCGTGTAGAATAAAATTTCTCTTCGTGAATGAAGAATTTGCATTTTTCTAAAAGAAAAGAAAGAAAAGTAATGGTAATGGCGACGCGTAACGCAAGAGGACAATATAGTGGGCGGCGGACACGCGCGATAATTTTGCGTTGGTCAATGCGCGCACTCGCCGTTTAATCCGTAAAACGTGCGTGGCGACGGAGATGCGTTTTTTACGTGCGTAAGATTCCGTAAACGAGTCACAGGGACATGTCGCTTTCGCGCTTAAACCAAAGTGCTTTCGTTTGCGCAAATTTAATTCCCAGATCTTACACTGGAATTTATTAGATCTCAACTAGCACTGTTAAATGCAAGGTTGGGAAGTAACGCGTTACTTGTACCGTCGTTACCGTTACAGTTACTTTTTTTCGGTAACGATCGTTACTTTTTTCTGCTTGTGATGGTAACGGTAACGTCGTTACATTTTTACAGTAACGGTAACGAATTAACCGTTAACTTTTATCGTTATTTTTTGGTTCTTTATTATCTTATATCTATTCAATAGATGTATTTTTTGAAAAATATTTTGTAGCCTTCTATCATAGGCTGCATTCTGATAGTCACTGCCAGTACTGAAGATCTATAGTAACGTAATTTATAGATTTTACAACACTGATAGTAAATATTGGAATACACTCTTAATAATATCAATATTTCTCTTATCAATATTTAAAAACAATGTTTGATAAAAATTTTCGACAAAATTGAAATTTGTAAATTACCATTTAAATTCCTATAAAGATAAGTGTATTAAAAAGTAAAAATATTAACATAAAAAATTAGAAACATTAAATAAGTTTAATATAAAAAACGCTTGCTATATAGGGACTAATTTAGAGTTTTTAATCGTAACATAGATTATTACGTTTAATATTGATTATTAAATAATTTTATAATCTAATAGCTTATTTTAGCATTACAAAAAACAAAAACATAACGAAACAGTAACGAATCGTTACTTTCCAAGTAACGGTAACGGTAACGCGTTACTTTTTAAAATCAGTAACGAGTAAACGGTAACGAGTTATTTTTCACAAAAAATAACGGTAACGGTAACGCGTTACTTTTATAGAGTAACGTTCCCAACCCTGATTAAATGTATAATTCATGAAATTTAAACATTTCTAGAACTTTTTGCATTTCCGTTCGTGGTATCATTATTCGTATGATTAGCCAATTGATTTCCTCCAATTGTTTTTGGAATATTAATACGAGGAAACTGACTGAGAACAAATGTGAGATTAAAGAATTTTTCGCTGATTAGTTTTAATTTTTTTTTTTTTTTTTTTTTTTCATTAAAAATACAGCCAAGAAAGGAAACATGACAAATAAAAGTATTATCTTACGCCATTTACGAGAATTAATAAATTTATATTTTTTATTATGATATAATCTTGATTATTTTAATTTTAACGGCACATATGCGATTTAAAAAACTGAACAAGCGAATAAACGCAAGTGCGCTTCTTTAAATTTTTTTATTTTTGTATTTCAATATTTGCAGTTATCATAATTAGCATTTTAGAGAGAAATCAAATTGACTGTTAATGTATAAAAATAATTATTAATTAGTATTCTTGACAGAAGATTATTTTTATTATTAATTTATGAGAAATATTATTATATTAAATGAGTGAAAAGAAAAGGCGACCAGTGTTGTGATAACTAGATAAATAAAGAGTTTGTGGAAAAGTATACAATTTTAAAGGAAAAAGGAAAAATGGAAAATCGCGATAAATCCGCGGTTACACAATGCAAAAGGATCGCGGTTAATTTCGGCGTTATCGAGAATGTCGATGCGACGGAAACGCGCGGCCGACAATCTTCGGTTTTCTCTCTCGGCGTTCTTTCGCCAACTTCTCTCATCATGTGTGTATTAGGCATAAAAAAATATTTCGATCCGAACCGCACCGGAAAAAAAAAAACGGAATATCGCGCGCTTACCGTCAGTGCGGGGGCCAACGTGATGTCTTGTCCAGCACTGTCAGATCCAGTTCGATCCCCCAAATATCTCCCTCGATCGCCGATCTCGCCGATATACTCGATATATTTATTCGATTCTCACGATCTTTGAGATATCTTCGATTGTTCGTAGAGCCCTCACGTTCACTTTGACTCCCTCACTGCGTTCGCAACGTACGAAAGCTCGGAAAAGATCAAGAGGGATCGACACTGAGGATCGCGGCGGACGATTAAGAACGCGCGGGGCGGAAAGGGCGGATACGCGTAATCGTGCCGGAACGTAGATACCTTCGCGGGGATTATCAAAAGATTACTGGCGATTTGCGCTCGCTCGCCGGGATATCCCGAGAGTTTGTCAGGCGCGCGTGGACCACTCGGTGGCGGACTCGGCCGCGGTGCGACGGACGCACATTTGGCAGAGCGTCGTTATCAGTCGCGGTCCGACGATTGGCTGTATCGGAGCCTGCGCCGGTACGTCCTCCGCGGGGGGAGGAAAAAGCGAACGCACCCGAGAGGGAGACGGAGAGACGTAGTGGCGAGGGTGGAGAACGAAGAGGGAGAGGAGAACGCGGGGGTGATCGCCGCTCTCACCCCCGGACACCACGGGCTCTCCGACACGGAGCGGCTCCTTAGAGGCGGGATCATCCACCAGGCTCTGTATCTTCTTTCTCCCTCCCTCTCTCAGTCTCCCTCCGTCTGTCCGTCTTTCTCCACCCTCATCCTGTTACCGTTCTCCTTCGGTCTCACCCCGCTTCTCGCGTTAGAGGCACGTAGATAGGTGGGAAGCGCGGCGGAAGGCTTCCCGCGGAGCGTCACACGAGACGGGCGCGATATCCCCCACGGTGCTTTTATTATTATTGATGCCTAGGATACTGGCGTAAGCGCGATAAGCGCCGGTGGAGACGAGCGAGAATGGATTGACGCCGATCGTGTCAGAGTCGATCGTGTCGGGCGGGTTGGCAGGTAGCCGCGCGAGAACCGAGAACGCCTCTCCGCGCGGAAGGCGCTGAAAGCTAATAATAAAGTACACGTTTCTAAACACGTACACCGCGATTAGGTGCCGTCAGCGATTTTCCGTGTGCGACGCGGAATGTGCTTTCGGAATAACAGCCGGCGAGTTACTCTGAGAACAGGGATGGTGGAAACGGGACAGATTGACGTCAACGGAAATAAATCAGTTTCTGTAATCGAACTTTAGGCCATAAATTAGGGACTAATGATACCACCGAAGAAATTTCAATTCTATGTAAAGTTATATATTTCTCTTCTGAGTAATATATGCAAATTCTCTTTTCAAATTATATTAGCGATAAATATTATAATTTCACTTTGCTCTCTTTCATGAATTCTTTCATGGTTACGATTATTATATACCATTTTACGAACATATAATGCGCACAAAGAGAGATAAAAAAAAAGATATTTTGATATAACGTTAATATGTGGGAAGCACCAAAATAATTACGAGATACAATATTTCTGATATGCGAAAGAGATTAAACTTTCATTATACAATCTTGTAAAGTTAAATAAGCAAGAAGAGACAAGGAGCGAAGAGAGGGAAGAGAGATTATTTATTACACACTCCCCGTGATATTAAAAAAGAATCGAGGGATATGTATATGTGCCTAGAGAAACTCATTGTCGCTGTCGTTCGATGACACGGTTGAAATGTGTCCAATTTGTTTGATTAATATATCAGCGATATCGCGTGATCTCCGAGCGAGATCGGTTCGCCGTGCGAATAGCGAGCTGTATCTACTTGTACTGAAAATTATCTGATCCACGCGGTAGAGTAACAACGGGGGCGCGGCGCGACAGGCCGGACACGTGCCTGGTATACGATTTTCAAAGGGCAGCCCGGGCATAGGGGGATAGCATATATTCATAGGTATCGCGATAATAATGTATCGTTATCGCCACCTTCGTTAACCAACTCGCGCACCATCGGCAGCAGAGGCGGTGGCAAAATCAATGCTCTGATTTAATAGAATTCCGTTTCGTTATCCTGCATTGCATAAAACTCACATCGTAGATAGATGTACACGTGTGCAAATGTCAAAAATTTCCATGCCGCGAAAAACCGATACATCATTCATTTAACGCGAAAGAAACAATGAACAAGCTAAAGAAAGATGTTTAATTAAAGAGTGAGGGGGAGAGGAAAGAAAGAGAACATGTGTTATTATTTTAGTGACATTTTTAATCCCCTAACTTTAAATTGTATTGAAAATACTAGCTAAAGCATCCGAAACCAGACATTTAAATATCATTATCTGTATCTATTGAATTTGCAAATGCAAAAAAAGTATGATTATAATTTAGAAGCTTCTAAATATATTCCTAATATTTTAAAATTTAATGTAAATTATATTAAATAATTTTCACACCTTTGTAAAGATTTCCTAAATTTCTAAGTTCAATATTATTTCACGATAAGATTATACAGTTAAATTTATTTTATATTAGTCACAATATATGCAAGAGATAGGAATACAAAATTCTATTTTTAAAAAACATTTCTCATCTTGATAATCCTGAAAAAAAAATGATTGTAGATAAAAGAGATTATGTTCCCGAAATTTATTTAAGTTTCTTGTTTTTAATGATAATACACCATTTGTAAAAAAAAAAAAAAAAAAAAAGGCGATAAAACTAATATATCCGTGAGTAATAAAAATTTTGTTAAGAATGATATGATAAATGAAGCAAGATATTGTCAGTATTTTTATTATCTTTATTATCTTTAATCTATTATTGAGTAATCTATTATTTACCGTTATTAGTTAATGTTTGTGATTATTTTTATCTCTCCATTTACAAACTACTATAAAAAAAATTTATACAAATTTTTATTTAAAAAGTGAAGATTTTACATATGCAATGTATTTCGAATTAAATCTGAATTTACGTATATTAAAGCTTAGTTTTGCGAGTTTGTTTAAACGTTCTATTGTAAGTTATCTTAACATTTACTTCAGACACTCCTAACGATGGTCATTGCCGTTGTTCCGCTTCCTATGACTGTCATGAGTAATGTCGTATCTCTTCGTTCATGCGTAAAGTTTCCGATCGTCGGACGAGAAGCGGTGTCAATCGTGCGAGAAACCATCAATGCATTGTACGATTGATCGTGATCCGCGCGATTCAAAGTGCATTGTCATGTAAAAATCCCGTCGGTCTGATAGTTTTATTCTTCGCAAACAACAACATATCCGAACCACACACGCGAGATGTTGTATTTTCAAGTAGAGAAAGAAGAAAAATCTTCGTATTAACTTTATAACTACACATACATTTCCCAATATTGAGACTTTTTTACATTCTAATTATTATTTATATAATAACATACGTCGTTTTGTTAGGAACGTCGAAAAACATTTTACGAATTTTTTTTTATTTTATTTTATTTTATTTTTTGTTTGTTTATTTTATTTGAATAGGAAAACATTATGAGATCGGGATGCGCCTCAAATGAAACAATTGGTTCTTGAAAGATTTCTCTTTTTCATAAAGATATTTTAGATAGTTAATACATTTAAAAATTTGAATCTGCAAAGGATTATCGTTATATTTTCTTTCTCTATATATCTCTTTTTATTTTTTTGACATTAGAAACCGATGGACGCAAAGCGATTTTCTTTATTGATCATTTAAAAATTAATCACTTCTCTTTGCATGAAATTTTATATATCTCCAGACAGTCGCGAAAAATATATCGTCTTTGGCAAGGTCTTCACCAACAACGGTAACCGCTTATCACGCACGAGGTCCACGTGTAACCGCGAGGACGAGTCTATCGGCGTTTAGTCGGCTTTCGTGAATGTAAACTAGGCGTTTCCTGCACGTATCGTACAAAGTGCTCGATTCGCTAGTCTTTTTTCACCCAGGCCGATCGATAATGCCATTGCAAACACCCTGTATGTGCTCGGTTAATGTTAATGGCAGGGGCCGACTCGGTCGAACGGGGTGGGTTGCCCCTTTGCTCGTGAGTTAGAGCTTCCTGAGGCTTTCCTCGCATCCACCGCACTATCCCCTCTCCGTCCCGCTCAAATCCTGCTTGGCTAATGGCAAGGGCAGGAAATATCAAAAGTCGTCTCCGCGATCGTTCTTTTTACTCCCGTCTCGCTTCTTTCTCTTTCTTTCTTAATGCAAGCACCTGGATGCTTTTACACATGACTTTCGGGAGATAGAAGATGCAGTGATTTAAAGTGACGTATTAAATTTGAAATGAACAATTGAGGCGAGATATCGTGTAAAGTTTAATATCGCAATGGCTAAAATTTTTTTTTTTTTTTTTTTTTTTTTTTATCGTATAATATTATATCTTATATGAATTATAAGTATCGAGAAAATTGTGTGGTAACTTGATGAATTTTTATTACAAACGAAAAAAAAATCTTTAAAATGAAACGTAAACCTCAGACACACAATAAGCTACAAACGATATTATAATAAGACATAAAAAACATCATACAAAGACGTGTGATAGAAAAATCGAAACTTTTATTTTTTATATAATATAATCTTCTTAATCTTCGAATTGGAAACAAAATAAATCGCGCAAATATAATATTCATTTAAAAAAAAAAATAGAGATCTTTATTTTATATAACGTTGTTATCAAGATTAGAGTTAGGTACAATTCCTAATAAAGATTATTTATTTTTCGTATTAGAAATAATTTGCTAAAGTGTAAGAAATGTCCGATACATTTACAAGGATCATTTATGTTTTTTGTAATATAAAAAAAAGACTGAATATGTATCTACAATAAAGAACGAAGGCGGAAAGCAATGAGCGAGCTTTATAGCGAGCTTTCGTAAACTCGAGGAGATCGCGAGAGAATTAATACGCTTATCGTGCACAAAACGCGATCGTCGAAATGATAAAATGGAAAAAATGAATCTGACTCGGGAGAGCAAATGTAATCACTGTTTGTCACGAACACAGCGACGCATTCAACAGGTTAAAGCAACACATTAAAAAGAATGCGAATTTATTCGCATGCTTAAAAGTCTCTTTCGTCTCGTGTTTGCGAATTCGGTCACGATATTTCACCGGGATGAACAGTACCAGATATTAGCGTATAAAATAGCAACACGCGTTAATCTTCTTCTCACGTATTTCTGAAAATAAATTACAAATTCTACGAATGTATTACAACAGTTTTTTTTAACATTACGTATTTCTTTTCTTATCTCTTCTCGCGAGGAAATATAGTTTATTAAGAAAGTTTTTAGGATACTTAACGAATATTTGATCGGGTTAATAAGAGCTATATTCTGATAATTGTAGTATTCGTATGCATATAGTGCATATTTAATTTGTACGTAATCGTAAATTTTAATTCGATTGTCAATCAAAATCTTTTATAGAAATAACGCTAAAATGAAGAAATTACTTAAAAAATAGCTTCCGTATCTTGAAAAATATTGATTACAGATTGATTACAGATTTCTTTTCAACTTTTACAAAAGATTTGACAAACGAAGAATGGATGAAAAGAAAATAATACGGTAAATTTAGAACTTTGACATAAGTTTAAATAAAGGACGCGTGAATTATATCAGTCGACTGCTTGTTCTCATGAACGTTTCCAATGTGAAGTAGTTGAAACAACTGTGTTCGCACCTTCTGTAAAATGCCTTATATCATCTTATATAAACACCTTATATAAAAGCTGTCCAATTAAAAGCGACGCGTAGAAGACGAACCGCGGCGGCGAAAAGGCGGGCACAATCACGGCACGCCTCGTACGTAACCCACGTGAATTCGACCCGCAGAGGGATTCATCGATATCGTTTGATTTAATTTGTTGCAATTAGGGCAAGGGTCGCTCGGACGCGCACGTCGATGCGGGATCGAGGTGCGAGAGATGAGTGAGGACGAGGGAGAGAGAAAAAGAATCAGCTGTCTCCACCCGGCTTACCGCGCCCTTGCTATTAATATCGTTTAACGACCCGATATGATCACTCGTCTATACCCCAGACAAGCTGTACAGCCGGCTGCCAGCGATAGTCGTTTGAGCCGAGTCATGACTCGAACCATGTCGACCATGTAGATCGTAGATTCGATCGTGATTCGGGCCCATCGATCGCGAGATGACTCACCGGGATACGCGGCTTCACCTGGATTGATAATTTCACGAATCCTTGATACGCGATTAGGTAACCTTGTCGTGGCTTTTAATCGACTAACTCGTCTCAAAATTAAAGGGTTGCCTTCGATGAGGCCCCAACGTCAAATATCAGGCGTTACGCCGAGGAAAATGATTTGAAATAAAAACACCCGATATAAAAAACGCGCGTTACATTTTTTATTTTCTCATTGACTACTGTCTCCGTGTTTTAGATATTTTTTTACATTTCTTTTCTTTACTATCGTAGATATATTTTTTTCTAGCGGTTTGTCCGCGATACAGTTGCAAGTAAACCGTCATAGCGCCGTTATGACAGCGGCATATACGTACTGATAGGAATAGGCGATACGGAACGGGTTCTATCTAACAGACTTCCGGCCAGCATCGAAACAAGCCGACCGCGCGCGGATTACCATAAGCATTTATATATATATATATATATGCGCCATAGCGCATTATACTTGCATACCCGGCGGCCGAAGGTGCCCGTTGTCGACGACGGTAGCGCCTCATATTAGGTGCGGGCACCATGTAGGGAAGAAGGGACGAGAGGGAGGGATGCATGTAGGTGCCCATCAGGGGCCTGGCTACTTACTTACGTGTACCAGCCGGCCTCACGAGCCGCCGGCACGCGAGCCTGATTGACTTGTAGATGAGGCGACACAGTCGATATACTCCGGACTCTATACCGTCCGGCCGCTGGAAACGGCTCCCTGATCGCCGTCGCCACCCCCGTAGTCCGTCAGTAGGGACCCCCCCATAGTCGGCCCATGGTTGTGTCGCGTTCCCTCGCCTCCGACACGTTTCTCTCGTCCGTCGTTCTCTCGCTCTATTTCGTCTCTTTCTCCCCTTCTCTCGTTCTTTTTTATCCACTCTCCTCACCCTCTTTCCCAGCCACCGACCGTTATCTAGTTAATTAATCTCCGCCGAGACGGCGGTAGTTGACTAGCGGGGTGGTAAAACTCCCACCGTCGCTGCCGCCGTAACGAGCCGCGGCGACGAAAGTGTCGAGCGGCCGCAACCACCCCCCCTGGTCTCCATACGCCGGCGTGGCGTTACCCTCTTTTCGCCTGGAAATTTTAATTACGGTGAAAGAAAAACGGACAGGCCTCGTTAGAGCCTGAAAAAGTAAAAAGTTAGCGAGATATTCGGAAGAGTTGGAAAATTTGCACGCGTGTGAAAGATATCCGCACAGATATACTTTGATAAAAAATAGATTGTGATAAACTTAATTGGTGGAGATGTTAAAGCGGACTTGGGGGTGATTACGATAACTGTGGCCCCCTATTTGAAAGGTCGTTTCTGAAGACATTTTTGACGAGGAACACGGGAAAAATAGTAAAAAAAATTTCCGACCAATAGTTTTCGAGATATATCACTTTAAAGTATTGGACATGATAATAAAACTTTATAAAAACGAACCCAACGATGTTGACCTTGATATATGTTGTCAAGATCATGATCCTGAGTAACTTTTCCTTATAACTCAATCGGCGGTCTCTTATAATTTTTGAGATATTTAAAGTTAAAGTTTAATTCGAAACGAAAATTTGGTTTGGGTTATATAACGTAACCTAAATCAAATTTTAGTTTTAAATCGGAAATAGGTTTGGGTTAGGTTATATCTTCCGGAAGTGGAGCCCCCCCGCAGGGGGGGCGGAACCCATTGCGTCCACGCATATATTTTACAATGCGAAGCGAGGAAATTAAAATAAATAAAAAAATTAAACAAATTTTAACAAAAAAATGTCTATATTTTGAAAAAATATTGAATAAAAAATAAATCAAGAAGATACTCGCGACGGTGATCTTCACAACATATATTAAGGTCAAGGTCATTGGGTCCATTTTGTAACGTTTTATTATCATGTCCAATACTTTAAAGTGATACATCTCGAAAACTATTGGTCGGAAATTTTTTTTACTCTTTTTCCCGTGTTCCTCGTGAAAAACGTCTTCAGAAACGACCTTTCAAATAGGGGGCCACAGTTATCGTAATCGTGTCCGGACTCGTAAGTGTGTGGAATAATCAAACATATATTAAAATATCTCCGTTTGTTATTTCCAGATTGCATAATTAATTTCGGGATTCACATAATTAGCATTGTGATTGTAAAATGGATGATCCCTTTTCATACTTATATGACATTACTATTCTAAGAAAAAACGTATAAGATAAAATTTTGTTTTAGCTTTTAAAACATTTTTAAATTTTCGCTTTTATTTTAAACTTTTATAAAAACATTGTTTATGAATTTATCAAAGTATCTATGATTTTAAGAAGGAACTGCACGGATCAGCTATGTCAAAAGTTAATAATTCCAATACTTTCGAAATTCATAAATTTTTGCATTTTTAGTTTTATCAAATATAAAATTAAAAATTAATTTGTGAGTTAAAATAAAAAGATTTATTTTGTAGAATATAATTTAATCTCAAAATCGTAAATATTATCTTATATCGAACTAACTCTTTTATAATGATTGTATCACGAAAATGTTATAGTGATTGTACAGAAAAATTCATAAAAATAAAAATTTCAATTCTATAGGACAAATCTTTATTTTTTAATTCATTAATCAATTATTAATTCTTTATTAATTTTTTTTTAAAGATCAAAAGTGTGCTTTTTGCGCAATGTCAAGTTTATGAATCTCGAAATTTATTAGATTTATTAACTTTTGACATAGCTGATTCGTGTAGTTGCTTCTTAAATTAATGCTATAAATTTAAAATATTTTATTTTCAAAACAAAAATTATTTATGCATAATTATTATTATTATCTCTATGAACACATCTATAAAAATGTATAGTTAAGTGATCATATTTACTATTTTCATACTCTTTACTTCCTTCTGTTGGTTATGCCTATTGATCTGTATATCGGATGTAATCGCACCAAAGACATACAATATTAGTAGAGCTGTGACTGAATAAGGGTAAAATTAGATCGACTGGGCGAAAACCAACCCTAAGCAGTTACCCGTGATATTCCTTATCATAAGATAGAAATTTATTGATTTTAATAATGTTTGATCCACCGATTGGATAGTTAGAAATTCATATTTGAGTTTTGTCTACAGATTACATCCACAGGTAATTAAATGTCTAGCATTCATCTGCAGCCATTTGTGAATCTCGCAAGATATATTTAAGTATTTAATGTATTTAATTTGAACAAGACTATTACGTACAATAAACAAATATTGTAAAATATTTCTCAATTAAAAATTAATTAAATACATTCAATGAAGTATCACCAATGGATCTTCCATTGCGTGTTTCAATTGATGTGATAAAACATTGTAAAAATATAATATAAAACTAACATGATAAATACATATAATAGATTATTTTACAATAGAAGGATTTGGAGAGTGAATAAAAGATTTATCATATATCTTTTGTAAGATAAATATTGGCACTTCAAAAATCATTGTATCGAAGAAGAATATCTGAATATTTTGGGGGTATTTTAATACAATGATTTCAAAGAAAACGTTTGTCTCAACTTTGAGGATCAATTTTATCCTCAAGAACGAATATATTGATTCGTGAAAGTATCCCAAAGTCTCGCCGGTATTTGCACAGATGTCCCCGGATGTCGTCATTGCGGTTGTAATCGCCGCCGCTTCCGCCCCCGCCGATGCTAAACGTCACGATATAGCGGTGGTGGCGGCTCGCACACTGCGCCCCCTGATGCGGGGTGGGAAAGAGTATTGATTGGTCCGTCTCCGTGGTCGTCGCCGTCGTCGTGGGCGCCGTGCAAAAGGGTGGCGGAATCGCCAGGCGCTATCACGCGGGCCCGCCGCACGACCGTGTCGTTGAGAAGGACGTCCAGCCAGCGTGCGGCCGCGGTTACGACTCGCCGAAAAGATGGTCATGATGGCTGGCATGGACGACCACGAGCGCAAAGTCGTCCTCGAGTTCTGCCACCTGCTCGAGAAGAGCAAGCAGCTGTTCAACGGGCTGCGCGACCTGCCGCAATACGGACACAAGCAGTGGCAGGGTTACTTCGGGCGTACCTTTGACGTCTACACGAAGCTCTGGAAGTTCCAGCAACAGCACAGGTGAGTGGATCAAGATAGAGGGAGAAAGAGAAAGTGTATGCGGGTGTATATGTGTATGTGTGTGTGTGTGTGTGTAAGAAAGGGAGGGAAAAAGAGAGATAACTTTGTATAGCATAGGTTTCCTCGATTTCTTCTTGGAGCACACCTGATAGCGATTTTCCTCACAGACTTGCTTTATTAAAACAGACGGTGTTTCTAAAAGATTTTTATTAACGAAAGACTATCGATGCGACAAACGACTATCAAGCATCCGCAGCAAAGAATCGTATAGATTCGATTTCGTAAATTCGTTTAACTGTGTGCGATTCAGCGATTTCCTTTGATTTCTCCGATGACCTCCATGTTCGTCCGTGATTTCTTTCGATCGAGCAGAAACAAGTAGTAACCGTTCGATTTTGACAGTAGTAACGCTCAGCAGAGTGCATGCCACAAATTATGCTTATCGTAGAAAATATCGAATTATATTTTTCTCGGCGTTTTTATATAAAGTAGATTTTTTTTTTTTTTAACACGCAAACGTTTGCAATACAGAATTATATTTCTGTTGATCTGACATTCTAATGATGATGACGAAATGAAGGTCTGCATGGCGAAACCCACGTGACCGAGTCCTCGTGCGTTGCGTTTTAGATTTTATATCTATTTGTCAGTCAGTCTTACGAGTTTAAGTTGTCAATGATGGAACAGATCTTTTGTTCCAGTTTCTTTAGATTGATTAATAATTTACACAATAAATACGTTTTGTATATCTCTTGAGGTATACTAGTGCAAAAATATTGGTTATATTTCTCATCTTCTCTCTCTCTCTCTCTCTTTCTCTCTCGTCGTTTCATTATTAACTACATTATATATTATGCATCATTTTTTTACGCGTTATCATACATAAATAATTTAATATATTATAATCAATGATAAAAGTCATTCATCATATCTACTCTTCTCTTCAACTTATGTATGTATCCTTGAATATATTTTATCATAAACTTATAAAACATGTAACTTCTTTTTATCCATAGGCAGACATGATGAATCACATAATATGTTATAGAGTTTGTATGCAATAACTAAGAAGTAGATATATCGAAAGTTTCATATATATTCTCTGTAATCTTTATTGAAAATTCTCAACTTTTTAGACGTCAATATTCACAATATTAGAAAAGTTTAAATTTCTATTTTTATATATCATTTTATCAACTTTATGTATTACACGTAGTGTTTTAAGTTTGTTGTATATAATTCTGAATATTGTATATTGTAGACTGCTTTTAATCTGCTTTTGTTTTTATATAAAAATGTTGAAGCGCCCAAAGTAAATGAGTTTTCTTAGAATATTTTATGTTTTATATTTAATTAAAATATTAAATTAAAATCTTTTTCGAGAAATATATTTTACTTTCAAAATTATCACTCCTAACGAACTTGTAAATATATTTTATCGTTAATGTTCGCAAATGAAGAAACATGCGTTTTCTCTCCGAAAAATGACAAATTTTGAAAAATTTAAAATTATGAAAAAATAATTCAATTAGTGGCATGACGAAATTTATTTAAAAAAATTAATTTTTAAAAGTTGAAAAGAGAGAGAGAGAGAGAGAGAGAGATAGAGGGAAAAATGTAATTCAATGATTGAAGAATTAAAATATATAAGTTGAACGTGCGTATGTGAACACGTGCTGTGCGCGCTCATATGTACAATCTCGTTTGTTTTCAGAACGGTACTGGACACAAAATACGGCCTCAAAAGGTGGCAGATCGGCGAAATCGCCAGCAAGATCGGCCAGCTTTATTACCATTACTATCTACGTACCAGCGAGACGAGCTACCTGCACGAGGCCTATTCGTTTTACGCGGCGATACGCGGTCGCGCCTACTACAGCCGCGCAGCTAAAGAGGACAGGAGCGATCTGATGGTGAAGAAGCTCAGGTACTACGCTCGCTTCATCGTCGTGTGTCTCCTGCTGAATCGTATGAAGCTCGTGCGGGAGCTCGTGCAGGAGCTCGATGCTCAGATAGCCGATTACACCAGCACGTACGAGCCAGACGATCAACTCGAGTGGAATCTCGTTCTCGACGAGATCAAGGCCTTCGTCAAGGCCGAGTCCGCAGTCGGAGTCCTGCACTCGGACTCGAACCCGATCGTGCTGACTCACAGGCTCGGTCCGCAAACCTGTCCACCTGTCGAACGATCGCCACCCATGTGCCTATCTCTCCAAGAGATCCTAATCGTCGGCAATTGCGCCGATCAGGTGAAGTTCAGTGAGTTGTCGATGGACATGTTCAGAATGCTGCAGACACTCGAGCGGGAACCCAGGGACGACCCGAATCACCTGCACGATGCCTCGCCCGCCGGTCGGATGCCCTTCAGACCCGGGCCTTATCCCGGACCGGAGAACGGCGCGCCGAGACGCGACAATCCGCACAAGTACCTGCTGTACAAGCCGACCTACAGTCAGGTACAAGTGTTCCTCGCGAGTGGCTTCAAGGAGCTACCGGCCAATGGCGCGTTACTGCTGTACCTGTCGGCGGACGGCTGTTTCTCCACCGTCAAGCATCCCGAAGAAAGTGAGTGTTTAATCGAGTTTCTCTCACGTACATGCCTTTACCTTTTCTTTTATCGCTCTATTATCGCAAGTTTATAGGGGCGTAATCTTTATTTTAAATAGAGGATTCGCTGAAAATAGAGTTAGTAAGGATACAAAGCGTCTTCTCCACAAATTATGCAAATTTATTTCGCATTAATTGAAATAGGACCACTAATTTCGAATTATATTATGTTGAGAAATCATCTTTACATTTTATTTGAAAGAATTTAGAATTAAATGGCATTAAAATGCTTCACATAGATAACATTTAAGCAGCTTTCATTCGCTTTGCCATTAGCTAAGATGACCTATTATCCATGGATTAATTTATAACGCATTATAAATATCACGCAGGAAAATGATATTTTTGCATGAAATAATAAGTGATGGGATATTATGGCAATCTCTGTGGAAGAAAAAATTAAACTGAATCAAACAAAATTGGACTAAATAGAAACCGTTATATTGAAGCAGCGATGTTTTTACATTTCATACGAAATTATTGAGATGGTATTACTTTATATGTTATTTTTATTTCAAGAGAATATATTCAATTAAAATGCAAGTGTGTGAGATTTTCTAAGATTTCCATCGTTGTTTGATATTTTTATGTAAGGGAAAAAATTAATAACAAAACTTTTACAATGTAGAATTTAATGCTTAAAATGTAAAGAGAATTTTGATTAAAAAATGTTAGAAATTATTTACTGTACTCTACAAAGATAATAACCAAAAATGATTAAGGAAATAGAGATAATGCCAGCATGGAGTCAATTTTGGTCTTTCAAAAATGCAAAAACTATTTTTTTGATTTTCCTATATCGACGTCCAAAAATATCCAATTGACAATCACGAGTTACAATTAATAAGTCGTTCATATCTGTACTTTAATATCACACAAAAATCATTCGGATCATCCATTGCGTTGCCAATCCCTGCATCGGATATAGTATCGAGTCCCGCATTTCACGCCTTACAATCTCGTGTAAACCATCAAGTCCGTTCCGAGTCCGCTTGAGTCGATCACGCCAGTACAAACGATGGTCATCCAAAAGTGACCACTGATACAGAACAGCCCGTTGTACAGTCATGCGGAGTTAAAACGAATCACCCGCTTGGCGAAGCCGAAGGCGTACGCGTGTCGGTCTTTTCGGTCAGTTTCCCCGATCGGTAATCCGGTACTTTGGCTACTGATATCATCATGGAAGTGGCTAGTCGGGTTTCCTCGAGTTCCCTCAATTGGAACAATCATAATTATAGTAATAAAAATACAACGATAATAATTTCCGCAATAATTTCGTAGCCGTTTCGCGTAACCACGTGTTTCGTACACGTGGTACGCGATCACCTGTCCCTCTTTCTCCCTCTCTTTCTCTCGGAATGTCTCTTTGTATCAAACGAACCGTATAGGATGCCCCCAAATCGACTGTAAAATATTTCAGAGACAAACTCTTTTCGATAAACTCGATAGGCAAGACTCGATTTTTCTCACACAAATTTTTAAACGAATTTTTTTTTTGGTTTTGTTACTATCGTCGCTTTTTCGTATCAAGAAAGTAAAAAAATCTTTATGACGAGATATAGTTAGCATATTTTTATTTAACCGTCTTATTCTCATCGCGATTTCACGCGAAATATATATTTCCTTTATTAGCTGACAATGATGCTAATTATAATGAAATACTCATATCGAGTTTATTTATTTGTGTGTACGATTTTCTCGTTTATAAATATCGAAAGCAATTTTTGGAAGATGCATACTAGTGACACACATGATGCGTATAACTTTTTTATATATTTTATTATGACAGTATTCTAAAAATATTTGAAATGACTTGTGAAAAAATACGTATGAATATCTAAGTCGTAAAAAGTATAGGTTTCTTAAAAGATATATTAACGTTATTTTTAGCTATTGACGATTTGATATTCCGATAAATCTCAAGTCTCGAGGCAAATTTTTACTATTATGGAAAATTTATATGCTATTCTTTCAATTATTGCGTTTAGTTAATTACTCTATTTCATGGAATATTGCACATTTTCTATGCTGATAAAAGTAAAATCAAGTTACTTAGGAACTATTTATCCGCATGTCATGCGCAATTTTTGTCGATTGCAATTTTGACTAGGATTATATATTGCTTAAATCAAGGTTATACAGTGTGGTCCTCGTAACGGTCGCCACGATTTTTAAGGCACTTACAATAATCTGACATAAAAAAGTTTCAAACAAAAGTTGTGTGGCTTCAAGGGGGCCATAAGATGGTGGCAATGATTTGACCTTGGAAAATCATTTGAAGGTCATGTGAAGGTCAACTTTAAAATCTTAAATGGAAACCCCCATTTTTTATTTAGTATTCTTGTAGCTGACATCGAGAGCTTTCCAAAACACTATAACAAAGTATTTTTTTATTAAGTACTTTTTGAGTTATTTTATATTTTAATCCGACATATTTTGATATAAAAAATAAAATATTTCGTAAAATATTCAGTTTTCGATAATTTTACCGTAATACTTCTATGTACAGAATAATAAGACAAATTAATTAGTGCTAAAAAAAACAAATAATTGTTTAAAAAAATACATTGTAAATAATTTTCTTAAAAACAATTTTTTTTTATACTAATTGATTTGTCTCATTATTCTGTACATAGAAGTATTACGGTAAGATTATCAAAAACTAAATATTTTACGAGATATTTAATTTTTTATATCAAAATATGTCAGATTAAAATATAAAATAACTCAAAAAGTACTTAATAAAAAAATACTTTATTATAGTGTTTTGGAAAGCTCTCAATGTCAGCTACAAGAATACTAAATAAAAAATGGGGGTTTCCATTTAAGATTTTAAAATTGACCTTCACATGACCTTCAAATGATTATCCAAGGTCAAATTATTGTCACCATCTTATGGCCCCCTTGAAGCCACATAACTTTTGCTTGAAACTTTTTTATGTCAGATTATTGTAAGTGCCTTAAAAATCGTGGCGACCGTTACGAGGACCACCCTGTATATCAGTCGCTAGTTGCAACCAAGGTCTTTAAAGGAAAATAGAGTAGCGCGTCCTAGTATCAAGGTTATTTCGTAATAAAGATTCGTATCATGGCGAATCTAGCTTTGCAATCAATATCAATGTATTAGAAAGACAAGTCTATCGATTACAATAATCGGTAACATAAATAATGCGGAATGAATTCCTCGACTTTTTGTTTATTAATACAATTGCTCTTTGCAAAACACGTATAAAAATTATGAAACATTTGCTTAGACTTGGAATTAAAATATTTGTCGCAGTGAATGATGGCAACATTGGGGAAAGACTTATAAATAATTATTGAAAAACATTTGAAATTTTTAAATAAAATATTAATAACGAGATTGCATATATAATTTTATGCATTTGTCATTCGAGTAACGAAATTATAGATTGTTAATAAAAAAAAAAAAAAAAAAAAGATATATATATATATATATATAATACATATAAATAGAAAGTCAAAATCTTTTGTAATTTAATTAAATTCATATTCTTTTATTTCGGAATTTTGATCATTAATTATATCAGTGATGTGTAAATATGGAACATTTAAAAGTTCTGAAGAAAAGATGACTGAAACATTCGCTAATGGAAGGTCAGTCAGAACGTATCTTGTTTTTAAAGCTCGATACGAATCTTTCGAAATATCTCGCGGATGAATAAACATGGATAGAATTTCGAGATTTCCTCAAAGTTGCCTGACATTCATTTGACGACTCGGCGAACGCAGAATTGCACGATGTTGATAAAATCTTGCGATTGTACAGTGGGGTACGACCTGGGCGGCGTGTCCACGTGCAGCAAGAGGGACCCCGAGCACGGGAAGAGGCCGGCCGGCGGCAAGGAGCCGCATTGCCTGTACCCGGGCGATCTCTATCCGTTCACCAGGAAGCCGCTCTTCGTCGTCGTCGACTCGGATAACAGCTTCGTGTTCCAGCAGATACCGCGCTACTTTGGCCAGCCCCTAATGGTGCTGATGTCGCCGCAGGATGTGCCACCGACCCTGCGCGATCTGCGACACGGTGGTAGCCTGTTCACCCTCTTTCTTCATGCCCCCCTCGCCGCCTTCTGCCTTATATGCAACGTCGGGACTCTGCCCGTGCAACATTGGGAGCGCTGCCAGCGTTACATCGAGCGATTCCTTAACGAGGCCAGTCAGCTCGTAACGCGTTCCCGATGCGGTAAGGATACTCGACGCAATCATCGTCTTGAAGCTTCGATCAAACAAAAACGGTTGAGAACCCGGCTCGATAGCAAAAAACAATGAATTTTGGAAGATCCTGAACTCTCTCTCTCTCTCTCTCTCTTTAGATCAGAGTCTCCCGACAATTTGCTGATATTGTTTAAAAATTGATATTATTTAATAAGATTTTAATTGAGACCATTTATACTCTAATTCCAGATAGAAGGAATTAACGCTTAATAATTTGTCAAACATTTTAATCATCAAATTTGAATATTAAAATATTTTCAGTGCTTTCTAAAATATCAACATTAAAAACCGTTTAAAATATGCGGTTTACAATTTTAAATAAAACTCATCGGTATAAAAAGATTGAATTACTAAATAGCAGGGTTGGGAAAGTTACTTTATAAAAGTAACTCGTTACCGTTACCGTTATTTTTTGTAAAAAGTAACTCGTTACCGTTATTCGTTACTAATTTTAAAAAGTAACTCGTTACTGTTACAGTTACTAAAAAGTAACGAGTCGTTACAATTTCCGTTACTTTTTTACAATACAAACTAATAAATTATTTTGCATAAGAAAAACTTTTAAAAAATTGTAAGCAAGATTTCATTCAAGGTTTATTACAAAATAAATGATTAAATTTTATCGAAATTCTTTATTAATTTTTAATAAAATTGGTTGCTCCATAGTATCATCATTTAAATGCCCTCTTTGTGGTATTAATACAGAGCCACCGATGCTAAACATTCTTTATACAGATGCACTGCTTGGTAGAGCTGTATTATATTTAATAAAAAGTTTTTTAAGTTTTGGATAGTCGTTTAACATTTCTATATTACAATTATTTGATTTTAAAAACCGTTGCGATTCTTCTTGTTCAGATTCATTTTGCACCGTTTTTTGCTCAAAAATGAAAAAATTATCGTGATCGTCAGATTTTCCAGCTTTTGAAGAATTTTCAGTTGATCGGATTCCCAATAAATCCTCCAAGTAATTTTCAGCACGTTTTCTTTTTTCTCCGGTTAACCAGTTTAACTTAAATTTTGGATGTAAACATGCTGCTATTATTAATTCTTTTGTTTCAAATATTGTAAGAAATCTAAAATCAAATATAGTAAATTAAGCGACATTGTTTGTTTTATTGAAATTAATACTTTTGAATCAATAGTTTAAAATTAAATAATATTTTTCAATTAAATCCTTATTTAAAATTAAATAACATATGTATTAATCAAATGAATAAGTTACCTTTTATTTAAACCTTGCTGAATAGCTTCAACTAATGAATGGCAATCTATAAGGTCAGATTTATTGAGATTTTCTAATTTTCGTTGCAAGGTACTTAGAACTGATAGTAAATGAGAGCTCTGCTTTTCCGAAAAGATAAAGCTCTCATTGGATATCGCGCGTCGCGTCATCGCACTGGTCTGCAAGAGCCATAAGTTGATCAATCACATTCAAGCATTTTTACAACATAATAAGAATGCTAATTGGTCGATTTCCTTACGGCTTTACGGTTAAGATAAAAATTTTATCACGCACAATAGCAAGAATAATATCTTAAATAAATCAAAAAATTTGAAAAAAGTAACGATAAAAGTAACTGTTAAATTCGTTACTCGTTACCGAAAAATGTAACGAAGTTACTTTTTCCGTTACAAATAAAATTTGTAACGCCATTACCGTTACAGTTACCGAAAAAAAGTAACTGTAACGGTAACGGCGTTACAAGTAACGCGTTACTTCCCAACCCTGCTAAATAGATGCATACAGTTATCGACAAAAATTTATTTAGCTTGACCAATATGTTGCGTGGTGTTTGAAAGTTATAGCGCGATATTAAGAAAAAGGCGAGCAAAATTAAGATTTTATCGTCAAAACGAGGGCGTATTCTCGTTAGTGCAACAGCAGCCGGTCTCACCGAATGCGACTTACGATCGTGTTACAACAATAAACACGTTTGGCCTAGATCCAAGCAGATTTATTGGCGAACTCGCGTTCTCGATTTCTGCGTATCTCTTTAACTTCTGAGGGATAACTATTGTTTTCACCGAGATGAAACGATGTTGTACCGTAAACTATCTCGAACAAACGTGTGCTTTGTTGAAAACAATATGGAAGTATTTTTCGGTTGAACAAATCCTCGGGTGAACTTAGTCATTGAAAATTAAAGAATTTCGCCAAATCAATCTCGAAGACATCGTTTTATCTCACAATAAGATTGCTTTTCTTTTCAATTCGACACTTCTACGTCATTTTAGGGAAAGAAATTAAGTTGAAAGCTTAACCTATGATGAAGACTAAGAAAATTAAGAAAATGCAACAGGATTTCTCTCATCAAACTTGTGCTAATGAAAGATCAACGCGAAAGAAAAATATATGCATGTATTTTGATGTGGTAAATTAAAAAAGATCTGATATTTAACGGGTTTATATCCCCTCCTCCATCAAATCGCAAACCGTTTTCATTTTTTCATGTTACCCGTGATCTCATCTACAATATCACAATTCGCAGAGACCAGCGTACTGCAGTTCTTTGGCGACGACTTTCTGCGGCTACTGCTGGTACGCTACGTGTTCTGCGACGTGGTGCTGAATTTACACCGTTCGTTCAGAGGTCGTCAACAGAGGCCGCGTTGCCATCCGCCTCTGCCGGACGCGGAAGTCCTCGAGCATCCTACCCTCCATCATCTGGTGCTCGATCTGGCCGCCTGTCTGGACGCACGTGACCACTTCCCGGAGAGTAACGAGCTCGCCTGACCCCGGCATCTTCCTTGCCCAGGCCCCGACACAACTCTGTTACCATCTCACAACCACGATTACGATTACGACTACTGTAATTACAATTGCAACAATAAAATCGTTACACTGAGACCTCATTAAACCGCGTCTTCGCAGTAATCGCGAGATAGCGGCCACGTGTGTATGTGTGACTCGATCTCGGGACTCTGAAAAAGAGACGAAGAACGACCCCGAGATTTCCAATCCGGCACACGAATGGTAGTATTGCGATATATGTTATACGATACGCGGCACTGAAGCACGATATCGCTCTACCGAGATTTAACGTGATTCACAGACGACGGGACTTGTTTACACCGTCCGATTATGCCGTTCGCGTTGCGCTGCGACATCGAGAATCCCTAAATACGATCAAACGAGTGTATTGTTATACGCACCGACGCTTCGGACTGATAATGTAAAAATAAAAAAATTACTGCTTTTCGTTTTCTTCGAGAAAGTTACACGCTCGATGAAAAAATGCGAATTTGAATGCTTCAACTGTAACATAGGTACACACACGCGCGTACACGCACGCACACACACACACACACACATATACATACATACATACATATATATATGGAATGGCAATATAATTTTCATACAAATAACATAATCCCCGATATTTGTATTCTTTCTGTCTCGTAAAACACGCACCGTAAAAGAGCTCTCTATTTCCGCGCTATAACTTTGCGCGACTCAAGATAGAGATTCATGAATCACTGTGGTCACTTGCGATCGGCCGAGCCGTCATCACCCACGCGCGCAACGTCTCTTCTCTCCTCCGCTTGTTTATTTATAAGGAAAAAGTAGAGCGCGGCCTGCAAGTTTGACGTTAACCGCACGAATGACGATTCGTACGGAACGAGCGAGTCGCAAGATTATCGAAGAGAATGTTTCGCGTTCACTTGTACATGTGATCATCCCTTCTGGACGACAACCATAATATTAGACCTTAGAGGCTGAACGAACGTCGAGCGCGAATGTCGTTATAGAACTCCTAGCATAATATACACACAAACACACAGGACACATACGCACACACATTTCACACATACACTCATACACATACATACGTAATGTATTATATATTTATACACATGCTGTACATTCTATATATTTTATAAAGTATTGCAAAGAATGGAGAGTTTCAGATATACCGGACCATCTTTCAGGTCAGTGGAATATAGTTGGATTTCGAGCGGAATCTTTCTTTGCGAAAATTGCATCGCGTAGCACCGTCCGCCCTTCAATTTTGTAGACTAAATATTTTGGCAGTTAAATTAAAGGTTTGTTGAAGTAAATCTTACTTAAAATTAGTTAAAAGACAATATTTCGTTATTTACGTAAAACTTGATTTATCAACTCTTGATTATCTTCTGAGTTCTATTGTGTATGTCTGAGAAATTATTGTAAATCTACATTAATATTTTTTTAATCTGATATTGATGACTAAAAATGATGTAAAGTACGTTCCGAAACACCCTGTATAATATGCCACAAATGCAGAAGAAAATATAATGCTATATATTTACATATTTATATGCAAATGCGTTTCGTACAATAAATGGTAACCGAGAATTTATAGATAATTTTACATGCAAAAATAAAAATCGGAATAAAATAAATATAATAAAACTATTTTATATGAAATTTTATTTTTACAAGAAAATAAAGATCTCGAGAATTGAAGAGCTAATAATAATTTTGGCGCTTTTTTAAGCTTGGACGATCGATCTCGATTTATTTTTACATTCGAATCATTTTCTCAGTCTTATCACTCGTAAATACAATAGAATGTCCAATATATATACAGGATGTTTCAAAAAAAACTTATCTTTGTTTCTATTCTCACTTCTTAAATCAAATTCAACTGTTTCTTAGAAACGATGTATCATATACATCGATAATATTTATTAGTTTATATATTAGACTGATTTATATTATTTATATATTATGATTAAAGACATATATAAAGATGACTTTGTATGTGTATGCAGTTTATATTTTACAAAAAAAAAGTAACTTTTGACACGATTCTTTTTATTTTTTATTTTTTTTCAAGACATGAAAGATATGCCGGTAATCTTGAGACACACTTATATATACATTTTACGAATATGTACAATTACAAATGCAGATTTCAAGAAGAATGCACAGCGCAAATGCGCGACTGTTTTCTACAAATTATTTTTACATTGACCGAGGCGTATTAACAAAAATTTAATATTTGTTTAGGTATCATCAACGATATTATATCGCGATGTTGGCATTGAATGCCAAGATATGACACAGTCTTATACCGAATCTTCATGCTTTCTTCGTATTACGCTGGATTTGTGAAAATATGTGTGTCATTGCAACGAGATTGTCCAAGGAGAAAACATTTCATCTTTCAATCAAGCCGCACGATCTTTGTCCTGCCATTTCAAATCAAAATCGCTTCGAGAAAACACCGAAGATGCACGTTCAACTTTTGTTCAGATTTATCGACATGCTCCTGCTTTGTACTAGTTGCAGATCTCTGAAGAATAATTAATAAGCGAAAGTAGAGGATTTTAGAAGACTCGAGGATCTTATCTTAAGAATCGTGCTTCTTTTATTTTTTTATGATAACGATAAAAAAAATTATGACTATACATAATTAAAATAACGCGAAAGAATTATTGAATCGCTTGTACTGCTGCCGTTGCACAAGTGACCTTCTTCGATAATTAAGACAGCGGTAAGTGATGCTAATGTAACGTAGAATATTTTATCGTTGAGAAATTCTACACCGAAGGATGACAGTAGATTCGAATAATTATGTACATGTCGTATTTCACAGTCACATCAATTCATCGCTTTTCTCGATAACCGGAGATACCAACAAATATCGTATTAACACAATACATTATTTTTGATACTTAGCCAATCATGACGCGATTTCTTCTACCAAACGAAAACTAGATGAAGGGGAGAAGAAACACCGCCTCTCGATCAGCCTCTCAAATACTCTCGCGCGCGGTGATGCACCAGCCATAAAATTTGTCACGACAGTACACGTGTACTGCGACGATGATCGCAGATGCACCAGGTGATCCGGTGACTCGGGCATTCCCGAGACAGTGTCGCGGCCCACCGAATACCGGTGGCTGCTATAAATAATTTGATGTCCGCTCCGGTCGCGCTCGCGATGGACGGCCGAGGGTACAGAAGAGAGTCGGCTAGGAGCCGCTGCAGCGGGCTCCTCTAGCGACCGCTCAGCCTCCTTCTCTCCATACTATTTCTCCCTCTCTCTCTCTCTCTCTTTCTTCCTTTTCTCATCGAGAGACGAAGGACGTCTCGTGGACGACGTCTCGGAAAGAACTACGGAACGTCGTCGTCGTTTCTTGATCGTCGACGTCAAATCAAGTAGACAGGCAGAGGAAGAGAAGACTGGAGGTGGATCACCGGCGTCGTTTTTCCGGGGGTGGGGATGGAGCCGGAGCAACGAGGACGCGCTTCGTCGACGTCGAGCCTCGGACGCGAGGTCCGTTGCGGCTGTCAGTACTACCAGAGCGACTCGCTTCTGCCGGAACGACGTGCTCTTCTCGTCAGACCATCATCCAGGACGATGCAGCAGCCACCTGCGGTCCGCTGCAGGTCAGTATATCTTTCTTCTATCACCGATGTCGAAACTGGCGCTAAACGCGTTGATCGTCTACCCTCGCCCACACGGATGATGTAAGGTGGTCTTTCTGCCATCGCGAGATTATCTGACCCACCTGTCCTCTTCGTCGCGCATCGGGTATAGGTTACATCAATGCGAAACCACGTCGTAGACCATCGCGGCTATTTAAGGTTCGCCCGGCTGGCTATAGATAGAAAGCTCGGTCAGCTCCCAAATGCGCCAAGTCCAGTTCCCCGTCCGCGACCCGCGTCCCGCATCCGCGTACCGGTATACGCCATGACCTCCCCGAGATGGACGTCCAACGTGGAACAATTAGACCGTGTATTGGATATTGTATGGAGCGCGTTTATAGCAGACATCGAAAGTGATTCAGTGAGTCTGAATCTCGATGCTACATAGTTACATGTTGTCTCGATGTTACGTAAAAATAATTTCGATTTTTCTTCACACGAGGACGTAACAATCGTAGTATTCTAAAAGATGTATTCTAAACAACATTGAAATGTAAGGAAGATCTTTGAAATTTGAATAAAAATTGAAAAATTCAAATCTGAAAAATTTCAGATGTTTTTTTTAGATAATCCTGCGTCTCTAACGTTTATATCATTTTTTTTTGTATCTGTAGCATCGAAAATTCAACTTACCGAATTCATATTCAAAATTTCTACTTTATAAAGTAAATAATGTAAAAAAATGTTTACTTGGAGTTACAATCGTATTCTTTAAATACAAAAATTGTGAGTAGCATATTTTTAGAAAATATAAAAAAACATAAAGTACAATGTCTACGGGAGATACTGAAAAATACTACTACTCAGTTGAAAGGGATGCTAAAGGTACAATATATCGATTTTTACTCGATTCGTCAAGTTAAAACGAACAAAACGTGAAATTATCAATGACACCAGTAACATATCGGTTGATGAGTTTTGTTCGATCGACATGACCATTCCGATGTAGATATCCTGTGTAATTTCGTCCTCCATTCGTTTGCATTGGTCTCATGAGATCAAAAAGAGATCATCGAAACATGTGGGACGATATATCATGATCGGATGGAAGAAATTACAAGATACATTGTTCTTGAAAATACGCAAGAGACACGTTTGAAATGAATTTTATATACATGTGATATTGCAGTGTGTATCTTGATCTATTCCCATACAGCACCGCAAGATTGCAACAACATTGCAACAACATTTTTCTGCAAGATTGCAACATTGCAGAAACATTGCGAAATGTTGCTGCAACGTTGTTATGATATTACAGCAACAGTAAAATGTCCGCCTACAGAAATATTGCAATATACAATAATATTGCAGCAACATAGCAATATAATATATATGCAATAATGCTTTATGTATATTTATCAACATAATATTCTTAACATATGAAAAAAATAATAAGAAATTAGGAATATAAGAGTCAGCATCTAGTGTGTATATAGATTTTCTGTATTATAATAATAACGAAATTATAAAATGTAAATTTTTGGTTACACATTCGACTTCCTTCAGTGACAGAGAGTATCTAAGAGAAATAAGAAAAAACTCAATTTGCAATTGTGTAAATTTGCAATCTCTTTGTATCCGAAATATTCAGATATCCGGATGCAAAAAGATTGTGGTGGATTTACGCATACAATGAGTTTTTTTCACATCTCTCTCGTCTTTATATAATCTCAAAATTTATTTATTAAATTCTGAAGTATCTTGCATATTAGAAAATTATTATCAAATTTTTGATTTTATATAAGTATGGAAACTATTAAAAGAATTCTTAGTCCAATGTCTGAATTCCCCGTGTTGGGGTCAGATCATACAACTTAAACTAATAAAAATAATTATTATATCTTTAATCTTATTAGCCGCTCTTTGTAAACTTTATATAATCACCGTGACTAAAAATTAAATGCGGAATAGATAGCGCAACATGCGCCGCATAGCGGTAAACAAATGAACTAGCAATTATTGAATACTTCTTTTGGAATATTTTCATAATGTTGCTGTAACATTGCTGAAGTTATATTGTAAAATAATGTCTTTGCAATATTTCTACAACATTAAACTGCAATATGCAATATTGCAATGTTGCAGCAATGTTGTTGCAAGCTTTAGTGTTGTATGGGTTATAGATATGATGATAGATCGTGAAAGAGGAATGTTTATTTTTTATTATGACATTTTCATACGAATATCGTGATCACTTTCGATATTAAAACTTATATTTTAGACATCTTAATTGTTACTTGGAACATCTCAATGATGTTAACGCGCGAATTGTAAATCGTGACAATAAATTCGTCGTGCATGCGATTGCAGTTTGTTCGTTCGACATTTCTACTCTCATTAGAAATGTAAATAAAAGAAAAAAAAAACTAAATGTTTTTCTTCATAAAAAACGGTTTTTTTAACGAGAAAATTAACAAACCTCTTTTTTTTCAGATATTTAATATCTTTATATTTTGATTATTGCAAATTGATCTTTCATTATTTTTAACTTTTTAGATGATAGCCTTGAATTAACCATTATTATTTTAAATGTAGCTCGCATTCTCCAATTGGTTATATAGTTAACTACTATTTTTAATTAATAAAAATTTTTGTTATGGATCTAATTGAAAATTATCCGAATCATGTCGAGTTTAATATAATTCGCCGCAATAATCCATTAAAACTATTTCCGAAAAAAATTAATTAAAAATATAAAACTTTAGTTTTTTTATTATGTTAACAAAAAAGATATGAAAAGATTATATTATATTTTTAAAAAATAATGAAAAGAAAAAACTTTTTTTTTTAAATAAAAAAGACAATTTTCTATTAGAAAAAAAATTTTTTTTTTTTAGATTTCTAATCCTCACACATTGCAAAGTATAACAAAGATATTTCCTTGCATCTCGTTGAAGACACATTTACAAACATTCGACACTTACGTGGCATTGCAAATCGCCCGCAAAACTATATATATAAAGTGAACATTTTTATTTGTAATATAGAATTTTAATTGTATTCGAGTCTCATAATAAGATACAATCATGAATCCTCTCGGTACAGCGAGCACGAGTACGAACCGATCGCGCCGTTGCCGCCGCATCCGGCGATGGCGCCGGTCGTACGTATCATCGACACGGACGTGATGATGCCCGTCGCCGACAGCGACGACAGTATCGACGACCGGGGCCGGTTGCCACCGGAGCTGATACTGGACGGCGATTTGGTTCTTCCACTGGATGGCAAGATCGAGGACAACGCGATGGAGGGCCGCGAGCTCGGTGGGACCGGCGATACTTCCGAGGAGCAGGAGCCCACAGCGCAGCAGTTCCAGGACAGGCTCGAGGAGCGATTTCTCGACGCGCCTACTCCTTGCACCGAGTCCAGGACCGATGGCGAGGTCAATACCAGTCAGGTAATGTCCCCACCGTGATCTTGGCCGGAAAAAAATGAATAATCATAGGAAAGTGCATACGGAAAAAAAAAATTTGCTATCGCAGAAAAATCTGTTTAGTCTGAGAACAACTTCTGAAGAAATGTAACAAAAATAAATATTATTCCAAAAAGTCCATCACATAATATCTATTACATTAGAACTAGACATAATCTATAATGGAACTATATTAACGATATATCGATACTATATTGGTTTGTCCTTTTTTTAAAATGGTTTTCAAAAGAATCAATAGTAACTTCATCTTCGAGAATCACAGCTGCCACGGCTCTTTCTTAATAAATTGAATAAAAAAGAATAATGTGAAAAAGCGGTTAAATATAGCTACCACAATGGAAACCCCCGGAATTTAAAAACACCACGAGGCTTGTGAGATTGATCTTGTTGTCTTTAGTCCTGCCTGCCTATATTTAGCGAAACTTGCGTGCAAAAAGGAGACACAAACGTGTCACTGTCCGATTGTGCAATCGCGTTACTCCCAACACGTTCCAGAAAGCTCGACTCTCTCCATCTCGATTATGCAATCGGATCCAAGAATATGTATGGCTTGTCGAAATATTAATCATTCTTCGACCTTGTCGGTATTTTTCAATGAGAACGTAAACTACCTCGCGCAAATTGTTGTGATACATAAAGTCTTCGCGATAATTGCGATGAATCCAATAAATAAATAAATTCGAAATTTTCTAAATCTATCAATATATGGCTTACTTTGCGATTAATTACTGTGACTAGTTACGTCATATTAATTTAAAATATGCGCTTTTAATGTACTTTGCATGTTTCTAAATGGCATTGCATGTCGAACGTTTTTGCACGATACTAATTCATTTTCATTGTGATCTCAAAGTGAGGATTGTGTTTGACCAATATTATAATATCTAAGTGTGCCAGTTTTTATATTTTATGAAGCAGAAAAGTTTTTGCCATAAAGTAATTAATATTAAAAAATATATTGCAATTTAAAAATCTTATAATTACTCTTTGTATTACGTTGCATTATAGTATAGTATACTTTTTTGTTTGGAAATTCTTAATTTTTAATATATTTTTAATTTTTAAAGTATCTTAAGAGACAATTATAAATTAGATAATTTCTTTTTCAACCCGCATCATTTCTCATGGAAGCATATTTGTTATTCCAGGTAGACTCGTCGGCGATGGAAGAACTACCGCTTCGACGCGGCGCTCGCGGCTTATCTCAGCGTATGAAGACGCAGGCTAGTAAGCTGCGCTCTCGGCTCCGGGGTTTTCAGCGTCCTACATTCTCGTTCCCGCAAAAACGGCAGAAGCCGGATAAGAAGACGACAACGACGACAACGACAACGACAAGATCGACGGCAGCAAGCAGCGGCAAATCGGAAAAATCTCGCAAATCGGCGGAAAAGCGACCCAGCAGAATGGACCGGATAAGAACTTCTATTTCCGAGAAGACGGCAAAATTCAGCCTACCACTCGATCGAACAAAGTTCAGTTTGCCTGACAGATCCAAATTTCATCTGCCGGAAAGACCAAGATTCAGTTTCCCGGACAAGTCGCGCTTCCACTTGCCGGAGAGGCCAAAGTTCAATATCAAGAAGCCCAACATCCGTTTGTCAGACGCGCTTACTCGCATCAAACGGCCGCCTTCTCTGCGCGAACAACAACAGCAACATTCGACCGAGTCTACCGCCGGTTCCAAGCGTAACATCTTCGAGTTCGCCACGTATCCGCGCATTTTCGACAGAAAGTCCAAGAAGCGCGATGAATACGCGACATCCTCGCCCAAGGATTCTAGAACTCAATCCGCGGAGAGTGCGACTTTTCCTCGTGCTCAGAAAGGGAAATCTTTCAGCGCCAGATGGACCCAGCGTTTCGGGAACACGAGTTGTATTCATGATCGTCCGGAGGAAGAGGCAGCGGCGAGTGATGGCTCTCCTCCGTGGCATCAGAATTCGATAGAAGAACCGCCAAGGTTGTCCGCCAGAACAGAAGAGGAGATATTGGCAGCGGCTCGCGCGATCCCGTGGGAGGATACGAGAAAACGGGAACAGTATGATGAAGAAGAGATACAGTATATGGACTATGAGCAAGAGTCATCAGAGATGTCGGATCATCTCGCACCAGCGAGGAGAACCCATAAAATGTCGGAACGGCAGGAAGAATTATATGAACAGGAAGAAGTGATAGATCCGAAATTATATGACGATCGAGAAATAAAACGCGTTCACAGAGACGAAATCGAAGAGGATGAAAATGCGATGACTCGAGACGATTGGCATGCAGATCAAGAAATGATGCTTGAGGGAAAATTCAGACCAATTCCTAAGTCACTATCTTTGGACGAGGATATACCGCGAGTTTTGGAACGAGAAGGATACGATGGAGCATTCATGGCCGTAGATCCGAGACGATATGGACCGCATAAAATGGCGTCTGAGGAGGAGCAAGATGAAGAAGAAGAATTAGAAGAGGGCGAAGAGGAACATGAGCCTTCTTCGATGCAATCCGATCGGGAACATCAAGCGTCTAGTGGTAGTTCCTGCGATCGAAGGCGTCGAGGAGTCATAGAAGAGATTGATTCTGATGAATTCTTCGTGCGGGCAAGCGGTATCAGTCAAGACGATATAAACTTAGACAATTACTTAACCGACGAGATTCGAGAAGCTCTCAAATCGAAAATCGTCAGCGCCTTGCAGGATGACGAGTTTCCACCTACTCCGCCGCCTCAACGTCCTATGAGAACGCGAACTTTGAGGAAACATAAGGAAGAATTAGCGGTGGAGCGGTCTATCGAAGCGATACCACCGGCTAGACCGAAACGGGAACGCGCGGCGGCAGCTCTATGCAGTCGAGAGGCATCGATCGTGGACGAGATGTTCCGTGAACGCACGAGAAGCGATTCTAGAAGCGATTCCAGACATCGCATAGTATATCAGACGGAGGGGAATCAACTGGAACCATCGGAGGAACCATTGGATGACATAGTCGTGGTAAAGCCAGCGCGAAGAAAGTCGAGATCATCTTTACGCAGTCAGTCGCAACCGCCGGTGGAAACATCGATACTCTTTCCCTCGATGTCTGCTATACTCGATTCGTCCGTTCTTCCAGCCACGCCACCCGCCGTACCAGTACGCAGGAAGCGTTCGCACCGAGAGACGATGATGGACCGGAGAAATGGCGATATAAGTGCACCAATCTGTAATGGTCATCCTGATGACGAGTGGGAAATCGAAATTGCCAAGTTCAAGAAGCCCGTGATACCGATGAGATCATTACGATCACATCAGTCGTTAATTGAGCATGATGTCATAATGTCCGTCAGTCGCGAGAACATTGTAAACTTAGACACGCGGCACCGACGGGCGGAATCTGCACCGGAACCGATACCGGTACCGCCGAAGAGACGATCCCGTTCAAGGGCGACGTCGGTCGCCGCCGACGAGGATAGGACATCGCACGGCGCGGAGTCTCTTCCAGAAGCCGGCTACGTGGAGGAGGACATACCGCGAGAGGACGAGAACGACTCGGTGCGGGATTTATCCGGTTACGCAATCGTAGAGAAGCGGGAGAAACCGCCCAGACCACCGCCGCCTAGGAGAAAACGCAACAAGTTCGCTACAACGCCGAGACCGACCCCGCCTAGGCGACCTCAACGAGCGTATAGCACTCTGGGACCCGTCAGAACGAGGGATACTAGCGTAGCATCGGAAACAACCATCGGTATGACTCTAGCACCCGCTGAATCCATGCCGTACATCGAGATTGACGCAGAAGATATCGAGCACAGAGATCTCCGCGGTGGAACGCTTAACAAGATCCAAGGCCGACCGCTTCCGGCACCGCCGCGACCACCCAGGGCGAGAAAAGAGCATGCAATCATTGAACGACCTCGCACCCCGTTCGAGTATTCAGAGACAATGGAGATGACGGCAGCGACGCAAACCGACCCATTGCCAGATGATATGGTGATCGAGGAGATCACTCAGGCGAAACTCATAGTGACGCCTTCAAGATCAGGTTCACAAGTGATGGTATCAATGGAACGCATACCCAGCCCAAGTAGGACAGGCACGCCGCCCGTACCGCCACTACCCATGTCGCAGTTTATACGAAAGGATGAAGAGGAAGAAGAAGAGCAAGAACAGGACATCCGAATGGCGTATGACACAATGTCACTGACGACACCGTCGCCGATAAGAGAAACAGATTTAGAAGACAAGCACAGATCGGTGCCGCATTTGAAAGAACGCGTCGCGGAAGAACCGCAACCGCGATCTCAGATCAGATCCTCAGGTCTGCTATCTGACGAACCGTTGAGAATCAGCAGTCTCGAAGTTGGCGACTTGAAGGTCGATCGGTTGAGCGTATCACAGATAGAAGCGCACAAAATTGTGGCGTCTGAAGTGGACGCAATGATGATTACGGCGTCGGAATTGGGGGGCATGATGGGTGGCACCAGTTCCGTGGAGGAGAGTTTTTCGCCAGCCATCATCAGGGAACTAATGGCGATTAGAAGCCATTTGGAAACCGTAGTGCAGGAGAGACACCGCGAAAGCGAGGAGTCCGCGAGTCGCAAAATAACCGACATTCCTATGACGGACAACAATCAAATTCAAGAGCAGGGATCTGTTTCGCAAGAAGATTCGCAAGAAGTGGCAGAATCTGACGAAGCCATTGTGAATGAACCAACGTTCGCGGATGGCAAGGAGACGGAGACTAACGAGGATCAAAAGGTTGTTAAAACAGACATAATAGATATCAAGGACAAAAAGATATCACACGTTCTCTCAGTTGCTCAAGCCAAAGAATTCCCTTCCCAAACACTTGCAATAGATGAATTAGAATCCAAGGATAAAGACGAATTCATCACACATTTGCTCACAGTTGCTCAAGATATTCAAGATAAGTCCTTACACATTTTAGATTCCGAACATCCCCTAACTTTGAGTTCGCAAACCACATCGGGTTTTCATGTCGACGAATCTCGTGCCTCGTATTCTCCGTCGGATGTGCCTTCAACTCGACCTTCCGGATCGAGACAGCCGCCAGAACGCGTTGAAACACGAGTCGCCGAACCTCCGAATAGCTCTATCCAGACTACTACTGCTGCTTCTACTGTTACTGCTATTGTTGCTACTACTACTACTATTAATACTACTGTTGCCGACCTGAGCACAACATCTACGAGTCTTCATGGCAGCAAGGATGATTTGTTTGATAGTAAAGAACAGATTCCTCGCAAGTCGAGGTCTAGATCCCCTTCACCTAGCAAAGGTATCACGCGGCAAACCGCGTCCCCAGTCCGTTCATTGCCACCAGCCATCTCTGTAACCCCCGACATGCCTGAATCAACAATACAGAGACACGGTACCTCTATGGATGCTCAACCACAGCGTGCTATCATTTCCTATTCTTCGGACACGAGACATAATGTCTCTAAGGACGCTCAACCGCAGCGTGCCGTCATTTCCCATTCTTCCGATACAGGACAATCCCTTAGAGAGAGACAAAGGGAATCCTCTGAATTTCCAGTATCTTCTTTTCCTTTAAACACAACTCACTTAATCGCCTTTCCAGCCTCTGAAATTCCAATGCAATATTTTTCTCTGAGTGAAACAAATCGACACATTAATATAGAACCTGGTGTTATAGACACTACACAGCAACTTCTCCGAGCTCTTCGATCGGCCGGTATAAAAGCCATGAGGCATTTTACAAGGTATTTAATGTCCACAATAAGTATAGATGACACAACAGAGAAAATTAGAGAAGTAGAACTAGTAATATGTGCTCTATTACTTTTGATCGTAGGCTTGTTGATATATTATTTCAATAGCACACAAACTGTAACACATTTTCACCATTGGGATTACTTTAATCCTCCTCAATAATATATTTTCTACAATTCAGTTTGCCTGCATCATATGTACATGTATTCATAAATAGTTCATTGGTATGTAGAAATTAAAATTTCATATTCTTGTATAAATTTGTTTTATATAACAATAATTTTGTGTTGAAGAAAATAATAAAAAAAATACAGAGTACGACAAAGCAAGGAATTGTGGGGAATGGTATTATAGTTCTTATACAAGCTTCAAAATAAAGCAAAATACCAGGTTTGTAACAAACAAATTGTAATTTTATCATTGTGCCAAATGTATAATTAATACCTGAAGTATACTATTTACAACAATTTTCGGTAGAATTTATCTATTTTATGATATATGCAAGTAAATTTTTAAAAAGATTATTAAATATTTCAGATAATATAATATATATAATAATAATATAATTTCTTTTTCATTTAAAAGAAAATATATAGCAAAAAATCTGTATCTGTATCTATGCTAATTAGATTATTAAGCAATCTTTTTGTTCGTAAACTCCTTCTCAGTTCCTATTCGTATTTTAATAGTCTGATGCATATGCATATATAAGATGTTATTGTGTGCACTATCAATTTAAAAAATGACATGGAATATGTCACAATGAGATGAAAGAGTGAACATTAGAAATAAATTAAAAGGAAAGTTGTTATATATACAATATATATACAATATATATACAATATATATATATATATATATATTTATATATCAAATAGGTAATATCATACAAAATTATAATATTAACATTTGAAAAACTACGAGTGATATAAAAATACTTACATTTACTGAAAAAGATCCTCTTCATACACTTTAAGATCACGTCTGTCTTTATGTGCGCTTTTTTGTGAATAGTTAGCTGCTATCGGTGACCACATAGAACTAGACATAGTATCAGTCACAGGCTCTATTATAGGTTGTCTTCTTGCTAATGATACTTTTAATTGGATCGAAGAGACCATACTACCATCCATTTCACTTATTGCTCTTTCAGCTGCTTCAGCTTTTTCAAAAGTTATAAAGCCACGGCTAAGAAAAAAATATAGAAAGATTAGAATTATTACTTATATCATATAACTGCAAAAATATCTTTAATATATTTGTTCTGAATCGATAGTGTTGTATATATAGGAAAAATAATTTGTATTTACTTTTTTTCTACTTCCATTGAAATATTAACAATATTTCCAAAACTTTGAAAATGTTTCTTAAGATAATCTTCTGTTATCTTATAGCCACATACAAATATCGTATTTCCTGCACGTGGTTTAACCTCTTGCTTAGATGGAGATTGCGTGTCGCTGACACTCCTGTCTCCAGTGTCTTGAGCACCAACAAAACTATTGTACAAATCTTTTACTCTTGGTCTCACTGCCTCTGTTTCTTCTTCTTCCTGTGTCGCTGAGAATGGTTGGTAAGAACTAACTGTTTTTTCTGTACTGTTTAATTTTCTTTCTAGTCCGCGAGATCTCTTAAAAGTTTGCTCTGGTCGTTTAGGTGTCTTTGGAGCTGTGATTACACCAGATTTGATTAATTTCTTTGCTACTTCACGAGCATCTCTTGCTTCTGTAGGACGTTTTGGCACTTGAGGAATACGTTCTATTTCCTGTTTAGGGGCTTTTAAATCTTGCAGTGCCTTTTTCTATAAACAAAAAGTGATTGATAAAAATATAATCAAAGAGACATATGTAAATATAATTATTATTTTGAGAATAATATTTTATTTTTGCAAATAAATTTAGAAATTTAACTTTACAATTTATTAAATAAATTAAAAGATATATATATATATATATATATATATATATATATATATAAAGAAAAGGATATGCAATATCTTTCTCTTTATATCTCTAACTTATCATAGGCTTTTGTTATTACTTGTTACAATATTATTAATTTTTAATTCTTTAATACATTTCTTCGTTTCCTATTTTTTTTTTTTCCTTTGATCTTCCTATTATAATTTATTGCAATAATTGTACGCACATACACACACACAAAAATACACACATATAATACGCATTCACGTTTAACTTAAAAAGTAAACATAACCTTACTATATACCTTTCTCTTAAGTTTGTTGTACTTGGCCTGCAGCATCAATTCTTCCTCCGTTAAGTTTGACGGAAAGTGCAAGTACACCATGTTTTGCATGTAATATCAACAATAAATAAAATACTTCAAGAATCCGTTTTTATACCAAAATTATAAATTTATTTTATATCTGCACTTTTATTCTTTTTTTTCTGTTTCCACAACTTTCTACACTTAAGAATTTTTAAAGTTTCTCTGGTAGTAGTTAGGTGTTGCTCGTAATCCTTTAAAAGTTTTTACCCTTGAAACGGGATGAATATATGAATGGTTTCGAGAAATGCGCTAAAAGCGTTATCTTTGGTCGCGTTCAGCCATTAAACTCTATTTCCGCGAGAGCCAATAGTTCTTACAGTTCTTTACAGCTGAACTGGCTGCGCTAGTTCAGAGCCCATCCTTCTCCTTCCAATGGGGACAGAAAAAGATAAACTCTGAACCAGTGCAGCCAGTTCAGAGCCCATCCTTCTCCTTCTAATGGGGACAGAAAAAGATAAACTCTGAACCAGTGCAGCCAGTTCAACTGCAAAGAACAGACCCATAACCTTATTTAGCATCTCTTTTCAACATTTATCATCTCTTTTTAATAGCGACTGCGCACAATCGATTCTTTGCATTGAATTAGTTCAGATCTACAATAAGGCCGGTTCTACAATATAACCTTAAATCAGATAATCACATCTGCTTTGCGCTTATACTGTGAATACCAGTGAAAATACTTTGATCAACTTTGATAATGAATCTGTATGAGATACTTGGTGTGGAGCACGAAGCTACATTGGCAGAGGTAATTTGATTTACTTAGAAATATTTATACATATTTTGTAGTGGAGTAAAATACATTGTACTTTTGTAAATAATGTTATATTAAATTTATTAGTAGTTTCTTTAATATATATTTATACTAGTAGTTTTTTTTATACTTATCAATAGTGTATTATATATTAAATCATATATAATTATTTATTCACATTTCCAGATTAAAAAGGCATATAGGAGAAAATCCTTAACTTGCCATCCAGATAAAAATCCCCATAATCGGGATGCAGCAGTGGAATTTTGCAAGCTATCAGAAGCAATAAAATTATTATGATAGAAAATCTAGAGTGAGTAACATTTGTTTAAAATTTATTATGAGAGCTATTTGGAAGTCTGTCCAGTGTATATATATATATATATATCAAATATATCTCAAATATATATATATAATAAAATATTTTTCTTTTTTCTTGTTTTGCAAGCCTACTAGAGATTGATTTCCAAATAGCCTTTGTATTATCAACATCATTAAATATATCTGTTCTTAGACTTTGGAAAAGTTTTGTAACTAATCTAATTTATTAAAATGTTTTGTTATTAAATAAGGCAGCATATGATGAAAGTATTGCTGCGAGAAAACGAGTAAAAGAACGCAGTAGAGCATTTGATGCCAAAAGGAGACGGTTCAAACAAGATTTGGAGGTGCGTGAGGCATCTTATAATCAGTTAAAATCTGACGAGTGAAAGTATGCAATCAATTTCCCTTTAAAATTAATATAATATTTTTTAGGTTATTAGTACTCCACAGAGATCTGTAAAATATATAATTATTTATAGGTGGAATTACAAAAACTTCGAAAAGAAAGAGAAAGATTAGTAGAGGAGGAAGCATTCATAGAAAAACGACGGACACATAAACTGTGCAAACAATTTCATAAAAAGGAATCTAGAACAGGAGATTTCATAATAAAAATTAGATGGAAGACACAGGAGAACGATCCATCTAATGGTGGATATAATTATGATATTTTACATAAAATGTTTTCAAAAGTAAGTAATTATTAATCATTCAGTTCCAAAATTATACCCCATTATACTTTTTTTTTTTTTTTAAGTATGGAGACATAGTGGCACTCGTCGTGTCATCTGCAAAAAAAGGCAAAGCAATGGTGGTATTCGTTAATAAGAGTGTAGCGGTAAGTAGGATGCTTGATAGTGGAACAATTATGTCAGATAATTTTGTATATAATAAAATTCTTTAATAAAAATATATTTGTTTTTCAGGAAACAGCTCTATTATAAATTGGTTTAATAGAAAATCCGTTAAAATTACAAGCTTTGTGGGAGGCAGGAATGTTCGAATGCTCCTATAACAAAAAATAGCACAAATTTAAATTTTATTGAACAACTATCTTCAGGCACACATTTGATTAATGGAATAAACACATCAATTAGCTTTGCTTCTGCATCTGATATATTTGTACATATTACTTATGTACATATTATATTTGCTGTAACAAAATCCAATTTGCAAATGTACAATACAATATTTACAATGTTTAATACTATTATGATAATAATCTTATGTAATATTTTTGCATTGTATAGGCACAGACAAGATATAAAATGTCAGATGCAGAGATTGAAGTATTATCTGATTTAAGAAGAGCAGAGGAACGCAAATGGCTCCTAGAAGATTTGAAGGCACAGAAAGAAAAAGAAATTTAGAATGATATATTGACAATAAAAATATTATTATATATATATATTAATGCGTAACCTTGGACGATACTACAAACTGTAAGAAATAGTTATTAATAAATTCACATTCGAAAAACGCGCGTTAATCTTTCATGGGCTGCTACGTTCGGAAATCCTACCTGGTAAGGAGTAGAATAGGATTAAACAGGATTAAAGTAGAAAGCCTGGCCTGAGGTAACATCGGATTAAGCGATTTTCCGAGAGTACAAGATAAAGGAAGAATATAATGGTGAAGCAAACGTTGTTTTCTGAAAATGACAGAGCAAAGAATATTATAGTTAATAATTATTTAATTTTTGATATACTATATAGTTAATAATATATAATTATTTAATTCTTAATTTTTAATATTATAATTAATAATTATTTAATTTTTAATTTTTCTGTAACAGAGCACAGAATATAGTTAATTTTTTCATAATGTGTGTCTCTTAAAATACAACTAACAAAATCTTTAAAAAAATGTATGTAATAGTATAAATAAATAAATAATAGTATAAATGCATATATAGTCGACACTATTATATGTATAGAGTCAATAGTAAGGTGTAACCTTACACATGTGTCAGTTACATATTGACGCATGTGCGCAAAAATTCATCCCGATTCGCCCCTTCCATCATTACTACGCGTAGGTTCGAATTTCTTTGTGTTTGACGTCACCGTCACCGCTTCGAAGAAGCTCTGTCCGATATCATTGGATCCCATATCCTATTTGATACTTGAACCTTTTCCCACATTCCGCGGTTTGTTCTAGACAATTTTCAAGATAACGCGCTAGATATTCCACGATTCGACGAATAAATTGCCTCTCATTTAAACCGTCCGAGTTTTCGAATTTTGACAAGATGTGCGTGTTGATGACAGCTTTTAATCGGCGAGGATTTCTTTCGAGAGACATCGCACAACTCAACATTAAACAATTACGTTGTTCTAACAATCGCAATAATGCATTGTCGCGATGTTGCCCCTTGACGTTATGCATCGTTAACATTCTAAGTAAAAAGTTCTCTTCCATAAAAACTCCAATCTCTTACGACACTATCATCGAAGCTCTGACGAAGCAACAAGCAAAGGAACTGACTTCGAAGCTCACCTCGGAGGAGCGTAAGCTGTTTTTAGCTGCATTGAATGAATGCAAATCAGAGGAGGAGAAAGCTGGCTATAAAGGTAAGCTCATTGTTTATGGACTGTAAGAAACTTATGTTTAATAAACGTTTGACTATTAACATATAATATTTATTTTATTTTGAGAATCAAGATTTAGTAGAAAATTTTTTTTAACGGAATTTCATATTTATTATTTAACAGTATGCACATATATTATAATTTAACAAAATAAATATATTTTATAAAGTTTTTGCCTTTTTGCTAGGTCAGTTGGCAGCTTTCCGATGGAGGAGCAAGCTTGGCAGACCTAGCAAAATACCATCGCTGGGCGAGGTGGATCCTACAGGAACCTTCTGTCCCATGCCAGATGATTGGTTAAATCGCAAGTATGGTAAGAATATTCTTATTTATTATTTGAATCATATATTTTATTGTTTTATTTGTCAAGGAAAGAAAAGTTGAAGGAGGAAGCGCAGTTTTATTTCAATATCTTTGATGAGGTGTACCAGTCTTTGTTGCATTCATAAAGTGTTACAAACATTAACTTAGATTTATCATCTATAGATGTCACAAAATAAAATTAACAACCTCGACTGTTATTTATCTTTGGATATAATGGAATCTTTTTCCTGCAATGCGATCTCCATGGATGTTATTCTGTAAGTTGAACTTTCCTCGTTCTCTCATTCTCTTCTCTTCTCTTTCTCTTTTTCTAATCACACTAACTCTGTTGCCTATTTCTTCTATTCTGACACAATTTTTCGGATGTTTCACGGTCAACCACAGTACCACAGTTAGGTAATATTTTGAACACTTTTCTCTGATCCTTCCTTTTTTTAAACGGTTTTTCTACTGTGGAAATCAGTTTATATTAATTTTTTCTTCTTCCACACATTTTATTTCTGAGTGTTTCTGAAGTAACTGTTTACTCAAATTATTTTAAAACTATTCCACATTATATGTTATCAAGCAGATTTGTGTTTCTATTATGCTAAAATGATTATATATTTTTGCAAAAGTTTAAGGATATTCTGTAGTCGTGAAACCCTTTCCTTATTTCTGTATTCATTTTCCCTCATACACTATTAGAAATAATTGTTCATTAGTTTCCCCTTTCTGCTTAAAAATTTCTTTAAAAAATTTCTTTCTTTTATTTGAAATATTTTCATCAAAGAATACATCATTTCAAATATATAATTTTCGTATACGAAAAGTAGAATAAATTCGTTTTATTGTAGTATTTGGTGTTTGCTAGTTTCATAAAATAATTATATTTGTTATAATTTCAGTTGAACAATTGTAGATTTATATTGTACTTTTTCTCATTGCAGTTGAAAACGTTCCAGAACCAACTACAAAAGATATGATGCTAGGTATGTATTATCTTCCATGTCATGGCTGTTTAATTATATGTTTGCAAGTAAACAATCAGTTGTATTTGTCTCTTATCTATTTTTTGTGTTTGCTTTCTTGCATGATACATTAATTAGTACTGTTTCATGTAAAAAGATTAGCTATTATATATACGATGACACAATCATTATTTATGTTACTCAGAAGCTGTATTCCTTTTGTATATAAATATTTGATAATTTTATATATTTTTAAGATCACAATTGAATACAAATATCAGAATCTTTGTAATAAGTTTTGGTATCTGATATTGAAGCTTATTACACAATTATTTAATATTTAAAAGCATAAATTAAATTTTGAACAAAACAGTTAATAAGATTTTGTTTTAGTGAAAGAAATCTTATTTTAGTAAAGCTTTAAATGCAAATTATGCAAAAATTTTGCATTTATATAATAATATTAATAATTCCGAAAATACAAATAATCTCAAACAATTATTGTATTTTTGCAGTCGCGATTGCAAACGCAATTCCGTTCGTCGGATTTGGTTTTCTTGACAACTTCATCATGATTGTTGCTGTATGTATCTCACAGGTTTTCACTGTTCTATCGCGTGCCGATTTTTAAGAACGATGTTTCAGGGCGATCAAATCGAACTGATCTTGAACAGAAGGTTTCCGATCTCGACCATGGCAGCAGCCGCGTTGGGCAACACGGTATCTGATGTCATTGGAATCGGCTCAGTGCATTACGTTGAGATGTTCGCCCAGAAAGTCGGCTTTAAAGCGCCCAAGTTGACATTAGCACAGTTGAATTTACCTAGGACACGAATAGCAGCGAACTTGGTATGATTGCTTTGTCTTATATTATTAAATTATTACTCGAGTATAGCAATAGATATATAAAAATTTATTTTGTATATTGTTTATTGAAATTATAACATTAATATATATATATATATATATATATATATATATATATATATATATATAAGTATAATATTGTAAAATTTAGAAATGAAATAAGAGAAAAATCAATTTTTTAAATATATTTATATTATATATATATATATATATATATATATATATATATATATATATATATATATATATATATAATATTCATGAAATAAATTCTGTATAATCATGTATCTCTTAAGAAACTTTTTTATATTGCTATCTTAGAAGTTTACATTATAAATTTTGAGACAAACAGAACAGGGGTTATTCAGTTATTCAGACCATTATAACTATTCTTGCACAAAGAAATTTCGAGAGAATTAGAATTTGGCATAAATTTTTATTTAGTGAAATTATTTATAATGTAACTCATATATATCAGCAATTTTTCCATTTAATACAGGGCCGAGTCATCGGAGTTACGATTGGATGTCTCATTGGTATGACACCTATACCCCTAGCTGCGCTTTTCCGCAGTAGCTGAATTGCTTGAAAAACGATTGAAAAATGAATTAAGTTAAGTTACACATGGGATTAAATATCTCACTTATAGCAAGCACTTTGTGTCAAAAAGGCCTATAGACTTCTATAATTTTAATGTTTAACTGCCGCAATAAATTTGTCCCAATAAATGTATTTAATATATAAATGTATAGGATGTTATAGGCTGTGTAAAGAACATAAAGTATGTGTGTGTAATATCATAATTTTTCTTTTTTAACTATTATAACAATAGATCTTTTATTTCTTGCATGGTATTGTGCTGGCATTTTAATCCAGCACTGAATCTATTAAGTAAAAATAAATAAAGAAGAAACTTTTTTTTTGCTTTTTATGTAAGATAAAACTAGAAAAAAGAAAATAGTTTTAATATCAACTTCCAAAAAAATATTGACCCTTTCGTTCACACATTCATATATTTATTTCATGTAAAATCAAATAAATATATAATATTTAATGCCTTTAGATGATAGAAACACACATAATGTTCTCTCTCGTAGTATGCACAATATCAGATATTTATTTGGAAAAATATGTTAGTATCGAATGTTAGATTACAAAAAGTTAGTACAAAAAATACAGATATATGTCTATATGTGAAAGAGATTGTTTAGGCAAAGCATTATCAGAAAGCTAATAGTAAATATTTAAAGATATCGATGAATGAACGACTTTCATAATATAATTGGCCCGATCGTTTCCAACTATCAGCCTGATTGAGACAATAATGTTTCCTAATGCTTCCTTCCAATTCACATTGCGGCGATAGTCTTCTGGTGCAAAATCCTTCATCTTGTCTATCTTTTCCATCTTCCTTATCTTTATAGCTTGCGTCGAATTAAACGAGAATTTGTCGTTAGTAATGTGCAATCTCCTAGTGGAATTTGTGAACTCGACATCGTTCTCCAAGATGCAATACTCGGGCAGCCAAGTCATCATGGAATTGAGCCACCACTGCCAGCCAGCTATGTCGTTATCATCATCGTCGGTCTCGGCAGAATAATCAACATTCTCGTCCTGGATTAATGAGGATGTCGAAAGATTATCGTTGATTTTTTGAGATCGTGTATTCATCGATACATCAATTAAATCGGTTGACATGAAATTCGTATGCAGATTCGTAGATTGTCCCGGACTTAGCGAAGCTCCAGGTAAACAACTTTGTACAACGAAATGGGCAATCAAAGTGGATCCTACGAGAGTTACCAAACCAACAGTATAGGTCGCTAAGCAGATCGAGGAGACGTTTATCAGGGTTTGCGCGAATGCAATCAGTTGAACAGAATTTAGCAGACAATTCAATTCTGTATATGAACACCATCCACGCTTTTGTACTTCCTGATACGCTACATCTTTCTCTAGTTGTTGCAATTTTTCCCAAAAGTCTTGTTGCTGTACTAATACCGTCCAGTTCTGTGACAAAAAATCTTCTGATAAATAGTAAATATTTTAATTATGATTATATGATTGTAGTAAACAATTTTTTTATTAAATTGATAAGTTTGATTATATGAATAAGTAAGGATAGTGTATAATCTGTTGATTTTTTATTTTCTTTAATATTTAATATATAACTTTAAAAAACTTATTTAATTAAAACGCGCTTTAATATAGATAATTCAATTTTATCGCATAAAAACAATCAAAAATTGAATTAAATTAGAGAAATTTTATATACCAAGTTTAAATCAAAATTTAATTAGAACTGTAATTTTACAATACCACAGAAAGATTTAAACAGTTTTATTTAATTTTAGCCATAATTTTGTTAATGTAACAATATATTTCATAATTTGAAAACAATATATAAGACAATATGTGCTTACGATTGCAGCAAGAAAATCTTTTTCCAATTTATTCATCCGAGATATAGTCACTTGCCCTGAATTTGCCCATTCTTTGTTGAAAACTTCGTCTTCCTCACCATCATCGTGCAGAAATTTACTGGCTACCATCTGATAATTTTGATAAAAATCCATTTGAATAATGTTGTAATATCCATGTAAATTATTTTTAAAATCTATGATTTAAATAATAATTGTAATGCTGAAAAAATAATTACCAAAGAAACTAAGAATAACTCAGATGGTGCTACTTGTTGAAGATATTCTGGATTACAGTTCTTTAATCTTTCAATATATAGCAGAGCTAATACAAGCGAGCAAGGAGAAACACATGCATTTCTAGATATTCTGCTTGCTTCCTCCACATCGAGTTTTTCTAACGTGTGACTACTCTTTGCTTCTGTAAAAAACTCAGCTGCCAATTCTGAAAACAAAAAAATTAATTCGTAAATCTTACTTTTTTTAAATTAAATAACGTTAAATTTATTTTTGTACGTAATAATATTACAAAACAAATATTATACAGCAAAATAAAATACAAATATATAGAAATCATATATGATCAATAAATTATAATAATGCTAGTTTTCACAATTCAATATTATACTAACCAGTAACTGGTAAACTTAGGCAGTTAATTTTTGGTAATTTAGAATAGTACAATGACTTTCTTATGCGTCTCAAGAATTCGTTATGTTCCAGATCCTGTAACAAAATAAGTAGGATGTATCAAAAAATTCAGTTCGTGAATGAATAATACTGAAAAACGCGCAATATGTTTTTATTAAATAATTTAAATGTTTTTCAAAACACTATTCAATTTTAAGGAAAATGCTTTTGATAAAAATGAATAATTTTCCTTCAAATTTCACAATATACATAAAAAAATATATATGTAGAAATATTTATAAAACTGCATATATGTATGTATTTACCATTGAGTTTACTGGCCCATTTATCTCTTGCCAGCTGTTTGTCATTGTTGAGTATTCACGTTTATATATACCATAAATTTCTTTATAATATTTGATGCTTATCAACCAGAAATGCTGTTGTGTGTTTCAGGCAGTCACTTCATCAATATGAGAGAGACGTAAAATTTCTTAAAAAACCAAAATATATGTCAGCTGTATCTCCAAACCACGTAACATACTTGACATGCTTACGATAATAGGTTGGAAACATAAAAAAAAAAATGGATTCAGCAGAACCAATCGTTGAATTGTCGCTTTGCAATACCGGGGACTAAAACGGGGAGCACACACTTTTACATAAACGCATACCACAAGCATAAGAAAATTGATTGGTCAATTTCCTTATGCATAAGGAAATGGACTAATCAATTTCCTTATGCTTATGATTATGCGCTTATGCAAAAGTGTGTGCCCCGCTTAAAAGCGCGTTCCACTTAACGATCGCGACGCTCACGGTATCATTTCATCCTTGTTGTTCACCGAAAGTTAAACAAAGACAGATGATGCTCGCGAGCGTTGCGGTCGTTAAGTGGAATGTGCCCTAATTAGCTGGATCTAAAGATCTAAAGCGGCATCTACAATAGAGATTTTAAGTCTTAAGTAATTGACTAATCACAGTCGAGTATTCTTCTCATACTTGACTGTGATTGGTCAATTTTTTAAGGGTTAGGGCTTAAAATCTCTATTGTAAACATCGCTTTATACAGCTGATAGCTGATACAGCTCTCTCAATACGACAATAGCTTCCTGCGTACGAACATTAAAAATGCAATCAAAACGAATAGTCTCGTGCCGAAACATAACTTTTCAAGAAGAGAATTTGTGGATTCTATGTTAATATACATATAATTAAATATGACCTTCTTCCTCGTCCATAATCTCTTAATAAAGATGTGGTGGACCTACGGTTTAACGCCGGTTTCGAACGGCATAGATTAGAGAGGCGTTTGCTCTTACTCTCGGTGATCGGTGATTTGCCATTGCCTTCCGAGAGGTAGCGATCGCGAATTATTGAAAATAACATTCGACGTTTTCTGACTCTGACTGGATTTGAACTCGAGCCCTTCAAGCACAGAGAGCCGATGGGCCACGATCGCCTTTTAAATATGACCTATCCATCATTTAATTTAATGGAATCAATCATCGATGAGGTTGCTTTGGAAGGATTAGATGGCATTACTTTACAAGGTTAACAATTATTTGATCTCTTTTTATTACTTTCTATTCCAAAAATATCTCTAATTGTATAAAATATTGTATATAATAATTAAAATATTTCTATAAAATAATATATTTTTTCTGTGTAGAAAAAAGAACTATATTATTTAGTTATTTATTTTTTTAAATATCTCTTATTGTTTCATACAATGCTTATCAGTTGTGATAATTAAATATTTTTATTATATTTTTTATTTAATTTTATATCTACATTATGGATAATTTTATTCAATATTTTACATGCTTGGTGTTTTTTTTTCTCTCTTTAGCATTATGGATGAGATTAGCAAACAGATTTCATGATCCATTGCCATTGCCTAAGTGTTTCACGGAACAGGTATGGTCAATAATTAGAAAGGTGAAAGGCTTTTCATTTTACAAATTAGAGATGCCAAGAGAACCACTGGTAATATTTGATCGTTATGAATTTGTGCATCCTGACCTAGGCATTATACTTGAGCCAGTAAGTATATTAAATTAATTTATGTTTACATATATAGTTTTAGAAAACATCTTTTATAGTTTTATAAAGTGTTAGAGTCCAGTTTTAAATCAAATTAATTAAAATCATTAATTGTTTAATAAAAAAGATAGTTTCAATAAACAAATGTTTGAGAGTTCAATTTGAGCAATTTTCTTACAAGATAGTATTGTAATTAAATTAAGCTTTATAAGAGATTTTAAATGATTTAAATCATTGTTAAATGATTTAAAAGATTTATTGTAAAAAAGTTGTCTATTTTATGAAATTTATTTATATAAATTCAAAGTGTTAAATCATACTATATTTTAAAATTTTCCTCAATTTTTTGTGAATTTCTAATTTAGACAACAAATTCTAAAAAATTTTTTTCTTACATTTTTTTTATTTTTGTATTTTTAGTCAAGTGTTCCACCAGATATTTATCCCCATTGTCCTATTCAAGATCCTAAGACAGGTGTGAAAGGATCTTGTTCTACATATTATACAAGAAAGGATATCAAAGATAATGTGAAGAATGCAGATCTAGATGAAGTAACAGAAAAATATGGACTAAGTTTGGTGATTGTAGCATCTCAATTGATCAGGACACGGGCTTTGATGGGTGTCGATGTGAGTCCAACATTGGAGCTGACAATCATGCATTATTGTTTCTTAGAGAGAGTGGGAAGAGCTCGTTATCACGGTGAAGTTACTCAAGGCAAACTCAGTTTAGCAGCACTCAAAGAAGATCCAAAAACTTTGTTTTATCATCGAAAGTTTTTGTTACATCACAAACTAATCACAAAGCAAATTCACCATCAGAAAAGCTCCGGTCATTGCGGTAGCGGTAGCCTTCTGCATCTACCACGCTTTTATGTAGAGCGAAAACCAAAAATGATTTACTTGGCGGAACAGGTGCTTGACATTCTAAGATCCAAAGAAAATGGTGTAGCTGAGTATGATGAGATTAGGAGAAAGCTCGGAATTGATAATTCTATCAAAAAGTTGTTTAAAACTTCTTTCTTTCAAAAAATTGTAAAGACAGACATTTGTGTTCCATATAGAACTTTGTATCCTAACGCGGAGCCTAACGAGTGGCGAAAAAAACAGGATCCTTCAAAGGAGAAGAAGATTAGAGTGGTACAACTGCTATATCCAGATGTTGATATTGCGGATATATGGAACAAGGATGAGAAGGACGACGACGAAGATATCATTGAGCTGGATGTTTCCAAACATAAAGTCAATGTTCCTTATCTGAAGCAAGCAAACGCTATTGTCGAAGAAAGTCGATTAGAAGGTGTATCTCAAGGTAGAGTCTAATTTTTGTAATTATCTTAAAATCTTATTATTCAAAATATTAATTTGAAATCTATGTATTTGAAGTTTACATGTCAGTAATTTGAAATGTACATGCGTGTGTTGTGTGTATGTTTTCTCTAGAAATCATTGTAACATTATAAAATTAAGAAGTTTTTCTTTAAATATAGCATTTTTTATGAAGTATAAATATTATGGAATAAATTAAGAATAACAATTATTTTCTTGTCGAGACAAGAACAACTTTTAAGTTATAAGTGATCAAAAATTAACAAATTGTAAATACATCATCCCTGTTTTAGCTTATTTAGGAAAGCAGATGGGTCTCACGAAATTGCAATCTAGGACATTCTTGAGAAATATGATAAAGATGGGAATTATTGCAAAATATATGAACGACATGGGTCGACAGAGAATTACAAAATATGTGTCAAAGAAATTTGAGAAAGGCAGTAAAATGAGTAAGCAATTTAACAAGGAAATACATAAGATTAAGGAGCTCACCAAGAGAATCACCAGTAAGAATGAAGGGAATTTCAAAAGCGAAGTGGCCTTGCAAGAGAAAGATGGAAAGCCTTCTGTAAACCATGAAGATGATCAGACAAATCAGGAATTGAATCAAGTTGATCAAATCAATATTGATGCACCAATTGTTAATAAAAATGAAGAGGAAAATAAAGATATAGATCGTATTAAAAAAGACATAGAGTTGAAAAATTATATCATTAACAGAATTTTGCACAAGTACCAATTGTCAACAATTAAATCTAAATACAAGCGCACATCATCACAACTCTTATTAGTAAAAACGAAGGATTCCAATATTAATGTGAAAAAACAAAGAGTGAAATCTAATGTTTCATCTACGTCTATGCAGCAAATTGCGAATGATACCAAGGCTACATCGTTTTATAATAGCATAAAGACAAATCTGACAGCGCAAAAGCCCGTTCGTACTGGGACAGGAGTCAGCGAAGTCTTTGGTTTTATGGAAGTTGTGCAGAACAGTGAGAAAAATACGTCTAATATTACATATAGGTATGTAAATATAAATAGTACAAATTGAAGATTAATTCTCATTTTTATCAAATATAAATTTAGTTATATTTTTTAATAATATAAACTTTATATATTACAAAAAACTTTTTCAAACATTATTTCTTTTATAATTTGTTAGAAATAAATATATTTTAGATTTCTTTATTATACTTTGATATCATTTATTAAATATTTTTTGTCACTGTGTTCAGATTGCTGAGGCGCGCCAACATGATCATCGAGGCAGTGAAAGAGCACCAGGTGATTGATGATACAACAAAACTTATGAAAATGATTTGTGAGGAAGAGGATAAAGAAGGTTATGATGTTAAGATTGACAAAAAATCTCTTATAAGATTATTGCAAAAACTCGCTAAGGATAATTTGGTGAAAAATATCAAGTTGACCTTGAGCGCGAACGGACGCGAAAAAAATATGATGTTTATTTGCGATCCAAATATCGATACTGATCATACCGTGATTAAGTCGGCCGTCGAGCAAGCGAAAGTCAAATTTTGTTTGTTAGCATCTCAAAAGGCAAAGTTAGCAAAAAAAGCGGCGGATAAAAATAAAGAAAATACAGTGGACAAGCCATCGGATTCAAAGGAGCAATTGCAAGAACTTAACAAGACAACGTTTAAAAATACATTGTCTTCTATCTACAAGTATGATGCTAGAGCTGGCAAACGATACGGTCTCAGTCCAAAGTTCATCAGAATGCAGACAATGCACGTTTTGCTCTTTTATTTAGTATATGATCATCCTGGCATACCAAAGTTATCTCAGCAAGAGCAGATAGAAATTCTTAAATCTAATGATTATGAAATTGATGATAATCTCGTTCGGGAATTTAGTACTATTTACAATACCGAAGTAGGTTGGAAGATGTTTGTTCCACCTTTGCCTAAACACAGCGGATGGTCTGAGGGTTGGGCGCTGATGTGTGACGTTCTATTGGGGCTGCCTTTGTCAATTTTCGTTAAGGTGCATAACATCACCTTTACAATATCCGAGTTGGAACACTACTTGAATCATCCGATTAGAAAGCATTACCTTGTTAAGAATCTTCCGGTGAGTTTGAAAGAGAAAAAATTTAAGGATGTAATATATTGCCAAAAATAAAAACAAAATAGTTTTAATGAATGGTTTCGGATAGTTAACTACGATTCTAGTTAGTGATTCCATGAGCCAGCTAAAAATAAGATATAAGCTCGAGTTTTCAAAATCAAAATGACAAGCTATTTTATTAAAGTTCGAACAATGGTTTTTACGATACAAATTTGTTTATTAAGAATGTTCTCTTATTTTCTAATTTTTTGTTTTATGTTCAGGTCACAATACGGAACACTCTCTTGCATGCGCGGAAATATATATTTAATATCCATGATACCGTTATTAGACTATGTTATATCGGTCTCGTACAGTTCGGCCCACAGCGACTGAAGGATAAAGATCAAGTATTCATCTATCTAAATCGACGCACAGAATTGATGGATACGGTCTCTTCGGCACCGAGCTATCATAAGATTGAAGACAAAATGTATCCGGTGACTAAGTATTCCTTCGATCGTATGCAGGTACTATTGATACTGATCATGTGACTGATCATTGTTACAGAAGTTTAGAAATTTATAAGGCAATTGGGGCATCTTTACAGATCGTTGAGAAATATTGGTACGATATGTGGACTGTTTGTGTTAATACGCCACTTGGCGGGAGACTGGCCGTACACGGTAAGGATATTTTACTTGAGGATCTGAGCAAGAAGACTGCTATGATAGAAGCGATTGTAGCACGCACTCCGAAACAGACCGCGGAAATGGATACGGGTGCAGTTCCCGGAGATCGTAAAGGAGCTGCTGGTATCGATTCAGCTTTCTTTGCACATTTAAAACGTAACTGGAATTGGTCGATTAGTTCTACAAATCGACAGGTAAGCAAGAAGTCACGCGGGATAAAAAAATAATTGTTCTATAAAAAGATAAAGTAAAACATTTTTATATCTTGAAATTTTGGATTTCTTAGATTTTTATACATTCTTTAGATTAATATTGCATGCGCACTTATGCATGCACATATATTTAATATAAAAAAATAATTTGTAATGCTATTTTGATAGCAGGTAATGGGTATTATCATTTAAAAATTTTTATTTAGTTTTATTTAGTACAGATAAATCTCTTAATATAAATTTTATATTTATGAATTTATATGATACCAAAATATATATTCTTCAATATATTAGATTGTATTGCGATTAGCGTTCTTCTACATTATGATAATATATTGATATTATGAAATATCCTTATTCTAAATCGTTATCAGGCCTCCAGAAATCACGAAAAATCCAGCACGGGTCAACGAGATTTGCATTTCTCAAAGATTCAGACAAAGCCGGTTAAGTATACGGAATATGATGGTCTAAAGAAAGTTTCTGGACCGCCACCGCCTACTGTCAGTGCGACTGAATTGCGGAAAAAAGTGTACGATCACCTCAGCAGTGGTGGGCGAAAGAACGAGGCCTTACCGTCACAACAACCGACCAAGCAAAAATCTTTTGTACGACGAGTGATGCCGCGCAAAAAAAGCGGTCGGCCGCGTCTTAAGTACGACGAGGACGATTATCGAGCGATGCAGCGGATGCACAAATTACGTGTGGACTGGGAATCACACGAGGATAACATTCTGCTGGTGTGTAAAGTGGCAACAACGTATTTATCATCAAATTCACGCAAGCAGGTCATCGGTTTCACAACGGTGCGTGATGTATTGCGCACATTCTCCTATAACTCGTACAACAAAACCTCCCGCGCTTGTCAACGCCGATTGATGTATATGCTGAAGCAGCCGCGCACGGTGAATAGCGTTGCGCTAGGCGTCGAGGAGATTAAGCAGGATCCTTTCGTCGACAGGCGATATGGTGGTACGATGGACAAACTGAAAAATGAGTGTACGAGTTCAGCGGAGTACGAGAAACGGGTCACGGAGATCTTCAAGGAGCTCGTCGGCTATATCATTAAGAAGTATTACGACATCGCGGAGATTAAGCCGAAGAAGCATTTGGCAATGCCGAAGACCGCGCAGGAGTTTAATCTTCTTTTCGAAGTGGTCTATCCAGCAAAGCCGCATCATAATCAAGGCTTTACAAAGGATGTGCGAAATACAAATGATATCCATGCAGCGACCATCAATTCTGTCATACATAGTTCCATGTGTTGTGGGAAGGATAGACGCTGCTGGGCTTATCAACTCTTCAAGGTATGGCTGATTAATATGAAAGATACTGTGTGAAGCATAATGTATATAAAGCTTATTTATCTTGGACATTAAACTATAATTAAATTGTTGATTAAATACTTGATGAGACGCAACATCTGATTTGTTAAGAACTTTTAATTTTTTAATTTATTTAATCTACAGGCATTAATTGGTAAATTTATATTGTATTATTTTCCTTTTTATTCTTTTTCTTTTTGTGATATTTATCGCTTATTTTTATATGTAATTTACTTAGTACTTATGCAACATACATATAATTAATACTTGTAACGATCTTATATGTCTTTGCTTCTAAACTTTTGAAATCGTCACATTAACAATAAAATAAAATTAGCAATAACAATAACAATAAAATATTTTTTAGTTATATCATAAGAGAAAATAAACATTTTTGATCAATACTTATTAATATATCTCTGTTGTTAAAGGTATACCAGCAGTACCCAGAGATTCTATTAAGGCAAGCAATGAGCAAGATCAGATCAGACCAGATGGTGACAGTAAAGAAACATCACTTGGCGACTATTAAAAAATTCGGCAATTATATGCCGATGAGCAGCTCACAGTATCAGCTGAGCATCAATTACATTCATAAACTCCAAACCAAGTGGCCTTACGAAGCGTTTAAGAAATCCTATGATGTTTTTGCAAAGTTGTTGCAATGGTATTCAGAACACAGGAATGTTCTCTTTTCGCAGGAACAGGAGGATATGTTGAATGGTACCGAGATTCTGCCAGTTTCTTGCGGCATAGTCACCGTGATGCACGATTTCCTAGGACGCGACCAAATCGACTTTGACATAGAGATGCCGGAACAGATCATTATGTTGGACGCAAGATACCAAGGCAAGGACGAGACTTATTTTAGGGTTGCACAAAGATATCAGGATATTTTGACAAGGCTTTATCGCTTCAAATTTGAAAACGTTGACACTCAAAATGCTAGATTTTTCAAATCTGAAATGGAAACATGGAGAGACCATTCTTCAAAAAGAAAAAGAGTTATTGAAGACGATGATTGTGAAGAACTAATGGCAAAAATCGCTCGTAGGGACGAGGAATGTAATGGAAGAAAACCAGGAAAAGAATCTATACGAAATGAAATTGTAACAGAAAATAGATCAGTTGACGAAAGCATTGGACAGTTAAGCCTAAAAAATCATTCCAGTATCCATGAGCAAAATGAGAAAAAAATTCATATAAATCGTTCAAAAAAGAGATGTATGGATGTTGAAGATGATTCTATAGACTATGAAGAATCATTCTTGAAGAAAGCAAGACTAAACTCCGAGAATTTGACAGATATAGAAGATCTAGAAAAAGACGAAGAATCAAGTTTGTGCGAGAAACTTGAAAGCATCAAAGAGATATCTTCAAAAAATACCCCCGAATCTCTTGAACTATTGAGAGAATTAAAAGAGCAAGTCAAAGAAGAAGGTATGTGTCATATTCTTATTCTTAGAGACAGAAATATTAGTTAAAGATTTACTGTCCCTATATGATTTTAAATGTTCTAATCCGATTATTTATAATAAATTTGTTTTTATTTATACAATTAGTTGTAGCAAATATACAAAACCTAACTTAATCTGATAATTTTTTTTCAGCACTCTTAATAAATAAATTGACTTATAGATTTATGGTCTATATACGTAACATTAGATCATACTGTAATTTTTCATAAAATTTTGAAGTTGATTATTCTAAAATGTTGTAAATATGCCATTTTACTGTAAATTGCCAGCTTCTTCAACGCAGCCAAGCAGGACGACCAATATGACAGCGGTTCCTCGACGTGTCAGCGAAATTATCAGGAATGTGCCGTCTGAAACGAGTTGCTTTAGTCCTTATAGTAAGCTTGATGATACAAACGACATTCAGAAAAAGTACACGAGAATAGCTATGTTGAGGATGAGAGAAGAGCTAAATAATCTCACAGTAGCCGACAGTCATCACGCGCACGAATATTTTGTAGTTAATAGTTTCAAGATGTTCTACAACTTGGAGATGTCATCGGCAGTATCATCTACGTCGTCAAACGAAATTGAAAATTTCAGAAATTACTCAGTACCCAGCCAACTTATACCACTGAGGATCAATACTGTAAACGATCTTCTCAACGAACTGAATCGGACTGCAATTTTCCCGAAGAATAGTATCTCTTATACAGATTATAAGGATGAGATAATGACGAAGAAGAACAAAATACCGGTTGAATGGAAATACGTCGACGCAGTGTACAAATTCGTTCGAGAGAAGAAAGAAATCGGCACTTGTTCACAGGAATTGTTGGTAATTGAGTCTTAATCTATTAATTATTTTCCTTTAAAAATAGCAATCTTTTCCTAAATCTATTTTATAGACTTATTTTTTTACAAGTTTGCGTTACTAGTTTTTTTGTTTGTCTAGGATAAATTTTTCGATGAGCAAGGAACGAACTTGTACAAAGCTGTTTCGCTTTTAACGGAGAATCATATATTTTTGCGCTCTGGTGTCACCAACCCACGCTACATTCATCATCGTTATGTAGATTCTTGGCTAATTCATTCCTACAAGATATATCGTCTTGAACAAGAATCTGTAGTACCGTTTAAGGACAGCGTATATGCTACAATGCAACAGGGAAATACAGCTGAGCCAAGTCTTGAAATGAATGCAAAACAGAATAGAGAAGATATAGAAATAGATAATGCGATACCATCAACATCATCGCATAGTCAAGAAGCCAAAGAGGAGAAAAACATGAAAGATAATGACTTAAATAAGGAGGAGGAAGAAGAGAAGAACGAAAACAGCGAGATCAATGAAGAAAATGGTACACGTTCGAGAAAAAGAATGCATAAGCAAAGAACATGTTTACTTCCGCAAAGGGATGTGTACAAATCCGCGCAGCAATTAGATTTCTCGTATGTATTAAGAAGAAAAAATGATGAAAAAAATTCTTGCATGTAAAGAACTTCAAAAACAACACTGATGAGAATCGCTTTCTTTTAGAACGGCTGAGGAAATAAAAGTGGTGATAAAACCTTGGATTCGTATAGACGGTGTATTGAATCGCAAAGTGCTGGATCGAATGTTAGGTGCAGTTCTCAGTTATTGTTTACTTCACCCCGGACATACTATGGCAAAGGTGCAAAGTAGATTCGTTCCAGCCTTACAACCTTTTCATACGCGAGAACTAGTCGAGGTTCGTTATTAATTGTTTACATATTTGTTTTCACAAGCCTTGTTCTTTGTTTAACTCTTATATAGATATAAGATCTTTAGATACTACAAGTCTTATGCAATAACTATTTGATAGTGTTATATAAAAAAAATATTTGATAAATAATAGTGTACAATCCCTAAAATATAAAATATGGTTTTATTTAAAGATATTATCGTTAACATAATGTGTTAGCTATTATTTAACGCAATAGATTTATTTTCAATGAAAGTGTATGCAATTTTTTTGCAGATTCTAATTAAATTGGGTTGTTTAGAGAGTAAGCATTTGAAGAAAACGCGTGTTACTTTATTTTCTCGGCCGCCTACGATTCAAATTAATAAGCTAAGTATGTGAATTTCTCTCTTTCTCTATTATGAAAATTGAAAATTCTCTGCTTTCTAATACTTAATAACTGTTATGTTATTTATCATATGCTTTTTTATATTTATTTAAAAACGAAGTGATAATCTATTTTTTTTATAAATACTATTGTTATATTTAAAAATTCAAAAATTAAATTTTTAATTTCTTTAAATAGAAATAAGACAGCAAGAGCAGATGCAATTTTGTATAGTCAATTTTCTATTAGAATGTTACTTTATAATTTTTACTCTTTGAGAGGATTTATTCTATCTTTTTCATTGATGTTCAATTTATTATAATGTATCTTTCACTAATATTGTCTTTTTTTAAGCTGCGGATACCATTGGTTGGTTTGCTGAAGATGAGATAGTACTCGAGCCAGCTGTAGATGCTATTATAAAATTCAGCATATTCTTGAGTATGAAGATGTACAGCACGGATTTTATGCCGTAATTAGTCATATATATTTTACAGAATACAAAAAACGATCTATCAAAGATATACATACATATATACATACTTTGCTACTTAATAAAATAGCAATGAAATAAATAAAAAATAAAATAATAAAATGTTAACTGTTATAATTGGTATTGCATATTGCATAGATATCATATTTCTATTATATATATATTAATAATTATAATAATTTTTATAGATGATTTTACAGAAAACGGTACAGAAATAAGAGCATACTTGACACTGTACAGTTACACTGTACAGTTACAATGACACTGTAATGTTACATGATTTTATAGAAAGAGATAAATTTGACACAAACGGTATAATAGTCTCAAATAAATTTTAAACCTTTTTGAATTTTTAAGAAAATATATTCACATACACACACATACACACACACACACACACACACACATATATATATATATAATATTATCAGTATATATAAATAAAGATTAATAGGAATCATTATAAATAAAATTGTCCGGACAAAAGAGAAAATTTTTTGATTTCAGTAAATTTTGAGTGCGTTCAGGAGATACAACCGTTGAGTAGCAATCGAACGTAATTGGTTTTTACTTTTAGAACTAACAAATCAACGTCGAGCGTTGACAAGACGATGCTCAATGGTTGTGTCTCCTGAATGCGCTCTTTAAAATTAGTGTCTTTCGGTTGACATATCGATGCATGTGCGAATTTGAAATATGATCAATCCTGAAATTGCCGCGCATTCAGTGCAAACGACAATTGGCTAGAGGTATACGTATACAGATTCAACCAATTAGATCAGTTTGTTACGATGGTCTAATATAAAATAATACGTATATCATGTGAGATTCCTAATTTTTCGGTTTTTTCATTTCTCTTTCTTAAAAATTTGAATATCAAGCTGTGATTACTATATTTTTTACTATGAAAAGTATAAAATTTTTTACGGTTCAACAAATAGTCGTTGATTATTAGAAAATCTATAAGATATCGTAAGTACGTATTTGACTTTTAGGGCCTTGAGCTCTGAAAAAAATACGAGGGCTTCTTTGAATGTAAGAAAATAATCAAGAGGGAAGAATATAAAAATGCGAAAGAAAGTTTTGATATTAAAATATCACGAATAAAGTTTTCTAAATTCGCATACTGACTCCGTTAAGAAGAAAGAAATGTTTTAGTGTATATTTGTGATATTTTTTTCTTGTCTAGCTCCAAATGCACTTGTTTAATCTCTAGTACGTACTGGACATGCGTGTTAGATCCTGTTGCGTTTCACATGGTTCAATTTGGCGGACTCTGACAGATTGTTTCGTCGTTTTTCGTTTATCTTTGAAAAGTTACGTTTGAGAGAAGTAATATATGGACGTCGAAGAGTATAAAGATCTATCTGTATCAAAGGACGTAATTTGTGCATGTAGAGAATGTAAACATTGATGTGTTTCAAGTTTTCGTACGAGTTTATATGCTTGTACATATATGAATTTACATACAATCTCTATCATTCTACGGTTCTCGTAAGTATTTAATGGTCTGTAGAATTTCTTTTTGTGATTGTAAGAGTTTGTATAAGGATTTATCGAATTTCTTTTACTGTAATAATAATGAATAAATAAATGATTGAAAGAAAAATACCCGCAATGTCGATTATGTTTTAGGAAAGTGACAGAACTAAATATCCAAGAAATTTGTTTTGTGTATTTGTGCTAGCTATACTCTATTTCTTACTTCTGGAAATATAATACTTTAATTATAATCTTTGTGTGCATACCTTAATAAATCTTTTTTTTAGTATAAAAAGTTTATATTAGTATATCATAAAAAGAAAGCTTATATATATATGTTGCAATTATATACATATATTATATACATGTATATAATTAAACATGTATTAAATATATCAAAATATATTCCATAAAAAAATGTTTTAATATAAAATTAATATAAATTACAATAGACTACAGCTTTGTATTTGATATTATTTATGAACAAAATAATTTGCAAATTCCTATTTCCAAAGGATCAATTTCCAATAATATATTATAAGTATTATTATCTGCTGTATATTTAAAAATGGAAGTATACTTGCACTATATTAACAATATTAAAAATAGGGCACGAGAAATTGGTACTATATTTACATAACTATATGCTATTTGTTGTTTTTATTCTAGGTTTTTAAGTGGACAGTCTATTGCACAGTGTGATTATTATTAAAATCTTGTCAAAAGATGAGTGAAACTGGCACTCGTTGGTGTTTTGCACCAGGTTGTATGTTGAATATAAAAATAGCAAAGCGACATTTCTTTCGATTTCCAAAAGAAAGAGAAAGGTGTGTGTGCATATTTTATATTTATCTGATTATTCTCCAATATAATACGGATTCAAAAAAACCTTTGTTTTTAATATTATAAATTTTTAAACGACTGATTTTGTATTTATATTACACTTAAATGTGTTGTACATAAATTATATCTTCAAATTTATATTCTATGTATATATATATAAAATTTTGAATATAAATTTAAGATTATAATATAATATATTAAATATATATATAATATAATATATTTAAAAAAAAAATTATATATATATATATATATATATATATATATATATATATATATATTATGTTATAATCTTAAATTTATATTCAAAATTAAAATTATGTATAATTTTTAGATGGCTAGAATGGATTAAAGCATGCAATAGAATGGATTTAGAGACAATAGGTCCGGAATATGCTAATCAATACTATCGTTTATGCCACTTGCATTTTCGAGTAGAAATGTTTCGAAATATAGAGGGAAGAATCTATCTTAAGAAAGAAGCTGTGCCATCAATATTTTTGAAACCAATACAGACAGGAAAGTGAGTAAATACTTTTGTTTTCAGTTATATTATTTTATTATATTTGAAATATAAATAATTTTCAAAGAAGATTATTCAATACAAGAAACATTTAAGAAGATAAAACGTAATTGTTTTTCAGTAATAAATCTACAGACTTGTTACAACCAATTTCTTTTGTAACAATATTTTTGAAGCCAGAGAGCAGAACCAAGTGAGCTCTCATTGAATTTTCTTTTTTGTTTTTTGCTATAAGAATAGGACAATAATTTAATAAGCCAATTTTTTTTTTTCATTCAGAAACTTGTCATCAAATTTGTCGACACAATTGAGTTTGACGCATCCCATCAAAACTGATGAAAGGTGAGTTTCTCTTTTGTTATAAGAATAATATAAAGGCTGTATTTCGGAATTTATTGCCAGTACTGCCAGCATGTTGTTATCTTTGTTTCACCAAATGTAGGATAAGGATGACGATATACTGGCAGTAATTCCAAAACACAGTCTAAATAATAAACTACAGTATTTTCAGTTCATTTTGCTGCATGTAACATATATAATTATATATATTATATATTCTATAATAGATATAGAATTAACATATTTTATGCAAAACTGATATTTATTGTATTATTGTAACGATTATCATTTTATTTATCAATCATATAAAAATTATTGATCAAATAATACATTTTATTGATTACAGAGACACAACTATAATTTCACCGCTGCAAGTACTTTTTCCAAGAGCATCTATAAAGCAAGTGTATGAGGATAGGTAAGTTTTAACTTTCTATTTATACTAATATCATTGTTCTGATTACATGAATATTTAGTAATTTGAATATTTAAAATTTATTAGAAATATACCATCAGTTCAGACAACGTTGCTAAAAGAGAAGTCAGAGAACAATAATGAGTAAGTTCAAATATTAGTTTTTATTTTATTATTATTTATATTTATTAATGTATATTTAAATACATGTAATTGCTAAAAGCACTCAAGTCTCACTTTTTTGTCATATAATTATCATTTATCAAAATGTCTTTATTTATATCCGTTTTAGTAAGAGAACTCGTATAAACAAATTCTCGAATATCTATCAATGATAAGAAGTTTCGAAAAAAATTAATATATTATGAGGAATATATTTTTGTTAACAGAAATATCCCTAAAGCAGAAGTACAACTCGTCAAAGAAGTATGCACAAATTTAGTAACACCGACATCATCACGAATATCTCCGGAATGCGATAACGGGTAAATTTGGTAACAATTTTAAAAGATGGATTCATGTATGATTTATATTTATCATATTTATTCTTTTTTTACAGAGATATCATAGATTTAACGTCTATGGATTCTTTAGTGGCAACGACGTCGAAAGCAGTATCTGTATCAGTTCATACAACGCCACAAAATGGTGACAGGTGAGAATTATTTGTTATGATATCTGCGAATTATATTATTATGAGACGTTACGAATTTTGCCAATTTGCTTCAGTCATTAATAAAATATTTAACGAGGTATGGGAAAACGTCAATTTAATTATTAATACATTATACAGAACTCCAAAAAGAAGACGTTGGCACATTTCAACACAGACACCGGAAGCGTGGATATATATCGATTCCTTTTTAAAAAAGAGACGAATAGAAAATTTCGAAACTCATATCGATAACCAGGCCGCGAAGCGATCGAAAATGCTCTATGTGGAAAATGAAGATTATTGCGCGAAGGTGGATCAGTTTAAAGCAGCATGCGCGGATCTGTTGCCGCGTAACTACGCCTTATTAGTATCTGCGTTCATTAACGCTCGCGAGAAACGCAAGGCCAAAAAAAGTTTTGCGGATAGACAATCTGCGCTCGAGTTTTTCCTCATAGCTTCGGGTACCTACCGATTTTATCGGCCGTTATGCCTGTTGCCTACTGTGCGTCAATTGTGGAGACATATCCGTAACTGGGATATACCCCCCGGCTTGAATGATAATGTGTTGAATGCATTACATTTGAAGATGAAGTCGCTACCACCGACAGAGAGACTTTGCTGCCTGTGTATAAGCGAAATGCGACTGAGACCGTATCTCTTTTACAATCTATCGCGTGATAGAATCATCGGTTTCCATGATATCGGCGTGGAGAAACGGCGCACGCTGGCGAGAAAGGCTCTGGTGATAATGGCGCGTAGCATTACTGCTGATTGGGAACAGCCTGTCGCTTATTATTTCTATGGCAGCACATGTTGTGCCAATATCATGAAAGATTTGATATTTCAGGCGATAATTAAATTAAAGAGCATCGGCGCGGCTGTGCACGCCTTAATTACAGGCACGGCGCCAACATTTCTACGACTATCGCGGCAATTAGGAATTTCCGTGGAGCATTCATTCTTTCTGATAAACGGCGAGAAAATATTTTACATTTTTGATGTCCCGCGTTTAATAAGAGCAACCAGGAACATCTTTATGAGTTATGAACTCCGCTTCCACGAGAAGAGAGCGTCGTGGATGGATATCGAACTGTTGTTTAGACGTGACAGTCAAATGCGGTTACCGTTGGTTCCTAAATTGTCTGTAGGTCATCTCGAACCTGATAAACATCAAAAGACGGAAACCAAATATGCCGTTCAAGTATTTAGCAGTAGCATGGCTGCAGGTTTGAGCGCGCATATCGCGTCTGGCGAGTTTCCGCTGAAAACGATTGGAACGATGGAATTTGTATACACTTTTGATCAGCTATTCGACATTCTGAACTCATCTGTATCAACTAAGACTAATACTAAGGATTTTGGTCAAGCTTTCACGGGTATTATGTACGAGATGTGCTTCTTGCAACGAACGCTCGATTTCCTAAAGTCAATCAGAGTGACCGACGCAAACGGCGCGTGCGTGAGATCGATAAAATCCTTCGATCGTTGGCAGATCACGATCAACGCGGTTATTCAATTGTGGAACACGTTAAAAGACCATCAGATCCCTTTTCTTCGCACGAGAAGATTGAATCAGGAAGGCATCGAGCGCGTCTTCCGTTCTATTAGACGACAAAGCGGAAATCGTGTTAAACCCACACCCATCTTGTTTACTCGCGCGTTCAAGAACCTCGTAAGCAAACACTTTCTCGAGCATTCAAGTGAAGACAATTCCGCCGCGAACGTGCGTAGGATGCTCAGGCGAATAGCGTTGTCAGCATCGTCTCTTCAAGTTGATACAGTTCAATCCATTGCCACTCAAATAGCTTTAAGCGTCGTGGCGACGAACTATCGTAACATCGATTTGCGACTGCCCGAGAAAAGCGCGTTTAAACGCGTCTGTGAATTTCTACTCAGCGAATGTTTGCTTATGCACGTTAATTGCAACGCGTGTGTTGACTATGCCGCTAAGGAAAATTCATCCAATAAAGAGGCGAGTTCTTTCAGCCTTTATGTTTCCGGTTTGGAGGACACGTTCATGCTCAATTTCGAGAAATTCTTCATCGAGAACAATCTCGGCGCGCAGATGTTGCAATTTGCACAGCAAGTTGAATATAAACCACCCTGTCCGGATTTTCCGGTTGCTTTTTTGATCAAATTATTCCTACGTATGCGAATATATTTTACATTGTCGCGACATAATAAGATCTGCAAAGTTGTAGAATCGCGTAATTCTTTAAATGTGATACAATTGTAAGTTCGTTTTTATTGCGTTTAGTTTTATTCAGATATTTATGTTTGTCTTTATTACGTTACATTTGCGTGTGCGTTTTCATTTATATCGGTCATTATTTTATGTTATTTTTCTCACGGTACATATTATTACGCTTAAAGTATAAATTTTTATGCCGAGTTTTCGTTGAATCAGACAAGTTTCTCAAATTTAAAAACATATATGTTCGAAGATGTTTTTTTTTAATTTAATTTTATTTTAAACGGTTAATTTCGTATTAAATGCAAATCTTTGCAGAAGATAGATCGCTGGGCATAATATAGATCGATTTTTAACAGTAGTTTTGCAAGTCTTTTTTTGATATCGTTTTTATTTTGTTAATTGTTTAATTTGTTGTTGCATTTTATTGCATAATTATTCGACATATTATTTGTGTATGAAATGCTTAATATATTATTTAATGCTTAATGCTTTGAAATTAAGATTTGCAATCATTATTAATATAATACATCGTTTTTTTTTTTGTTCTTTTTTTAATCTTCCTTCTGCGGAAAGATTCTTTGCAGAATAAATAGAATATAACTAAAACATGAAAGTTGTTGGAATGCTTGAATTTTATTTTCAACAAGCAGGATATAGATTTTAAAGCAATAATGAAGGATTTATGAGAAAGTTGTAACTTGGTTCAATGTATAAGATAATACATGATAGGTTGTTATATCGCTACTAAATCACTACTAAAAATATTTATTTTCTCGTTTAAATGCCCTTAACTAAATTTTTAATAAGTACAAAAATAAAATTACACGGATATGTAAAATCTTGCTTTCTAATCTACTGGTATTTGAATTGGTATGACGTTCACGTAGCATGGTACGTGATAAGTTTTTTCGTCACAGACAGTTAAGGGTTAAATGCCTCACTATATATATGTATAATATATATAAGAAACATCCGATGTGTTACAAGTAGGTCAAGCTATGACGCGCAACGGCAATCGATATAATCTAAATACGATGTACTCGCAAAGGGTGAAGTAATGCCACGGCATAAACGTGTTTTGCTAAATACGGAAGCAGTTTGGATCGTTGCTTGTGCTTACCAGTGGTACCCATATTGTTACTTTACGATTAATACAAGATAAATTCTAGCGGTTAGCAATATGTAAAAAGCTCGTTGAATATATATGAATTCTGAAAATGTGTTATTTTAATTTAATTATTTTTTAAAAGAGAAAGAATTTCTATGCTTTAACACGCATCTTCCGTTTTCTTTTTTTCTCCAGATGTCTAAATATGTATTATTATTTCATTTCAAGTGTAGAAGAAACTCATTTCACCTGAAGAGAGAACCAATATTCATAAATTTGAGACAAAATTCTAAAATTTGGTGTGCAAGATACATTTAGGATATCTAATAATAAAATTAAAGCAGGAAAGAATCTGAGGATATATTGTTAAATTCTAATATATTTTGCGAAACAAAAGAGAGATCTTTCGGATAATATACAATTCTAAGATGCTTTTTGCTTTTGCAGGATTTTTCATGTATGATCTTTCTTCAATGATCGAGCTATAATTACAAGTTTTAATAATAGCCTTGCGCTATTGCGAATATTAATATTAAACTCAGATAATATTGAGAAACTCTGGTAAGGCAGGTGAAGAAATCGATTCGATAGTCGTTCTTATACACGTGATCCGCGCGCGCATGTATTCGCGCGGACTTGCGGCTACAACTCTGCGTAGACGACGGCGGGTTACCTAGGACACCGTGTACATACGAGGAGTGCCGCGTTGCAGGCAACACTTTCAGCACAGTCGTGTCCTCGGTGACAGCGTCGACGGGGCCATGCACGTCCGGATAGAAGCGTTGAACAACCATGTCCGAATGAAAGTTTCGAGTGTTTGAGATTAATCTACGAAGACGTAATAATCGAAGATGTAAATACAGGAGAATCGTCGAGGAGTGTAAAACGTTCGTGAAATGTATGCGATTTTAAATACACGTATGATTTTTTTTTTTTTTCGATGAAATGCATGCGATTGTTAAAAAAATCTCTTATTTTTTAAATTTATTTTCTCTTTTCTTATCCCGACGTGATTAAGCAGAATTGACTCTAACGTACGTATAACTTTTAATTCCTAAAAGAAAGGAAATTTATTCAATTTCCATATATTGTCGCATCGCGAGAGAAATAAGATTAATAAATCAGAATATAAAAAAGAAGTATGGAGAAAGAAATTTCTATAATTGTAAAATCTCGTCTCTTAATACGAGATTAAATCTTCTAATCCGTAACTGTACCGTCGATTCAGTTCTTCGACGATACTAATTTTTTTTTTTCTTTTTGCATGTTATCTGACCCTCACATCCAGATACCCGATATAAAGACGCGCCTTTATCTCGCGATACTAAAATAAACTTATTTTGCTCCCGCGACAGAATCACATAACTTTGATTGTCTTTCTTTCTGTTGTGCGTATCACGATAATGGCGCCGCGAGTCCTTGCCGCAGCCTTGCGTTTTCACCTCAAGGCTGAACGCTATTTAAATACACACGTACACATCGTGCCGCGCAGGTGTGCGAGAACTGTTCTCCTTTTTTTCACGACACCCCTTCCTATCGAGATATATCGAGCGTCGCTATTACCGGCACCGCGTTCGAGGCGCGCGTTTAACGTCCGGATGGATCCGCGATTTTTCGTTCTTCTTCGATCTGCTCCGTGTTCCTGTAATAAATTAAACCGACAGAAACGAGAAATTGTGGATCGCCTTGATTCCCTCCAGTTCTTCCTGTTCCTTCTTCTTCAAGGTTCTCTCGCCAAAGTCAACGCTCTCCTTCTTTATTTGTGATTTTTTCGATAATATTTTATGCCTCAAAGCGAAAGGTCATACGTGATCAATATTTCTATAGAGTAGAAATAAATTCTTGCATTTGTTGTTATTTAATATTTTTGTTCTTTTCTCAGATAGTATACAATATTTATAAAATATGTACAAAATATTTATAATAATTATTTAAATTTTTTATAATATTATTTATCTTTTTCTTAAACCATAAATATTATATAAAATATTTAGCCTACATTTTAATAATATATCGAATCAAGTTTTTATGATTTTTCTTAATGCATACAAGATATGTTAAATAAATATGTAAAATATTTATATAATCTTTCAAAAAATAAATAATAAAAATATTTATGAATATTTATAAATATTGTGTGTCATCTGAGTTATAGCAATCAGTGTACAAATAACACAATAAGACTTAAAAAATTAATTCTCTATTTTACAAAAATAGATTATAAGAAAATGAAGTACGGTCTTTTGTGACAGGCATTAGAAAAAGAAAAAAATAACGTGTCTTTGACTTGACAACATGCCCGAGATGACCAGATAGACGTCGTTTCTTCGTCTGCCAGTCATCCCTGACAGGAGTCCAATGTCACGCTATTCTAACAAGTATTTTTGCAGGTCAGCGTGAGTCAATCTCGGCACCTGGAAACGTAGCGGCGGACCGTCACCTCGCGATTTAGCGCGCCGGTATGCTCCTACGTCGTCCTCCGGACTGAACTTCCTGGTACGTGAATCAGGATCGCCGGAAGCCGACCTCGGTGCGGCGAGGATGAGCGCCAAGATATCGGCGGCTGGCTGCGATGGCGCGGCACAGTCAATTGTGAACCATCGTGCCGCGAGAGCGTCGCCCGTCAAGAGATCGCTTTCGCCTGGTAAGTGTGACATATCGACAATTCACTTGATAAGTTACGTATATACTTTACACACATCTATAGAAAGTATTTCTGAATACTTCTAGAAAGATAAGACACGTTTTATATCCAGAAGTATATATATATATATATATATATATATATATATATATATATATATATATGGTATAATGTGTATAAAATTAGAAATTAATCTAAAAACTTAGTGCCAAAAAGTTGCTGTATTTATGTGTGTCATATAAGACAATAAAGTACAATAAGGTGTTTATTTTTTATTAATAAAATAAAGAAAAAGCTATTATCGATTACAGTTTATTATTTTTTTTTCAAAATCAGAGAGGAAAAGAGTTATAAAATAATGTATAGAATGATATGTCTTGTATATATATGTATATATTATATATACAGGACAATTCATTTTTTCATGACATTTGAATTCATGATTTAAGTAATTTTTGAAAAATTGTGATATAATTTTAAAACAGAAGCTAAATATTTGTAAATTAATACAAATTATTTATTTCTCTTATTTTGTTTCTCTTTTTACATTTTTTTTTATTTCTTAACAAATAAAAAACTTTGAAATTAAAACACCAACCATCTCTAGTCTTTGTGTCTTTAGAGATATAAGTTTATTTATTTTATTTAATACATTGTTATGGTATTTTAGGCAAATAGCTTTTTGCACGAATGACATATTTATACATCTATTTATATAAATACATGATATGAAAATATGTTGTATAGAAATTATTATATTGTACAATATAAAAGTATCTTCACTTTTGTATGTACACATTATTATTATTTATGCCATGTAACATAGCATTACATAGTACATAAAATAGTAGAAATAAAAATTTATATTTTTGCATGACTTTATGATTAATTATAAGTACACTTTGTGATATTATAAACATATAAAAATATACAAAAGATTTTTTTTGCAAGGATTGATTCAATAAAAAAAAAAATATTTGGAAGTAAAATAATATAATAAGTTAATATTAAAAGTTTTATAATGCAAATAAATTTCTCTATTTTAAAATTAATGCTTGATCTTATATCTTATTTTGATCCTTTTTTCTTTTTGTTAAAATTTGATAATCTACTAAAAAATAGAAAAAAAATAGAATTATTTTTAAATTAATTTTTGAATTCTTTCACCGCTATTTTTGTATTATAGTTTTGTATATAAAAAATGATTTCCTAACTAACGACAACAATCATCTTTTTTTTAAAAAAGGAAACCCCACTTTAAGGAAAAATTGAGGTCAAGGTATTTTGCAAGTATTGGCTTTTCCTCGATTAATTATCAATTATATGAGTCATACTATAATTTCGGGCCGTTGATTGTTGATAGTTTGACATTTATCGGATATGCATTCGTCGAGAAAAGGAATGATTTGGAATATATAAAAATAGAAGATAAAATAAAAGATAAATTTTAATTGAAACAGCGGCTTGTATGCTTACAACATTAATTAGATAAATTTAAAATGACAGTTTTTTTTATACTGAAAAATGTAATTTATAAAATAAAAAATTATCAAATATTACATAACAAATTTCTTAAGAATTTAAGAATTTTCTTACGTATATGTATATGTATATCAATATATAGCAAATATTTTTTTTTTTTTACGACTTTAACAATCTGAGCATAAAGAGAAAATATTGCCAAGTTATAATATTTAACAAAATTTTCTCGAATATACTTCTAGCCGAAATAGCTAAAATTTAAATATATATTAATAATTTATACGGATAAGATCTGATAGCGAAAGTTGTATAAAGATACATATATATCTGTCTCACATATTTGTTGGTTCATTGAAAAATATAGATATCGCTGTGCAATCATATCGCCATCGCTTATTAAAAAAAGTGCTGTCGCTGTTAAACAACGTCGCGAGAAGTTTTGCAATTCGCATACTGGAATAATGACACGCGCGCATACACAAACACGATGACACCCGACGATGACGCACCATCGTCCACGTCAAGAGATTGCACGCAGTCAATCAACTCAAACAAAGGATGTATATATATACTTACGTTCGCGTTTTTTTCTCTTTTCGTAGAGGCCACTGGCATCACAGAGAGATCGCCCAAGCGTGTGGCTGTTTCGGAGCTGAAATCATTTTCGGACGGAATTTCTGGCCGATTGTCACCGAAAGAACTTAGCGAGATGCCAGTTCTGACGAGAGTCTGTTCTCCTGCGACATTGCCGAGACTCAAGAAATTTCGATTTCGACCCATCGATGGTAAGTCTGAATGTTTCTTATTAAATCGGTAATAGGATAGATAAACTGGACGATTTATTAATTTATAATTAACAATTTAATCTTTTATTTTTGATAAAATATTCAAAAATCCAAAGATTTTATATATAACTCTGATTTTTAACATTCTGAATCTTTAGATCTAAAGGGACGAAACGAGATTGTAATGCCTTGCATATGTATATTCTCTGAATTTTATAAATTTTTGAATTTTAGATAAGTTCCTTGAATTTATATTCTTTCTTGGATTATATATTTTTTCTCGTTTACTTACACACATTTTAAAATATTTATATCTTTCAATTTTTACACTCTTAAATTATTTTGAATTTTCTTCAAAACTTTAAACGCTTAGAGCATTTTAATTTTAAGAAAGGCAAATATCATGATTGAAAATATGCGGCATAATAAAACAGTTATTTTGCATTTAATGAATAATAAGTAATGATTGAAATAAGTGATTTTCCTTTGAAGAATGATTCGCTTTTTTCGTAAAATCATTGATAAAATTCTTAAGATGGGTATATCATCATTAAGGAAATAATATCAAATCTCTATCACACACAATTATTAAGTCTTATATAAGTTTTATCGATTCTGTTTTATGCGAAAGATTCCTCTTTGTGCCATTATTTTTACTACGGAAGATTTAAATAATATTTTTAATTTCTTCTCAATCACATTTGTGTGTGAAATTTTATTGAGCTTTTTCCAACATTATTTATTGAATTCCACAAAACTTATCATATTTTATATGCTATAATTGAATAATCTCGTATTGTAAAAATCACAAATCGAAATTTAATATAAATATTAGGTGTACAACTTTGCTTCCGCCGTTTTTTTCCGAAATTCGAGGCTTTATTGTAAAAAACTGGTTATACATTTATGATTCAAAGTATTGTCCATCGCTGGCCACTACTTTCTCCCTCTTTTTGACTTTGACTCGAGTCTTCATTAAGTAATGCCTCCAATTCTGTATCTTCGAAAACCTTCTCTCTTCCACCGCTATGCCGGTCTTCGACGTGAAAATCACCGTTCTTGAAGCGTTGAAACCACTCACGACACGTTCTTTCACTAATAGCGGCTTCACCATAAGTATTTGAGAGCATTCGATGCGCCTCAGCCGCAGATTTCTTCATATTGAAGCAGAAAATTAAAACCTCCCGCAAATGACGAGAATTTGGCTCGTAAACTGACATTTTCAATCGAGAATAACTTTATGATGCAGACACAAATCGACTAATGTTTCTATGGGGTTATGTTGACAGATGCCCAAGTTTATCGCATGACGTCTATGATCTACAATATTTATTTCGACCACTACCGCTAAAGCCATCTATAGGAAACGGCGGAAGCAAAGTTGTACACCTAATATAAACATACGTTAGGTATGTTTTACTATATAGAATTGTGTTAATTATGTTTTATGTTAATTGAATATACAAAATTTAATTATAATTTGATCTATATAATAATAAAATTAAAAAAGTTTAATGAAAGATCTAGAGAGAAAGATACTCTCAAGAGCAAACATCGAAGCTTTCATTCTGTTTGATAATTGCGAAACACACTATATGGCACGTATTATCTTATACATCGTACTTGAGCGAATCGTATTTTATCAGGCTGGTTTTGTGACGTCTCTACCGATATAGTACATATGTACAAAGACTCCTTATCAGCACCAGCAGCGGGTGTTACGTGTTACTATAAGCTGCCGTATCCGAGTTCGTGTGTAAATCGCCATTATTCCCGACAAACAATAAACCCTCTATGGTGATACGCACCCACGACTCGAAAATATCGAGAAATCGCGAAAGGTATATAACATTCTACTCTCCTGGCATAGTCTCACATCGTTAACTTAAAACTTAAATAAACAAAACGTCGAAATAATGAAATTTTTAACGTTATACATCGACAGAGTAGACTTGTAAAATATGCCGAAGATCTGAGAATGAAAATTATCGTTTTATAAATCTGCTTTATCACGCTTACGCGATAGTTTCGTTAAATAAAAATTAATTATTTCAAGGAACTTGAAACTTATTTCGCTTGTTTTCTCGACTCTGATGTCATGAGTATTAGATAACTGATATGATCATCGGCGATGTTTAATTATCGTTGTATATATGTATATCACTGAATATGCGTACACATCAATCAATATCAATGTTGCTCTTTTTGATTTTTGTAATGTTTGAAACTATGAATTCTTAATGATTTTATTACAATGAAATTAACAATGATTTTATTAGGATGCTTTGGTAATCTTCATATCAGTACCTTTTATCTTTGACAATCCGTGTGTCTTTCTTGTCTATAAATCTTTGGATTTTCGCGAATATTACATATCTTTAAGTATCTGAAAGAACGTAAATGTTCGTAGTTACCGAACTATTCATGCACATATCAACATTTTCGTACAATATTCAAATAAAAAAAAAGGAAAAAAATAAATTTTGAAAAACATTTATTTTAAGATTTTAGTGCTATCTTAACATAAATAATTATAACTCTAAAGATCTTTATTTATTTTTATCCATATATACGAGCGAAGGCGTCTAAAGGTGGATATACACTTGGCGAACGAACATCGAACGAACAGCGAATGCGAACGTTCGTTGTTATCATTTAGCAGATATATACGCCAAAGCGAATGCGAACAGAACGTTGTTCGAAGACAATTCGTGCGAGAAAAACGTTCGAAACGTTTCACAAGACGTTCGCATTCGCTGTTCGTTCGATGTTCGTTCGCAAAGTGTAAACCCACCTTAATAAAGACACAGCCATTTAGATGTATACATATAAAGAAATAAGAGAAAAAAAGCAGAAAGAGAAAAGGAAAATCGTATGCTTGCAGCATCAATGAATGCATCGATCGATCAATTGACAGTTGCATGTGAGTGGTAAACTGGAATCTTCCGCGTACGAGGACATCGTGCGTGAATACATATGTATGTTTATCGCTCGTTCGATCCGGCTGATGCCCGCGTGTATGATGTCAGACTCTATCTTTGGTACACGGAATTTTAGATAACTACGCAAACGCACTACATGAAGTTTCTGCGAGAGGACGAGGGGGTTGGTTGAACGATTGAATCTTTTTTATATGTGCTATATAGGATAGGTTCTTGAAAATCTTTAAATTAGATCCCTAAATTTTTCGATCTTTGACGCGCATTTGAATCTTGAAGTTTTCGGATTCTGACATCGTTAAGTTCTTAATTTTTTCAAATTTATACATATAAAAGTTTTTAGAATTTGTTACATTTTAAGCGATTTATAAAATTTCGAATTTTTGTAATTTAGAATCATTGAGTCATGCCGTTTAATTCGATTTTGATACACGTTGTATTTTTGTATTTTATGAATTATTGGATCTATATATTTTTCTGTCTAATTAATTTTGTCAATTTTAAAGATATTTTTTACAGATTCAGTTTCTAGACACGCAAATTACATTATTCTGTAAATATTTTAGAGAATGTGTAAAGAGAGAAAGAGAGAGAGAGAGAGAATAAGAGACGCGAAAAAACTGCATCACGAACTAATAAAAACAGTTTCATTCATTTCGTTTATTTAGGAATTATATTTCCTGTCTAACGTAAGCATCGCGTAAGCATCGAAGAATAGTCGATTAAATTTTCAGAATTGGTTATCATATATAAGTATGAACGCGTCAATGTCATTATAATCATGCAATCTTATCTTTTCCCTGGTCAGATTAATAGTAGGATCTAGGATTGCATTGATTAATTATGATTAAAAAAAAAAAAAACCGAGGATTTCATAATTAAAAAAAAAAAAAAGAATCATCACACGAGATAATGCTGAGATCCAGAAAAAAGTTCAAATAGCTGTTAGAGAAATAAAATTCGCCGCGGATTCACCTGAGAAAACAATACGCATGTGTTAATCGTGCTCTCGAGCTTTTTTTTTATCAGTTTGCGCATATACAGCATGTAAAAAACGTTATTCCGTGTGTGACAATATTATCGCGCGTATCGGAATAAAGCGGTTGATTAATGTCAAGAAATACTATACGATATTGATTATCGGAAATAATTGACGAATAATTAATCCATAGTCTATGGAGCGAACCAAGAAAACACACGCGATACAAATAGCTTTCTTCTTTACACTACTCGTAATTATTCAGATATACGCTTCAGTTCTATAACTCTTTTAAAGACTAACTCTGTGTTTTTCATATTTAAACAGATCTTTTTTTTTAACCTTTCCATGTTTTACTCTGATGTATTTTCTGTATATTCAGATAGTACATCATTCCGTTGGCGTTGGCTATTTTCGTATGGCAGCGATTTAAATTAAACTCATAATCTAAATATACAGAGTGTCTCGGATTAATCGTACTTTTGCGTTTCTTTAATCAATTTTGAATCGGTTTTCTTTATAGAATTTTTGTGGCTATCGATAAGTTTTGAATTTGGTATAAGTCATTGAATTTCGATAACGCTCGGTTCCTTTTTAACGATTTTTTCATTAATAATTAATATTTTTGTCTTGCATTAAAAAAAAAAAAAACAGAAAAACTAAAAATATTTTTTTAAATGCATTTTAGATGCTGCGATAAAGATATTTTAATTCTTAAAACTTTTCGGAGATTGGAAAATAAATTTTTAATTTGTAGTATTTTCGGATCTTTAGATTTTTGAAAATTCTTTCATTCAGAGACGATACTATAAATCATAGCCACCATTTGCAAATTTATATGTTGAATGGTAGTATAGATCACAAAATGTATATAATACAAATTTTTTCTTATATGGGATATGATCGTATCATAAATTAGGAATAAGAAAACAATTTTCAGTCTTCATGATCGAGCTTCTCTTAATCTCTTATGTACAGAACGTAATTAATTACAATCCTTCAAAATTATTATTATCATTATTTATCATACGATAGCATGTTATTATTATTCGGAATTAATATTATTCAGAAAAATATGAAAATATATAAAGAATAATTTTTTTTTCCAGTCGTGAAAATTACAATAAGTTGAAATCGTCAAGATGGCAAAATGCTAACGTGATAAAGAACTCGGTGAGACCACTTGATATTAATATTCGAAACGCCGACGACTGATATCGATCACGTGGAAGCCTCTTTACGTCTCTCACGTTGCTATAAGTTCTCGCGTGTGATATCTTGGTAATACTATTAATATTCAAAATACAATGAGACTAACATTGATCGAACGTGCGTTAGGAACTCTTTTCTCGGTACGGCAGTGCCGCCGTGGCGTAATGTGTATCTCGAGACACCGGTTGTATGAACGTACAAGTGTACACAATACATGCGCGTGCACATAAAGCGCGTATGCTCGCGCCGTCGACGGATGAGTCATCTCGCCGCGCGTTACACGCACGATGGCGCAGAACTTCCATTTTTTTTTTTTTTTTCACGATCGTCAATAGTTAATGTTGCGTACAACCGATCTAGAAGTCGTGAAATTATTTCTCGATAAGAGAATTTTAATATGTGAAAGTATGTGTGAAGATTGTCGTTTTGAAACTCCAGAGATAAGAACATTGTGAATTTAAAAATGCAATAATGTTACAGAGATACGAGAAGTTAAGAATTATTTATGATGCATATCGAAACATTATTATTATTTATTATTTTTTTTTTAAATTCTACGGTGAAATATTGAGATTATATATACGAGCACGATCCTCTAGCGGCAAAACTCTGTTGAAACTAATCGAAAAATATTTCCCATCCGAAGTTTCTCAAATCCCCGAAGAAAAATATGGCGTCACTCTGTGGCTGTATCTTCCCAAAGGAAAAGAAACATAGAAAGCAAGTACATATTATATACGATGTTAATTTATGTATACACTACATTACGATATATCACACATCAAAAAACTTTTGAAATAAATAATTTTCAGCAAGTTACTATAATTATTCGTGATCTTTTTTTTTTCTCATTGATCCTTCTTTTTTACTATACTCTTTTCTCTACGAAAATTTTTTCTTATAAAAAAAATTTCAAAATGGCTATAGTGACCTTTATAGCCAACCAAAAAAGTATATTATTTTCATTTACTGATAAGATATTATTTTTTTACGAATGTATATTTAATAATAATAATAATAATGAATAATTTTTTCTCTTGCAAAAAATCAATATTGAAAAGATTAAGGTGCATTCCAATGTAAGCTAGGTTTGGTATGAGGGGTTAAATTACGCTCCTGCGCCGAGCGTTCCACGACCCCCGTCACCCCCGTCGCCACGGCCACGGCAACGTTCTCCACTCTCCTCTAATGTGGTTCTCCGCTCTCCTCGTCGCCGGCGAACTCGTCGTCGTCGTCATCGTCGTCGTCGTCGTCGTTGTCGTCGTCGTTGTCGTCGTCGTCATCCGCGTATCGCGCCGCTCTTAGCCTGGGCTTCTCCCCCTCAGTCTTCGCTCGCCGGCCGTTGGCAGAGGATCTAGTATCGATCGCGCTCTCGCGATTGTAGATCTTCCGTGTCTTATACCTCGCGTATTTTTGCCATTCCCATGGGAAGCATGTTGTTCCGACGTGAGCATCGCGGGGTCCTTCGGGCCCACGCGACCGCGCTCTCTTGAGACCCGTGACGTCATCCCGATGGTCCATCTCCTCACCAACATCCTTCTCTTCCTGATCCTTTCCTATCCGATCCTCGTAAGATCGCTCTTATGGATGATACCGCGTCGGGAGTGCGTAACATCGGGCTTTTACATTTAACACTTTTCGAGCTTTTTCGTTCTCGAATGTGTAAGTCGAAAATTGGAACGCTCGGCCCACCGTTGGATTTCTAAACAGCGGACCGGACTTTTCGGTTCCCGGATATGTAGATGCAAGGTGTGTGTTTAATCATATGGAATGCACGTACTCTGGGATTTTCAATTCTCTGGGGATTTCAAGTATATCAAGATTCTGCGATTGAAATGTTTCTTTCAATTTTTAGAATCTTAGACATATATAAATCGAAAACTGAAAAACACTGAATTTTTTTAATCTCTATTTTTACATAGATGTAAGTGAAATGAAATATTCTCTCAAGTATTTTCAACAAAAATATCAATTCTCCTGTAAATATCATTCGAAATTTTATAATAAAGACTTTTTTCATCTTACTCCAAGGTACAAAGTTCGACGTTTTTTTCAATTTCGTTAAGTTTTAGCTCTTTGGATTTTTTCTTGAATGTGTCTATTTAAAGAACGCGGATAGCGATAGGACTTTTTATATATTGAAATTTTCGATTTTTAAATGTGTGTTTATCGTGTAATTTATTCATGTATTGTGTCACGTATAAGTTTTGTAGAAATAAGTTGACTTTTTAGTAACGCTTTTAGATATATTCTCCGTAGAATATAATATGAATACATTTTTTTGTATGTATAGATTTAATAATCTGACATGTAAATCCTGCAATTTTCGAATCTGCGAATGTTTAATCGAAGCAACTATTTTATTCGTTTGCAAATGTACTGGATATTTTAATTAATTGCTATGTAGATCAGGAATGTAATTGTGATGTAAATGAAATCTAATTGAAGATGCTTGGCTCTCAATTTTTTAGATCCATGAATGTTTAAACTAAATGTAGGATATGCTTGAAGCATATTTTTAAATAAATAAATTTTTTAATTGACCATCTTTGCATTCATTGAAAATGTACAATTGAATCAAGACTGGAGTGAGATTTTAAGTTATTGTAAAATGATAAATAAATATTCATGAAAATTTATAATAAAAATTTTTTTAGACATTTCTTTGAACGTTCTCAAAAAGTTTGTATATTTTATGTTATTTTACCTATAATTTACCACACACTCTGATGCAATTCGAAATATTTTGTATAAAAGTTTAGATTATGCTCGAAGATTGAAATCAGATGGACGCGACGAAATTAATTTGGAGAAATTATCGTTCTTTTCGAGTGAACGAAAGAAAGCGGAGTATTCCGCATGATGGCAGGTGTTTGTGCTACATCTGTCCGCTTTGGTTGAATGTCTTGGTCGGGTTACGAATAGCGATAGTCCGAAACTAATATATCATCTTAATTTTAATCGGCATAGCAAAAAATTATTTCATTTACAACGCAATTTATCTACTAAAACTATCGGATTAGTTCTCAATGATTCTAATAAATGTATGAAACAATTTTTCTTGAATATAAACGTTTAGCCATTATTCCTCACGATTTTTTAATCTTCGCGATTTAATATTACGGATAATAAAGTTTCGATAAAGTTCTATAAACGCTATTGATTGCAAAATATATTCAAAGTTAATTAAAACGATAATGGAAGATAATAAAATATTAATACTTAAAATTTGCCTCTTAAACATTTTTTATGAAATTCTTTAACTTTTGTTGAGCAGAAAGCAATGAATTTATGAAAAAAAACTCTGATGAATGGCAGAGTGTTATTTATGTCTAGGAGATGTCTGTATATAAAATAATTTATATTTATAATTTATTTCTCTCTTAGAGTAAAGCTTACTGAAATTAATTGAAAATGGTATTATTTGTTTACGGATTTTAAATTCGAAAGTTTAATTCGTAGTCTCTTATTTTTTAATACGAAATATACAACATTTTAATTATATAAATGCTAGTTTAAATGTCTTTTCGTCGAAAACATATCTCAAACGCCAAATATTTTTTATACTCGTATTTCAATACAATACGTATTTATTACTGAATAATTTTGTATGTACGTTTCTAAAAAGTATAACATAATGATATCAAGTCTTCCTTCTTAGAAAGTTTCCATATATTAATTTTATGTAAATTAATATTTCCGCTATTGACTTTTTGCAAGTAAACGTTGCTTCAGCAACTTTCTCGAATTGTTTGATAATGCCTATTTAAACGGCCACACTCGGTAAGAGATATCGACAGATTGCGAGGGTATCGGGCCCATCGCTAGTCGCGAGGTCCCACTTGCCGCTCGAAGCGTCGAATTCCACAACGTTTACTCATTCGAAAGAACGAACTCTCGAAGACTTCTCGGGGCCGGAGAGAAACTTCGATGGCGGAAGAGAAGTGGGAGAGCGGTCGGACGGGAGAGACAGAGAGAGAGAGAGAGAGAGAGAGAGGGAGACAGAGTAACCGATAGTTTAATCGGCTGTTGATTCTAACCGAGTATTATCCAGTTTGATCTAATTCAAACGGTTTTTCTCATAATTCAAGGAGAATTTCAAATAAATTGAAAAGTATAAAAATTTAGACAAATATGAAAAGAAGAAATTGAAAGATTAAAACCTAATCTACGAATCTAAAATCTAATGTTATTCATATTTGAATTGACACAGAGAGTTTTGATATTTTAAGATATCTTTTGAGAGATTATAAAGAGAGGCAAAAGTGTAAGTAAATCTGGAAACTGCAGAATCCAAAGATTTTTAGGAATCTAAGATGGAGCAACACGCGGATAATATATAGACACGGCGTTATTTATAAAAATATACAAATCACATGCTAGCAAATCCCGGATGTATCACGTAATTTCTAAGTTAGTACATCGTCGCTTACAACAGATCTTTCGTAATGCTCGAGACATTGGTCGTCGTCCAATTGCCAAATTAGAATTGTAACTAACTAATAGAATAAAATAACGTAAAGAATCGAGAATTCAAAGACATGACAATATCTCTGCTGTGTTTTTAAAATATAGAAAAACATGTTAGAATATGCAAAATATTTTTAGTAAAGTATAAAAATTCTTAAAATGCAGGATATTTTGAAAACCAATATTTCGTTAAACTGAATCGGGAATGGACTTGATACTAGTTTATCAAATTAATTTAAATTATTGTTCTCGTTTTAATTTAAAATAGAAATAATTGCAAATATGGGAAAGAGAGAGAAATTTGTATAAAGATTAAATAAAAAAATATAATGAAGAAATAAAATAAGAATTTTTATAATATATTTTATATTTGATTTAATCTTAAAATAATAATCATAAGAGATCAAATATATAAGAGTCTTTTTTGGGTTACTTACAATATAAGTTATTTAAGATTTGTGTTTTTCTTTTTATCCATTATTTTGTTATTTCTGTTAACGTTATCGTAAATAAGCGAATTTTAAATCTGGCAATATACGAAAAACAATCGCAAATGGCGAACTACAAGAAATATGAGAAACACGCGAGTAAAGAACGCGCGAATATGGAGCTTCTGTTGTATTAACTGATATAAGGGAAAAATTTTGATAACAATTGCGGACGTGTCGGAATTTTGATGTTTCAGCGTCAACCGCAGGACCGTGCCACGACGTGAGCATCACCGACGTGAACTCCAACCATCATCATCACCATCATCATCATCCCGAACACAACCAGCACGACCATCGGCCTCAAGACCGAATTCCATCGTCCTCCTCGATGTCTACCTTGCTATGCTGCGAGCCAGTATCGGCTGGCCGGCCTCGGGCCAATCTGAAACTCGTGCTGAATCGCAGCCTGAGCGAGCCAGGACCGAGTCCTTGTGCCTTCCCAGCCTCGCCAACCGCTTCACCGATCGCCACCTCCGTCGTTAATAACAATAGCAATTCCACTGTACCCTCGATTATTATCGACGAAGAAACGAACGGCGACGATAACAACGACGACGTCCACCGCCGTGGCTTTCATCACCTCCACTATCACCATCATCATCATCATCACCATCTCCATCATCTTCACCATCATCAGCACTTATCAATAACTACGAAGCGTTGCAAACTGGAGACCGCTAGTCTGCCCAACAGTCCCTGCGCGGAAAACGGCACCCTTCATCGTCAGCTGGTGCTAAGCAAGACCCGCGTCGTCACTTCCGGCGATCTCGCTCAGCGTCTCGCGCGTCTCGATCGACCCTCCGCCGTTTCGCCGGTGATTCTGGACTGCAGACCGTTCATATTATATAATGTCAATCATATACGCGGCGCTATTAACGTTAACTGCTCGGATCGTTTCAACCGACGCAGACTTCAACTGGGCAAAGCTACTCTCGCCGATCTCGCAACTGCTCGCGAGGGCAAAGAGCTGCTCAGGAGGAGACAGTTTAAGGAAGTCATAGTGTACGATGACTGCACCGATGACTTGGAGCATTTGCCCGTTCAACATCCATTGTTTTTGGTACTCGCCGCTCTTGTGGATGACGATCGGGAACCTGCTCTGCTAATCGGTAAGTACTCTTTGGTTTTTCTCGATTGTCTGGTTGATATTCTGTTTCAATAGAATGACTGTATTATGAAGCTCTCAACTCTTTATTATAAAGAGATTGGATTGTGAAGTGATAAATCATATGAATTTTCTTCTCTTTCGCACTATAAACGTTAAAATAAATTGGGATATAATCTTCAGTAACATTCTAAAAGCATGTATTAATGCTTAAGAATTAGGAGGTACCGTAAACTATCTTTTTATTTATAAAACACATAAAATTTGATATATAAATTATCAAATTATAATTATTAATTCTTATCCGAAACCTCTCGCCACAAGATGAAAGATTCGAACTGAAAAACTAGATTCGTAATATACGTCAGATAGATTGTGATCGCTATATTTGCTGTGGTTTAAATTTAGTTTTTGTCATATACTCTGATGGTCAGATGTGCTCTTTGTGTTATCGAATATAACACAACTGATAGTGGCAAGATAATGGTGTACAAAGATATCAGATCCACAACAACGATACATCTTACACTAGATAATATAAGATGAATTGTTACTTGAAAATATACGGACTAAATTTAGAAACTTTTTCAAGTTTCTTTGCAAATAATTTTTTACATATACACGAGAAGGTCTAAAAACGCGTATCTAGATATTCAAAAATGAAAGACTACGGGAATATAAAAACTGGGAATAATATTAACAAAAATTATATCTTTGCAATGTTTTAAAAATTTGAATATGAATATTGAGCTTCGATATTTAAGCCTTAGAATTAACATTCTTCAATCTTTTTTCTTAAATCATTGAATTTTTAAATCTTTTAATCTTAGATTTTATTATTTTTATTTTTCATATATTGAATATTTTTGTAATTAAAAGAGAAAGAATTTAAAACTTATCAATTTCATTGAACGATTTTAAATAGATACAAAATAAATATATTGAAGACATATATCTCTAAAATTGCACACAATATATAAGAATAATAGTTTTTAGAAACAGAAAAGAATTTAAACAAAATTGCTGTGTAAAATTTATTAATACAAATTAGTACAAAAGATATCAATTATAGTATATACAGGGTGTCCCATTTTAATCTCCTCAGGCAAATATCTCAAAAACCAAGCCCGGAAGAGAAAAATGTTTCAGACAAAAGTTGTTTGGTTTCGAGGGGGCCATAAGATGGTACCATTGGTTTGACCTTGGAAAATCATTTGAAGGTCATGTGAAGGTCAACTTTAAAATCTTAAATGGAAACCCCCATTTTTTATTTAGTATTCTTGTAGCTGACATCGAGAGCTTTCCAAAACACTATAATAAAGTATTTTTTCATTAAGTACTTTTTGAGTTATTTTATATTTTAATCCGACATATTTTGATATAAAAAATAAAATATTTCGTAAAATATTCAGTTTTCGATAATCTTACCGTAATACTTTTATGTACAGAATAATGAGACAAATTAATAAGTGCAAAAAAAAAAAACAAATAATTGTTTAAAAAAATACATTGTAAATAATTTTCTTAAAAACAATTTTTTTTTATACTAATTGATTTGTCTCATTATTCTGTACATAGAAGTATTACGGTAAGATTATCGAAAACTAAATATTTTACGAGATATTTAATTCTTTATATCAAAATATGTCGGATTAAAATATAAAATAACTCAAAAAGTACTTAATAAAAAAATACTTTATTATAGTGTTTTGGAAAGCTCTCGATGTCAGCTACAAGAATGCTAAATAAAAAATGGGGATTTCCATTTAAGATTTTAAAGTTGACCTTCACATGACCTTCAAATGATTTTCCAAGGTCAAACCAATGATACCATCTTATGGCCCCCTCGAAACCAAACAACTTTTGTCTGAAACATTTTTCTCTTCCGGGTTTGGTTTTTGAGATATTTGCTTGAGGAGATTAAAATGGGACACCCTGTATATATATACAGTAATTAATATTATACAATATAAAGAAACTAATATAAATAAATTATATTATAAATTATCCAAAAACTTCGAATCTTATTAATACGACAAAGGTCTCTCTCTCTCTCTCTCTCTCTCTCTCTCTCTCTCTCTCTCTCTCTCTCTCTCTCTCTTTCTTTCTTCCTTCTCTTTTTTATCGACATTAAGTCTATAAATTTAAGATAAACTATCACGATGATCTTTACACACGAAAAACAAATTGGTAATTAATCTTCGTCGGTCTGTTCTTGCTGATTTTTTTTTTGTAGTATTTGTAGAATTTGTTTACAAAGGCGAAAAGACTATGAAACAGAGTGAACTGTTTGTCGTCTATCCGGTCCTCTATGTAGGAGTGGGTCTCTGGTTTTCGGAAATAACGATGATGCGAGCGCGATATTTCTGCCGGCTGCCAATCGCGCGTCGAAACTTTTACGCCGAAATCATTCCCTCCTTCTATTATTTTTGTCGCTCATTATATGCTAATAATTTTCCGCACTTTTTCCACGATACGCTATTTTCAAACTATAATTTGTTTTCTCAACAACGCGTTCTGTACGATTGTTAGTTTCACATTTTTATCTTAATCTTTCTCTTCGATTTGATAAATTTTGATTTATTAAAGAATGTTAAGGTGGAATAAGAGAAAAGAATGGTAAAGAAATTCTTAAAAACAAGATTCAGCATTGAAAGAGGCTATACATATTGCTTTCAAATGATTTTTATTGAAAGAAATATAATAATTTTTATTCATTTAATATACTTTTTAAATGCTTTTTTATCAATATATAGAGTTCATATTTGGAAAGATCAGTAATATAGAATAAATTCAAATCTGGATTTTTTTTTTTTTTTTTTTTTTTTAAGAAAATTTTTGATGAATGCAAGGGATGCATCACAAATTAAAATTAAACGAAAAATACTTATTTATTTCAATTTTATAATTTTATGTTCCTTTTTTTGTTTATTCAGTTTATATTTTTGCTTTTCATTTTTTTTTTTAGTGAAAGCAAAAATAGCATAATTTCATTTTAGATTACGCATCCTTCTAACGTAAAGAATTGTTTACTCCTGAGAATTTAAGAATGACGCAGGCAGCTTCTCGTACAATTCGAATAAGTACAATCAAATTAATAAATCAAATATATCAAATTCAAATAAAGCACATTTAAAGAATATTATGTTTCTCTGTAAGGAAAATCTTAATAGATATTTAAAATCGCCTTTACCCATTAATATATGTATAAAATTAATTAATAATATAAAAATGTCACTTAATAATTTTAAAAATCGAATGGGCAATATCTTAATACAATTTTAGATTTATAAATATTCTCGGTTACTTTTAATCTGTAAAATCGGATCGTTTCGCGAGAGATGATAGTGATTTTATTGGGGAATGCGCTCTTATTAGATTCCACATAAATCTCGCAATATAACGTATGGCAGAGATAATTCAAAGGAATCAAGGAAGAAAATGCAGACGACGACCCGTTCGAACGCTCGACGACGACGACCACGACGACGACGAGCACGACGACGGCCACGACGACGACGACCACGACGACAACATCATACTCGTATCGTCGGCGCGTATGAAGGCGAAAGGTGGGGATCTATTCATAGGAGTGACTCACGTCGGAGATGACGCCGCGAATAGTCGGACAGATTTTGTGCGCCGCGATCTGCGCTTTCGCTGTATTTTCGCAAAGCTACGCACGGAAGATGAATTATAGCGGATTAAATGGAAGATTTGTCTAGAATTTACATGCCATAACCGCGACGAATTAAATATTAATCGCGTTTAATATGGCCGTATAATTTTCAGTTTGTGACGTAAGGCCGATTGCGATAACGATATAACAATTATGATATTCCAGGCAAGAAAATTTTCAAAGAAAATATATAACATAAATATATGATATATATTATGCGGAAATCACATTATATAAAATTAAAATGAAAGAGGATGGTATATAAAAATTTAAGAATCTAATAATTTTTATGGTTTAAATCCTTATATTTTAAAAAATCTATAAAGGTTTAATTTACTGAAAAAAATCTATAATTTTTCACATTTATTTATATAATATTTATTAAATAAAATTATAAATATAAATAAATATAAAAATTTGTATACAGTACTAATATAATTAGGGAATTATCGATTTATTCGAAGATATAATTATGAATTTTGAGAGAAAATGGGAGCAAAATAATAATATCTAAAATATAAGATTTAATCTTTAATTTATCAGATTTAATTATTTTTTCTTTTTTCAATCAACAATGAGCGCAACGACGTCACTTTGTAATATCAATTTGTCTTGGTTAGTTATTACATAATTAGTTACGATTCGCGGTCGCCTATAAACAACGAGACCAAAGCATCGCGTGGCTCGTTTTGACGAGGCTAATGCGCGCGTCTGGTCTCCCGGTCGGTCCCGATCGCATTTTTCTCAGACGACAACGACGACGACTACGACGTTGAAAGCATGAGTCACCGTGTATATCGACCCTACGGCATGTTTACGCTGGCTAAGCGCACGAACAGCCATATGTCAAAATCACGATTGCATAACGTATTCCTCCCCCCCCTCCCCCCCCCCCCCCGTCGGTTGTCACCGCCATGGAGTTTCACTCTCTTTCGGGATATTTAGATATGAGTCAGTTGCGCGGATTATGAGATTTTCCTATCAGCACGACCTTACCTCTTACAGGTGTGCCAGTATTTCCTCGCTTCGATATAACTTACTTTCGCTTGAAAAAAATCATATAGATTGACAAGAATGGGCTGAGATTGATTTGATAGATGATAGATGAAAATAGATTTTTGCTAGTCTGTAAAACTACGCGAATTATGAAAAAACTGTATGTTTTATTTTTCATTAAAAGTGAAGCGGACAATTTCCTGTAATTTATAAAAATTTGATTTTTATTGAATTATTAATCACAAGCTATTCGTTCTCTCATTGTCAGTATAGTATATTATTATTTAATAACATCTGCAAAATTTGTAAATAGCATTTATAGCTTCAATCTAGCGGGCGTTTCAATTATTTCGCAGCTATATCTTTGTACTTAGGTACTAGAAATAACTTTAAATACTATATTGTGTATGTATATAACTTGAATTTCAAACTAACAATAAGAGTCTTATAATGATCTGACTCTATTTCTAAAATCAGATGTGCATAACGTTATTTTCGAAGCAAACAAAAAGAATATATAGATACAAGATAATAAGAGAACGAAGATTGTAAAGATTCATAAATATTGTTGATAATAAAAATAAATTAATAAACTAATAATAATAATATAATAATATGACAAGTATGCGTGTGTCACATAATTTATTATTATATTATATAAATAATAAGAAGTATACAGAATATAAAATATACAGAACGGCGATTAATAAAATAACGATAAATTTCTAGATTATACAATTATAAGATTGAATATATTAACATACTCGTATATTATATGAGAGAATAAACGTTTTGGAACGTTTAGAGTCAATAAATGAAGCCGAACTTGAAGCTTAATGAATTAGTCATCGCTCTCCAAAACCCGGGGGTTGCTGTATTTTTTCCATTGTACGCTTTTTCATCCCCCTTCCATTTAAGGGTGCGATGAGGAGGTAGTCTAATCGAGGGGGAGCGTGCGCCTCAGAACAACGTACAACGCATCTGGATCAGCTGTCGATGACGATTATTACGTATGAGTCATCCGATACACAGCTCGCTTTAAAATGTATCAATGACTAACGCGCGTCCAGCTCACAATCGTTCCAGTCCCTCTTGTCCCCTTACCCTTCGGATCCCTTTGTGCCGTACCGGCGTGATTCAAGTACTAGTAGGATCGTGATGAAGGATCTAAAAATACGGGGTGTTCTGGTGACTTAGGCTTCGCCTCGTAAATGCTCATAATCTCGTTTTCACGATATGAAACAAAAATGTCACAACGGATATACAGGTATGGATATGTTTCGTTATCGATGACACAGACTGAACAGTATCCCAGAAATAAGATAATTTTATAAAAATGACAAGTCAAAAAGTCAAAAAAATTTTTTTTATATGAAACTTTATTTTCGAGAGAATTGAATTTGAAAATGTTGGTATAATTATTAAGCCAATATAAGTTTTATGATACTGTGTGCCAGAATTAATGAATTAATTTCAATAGCCATTATCAGAATATGGATAAAAGTATTAGGTGTACAACTTTGCTTCCGCCGTTTTCCTATAGATGGCTTTAGCGGTAAGTAGTGGTCGAAATAAATAGATCATAGACGTCATGCAATAAACTTGGGCATCTGTCAACATAACCTCATAGAAACGTTAGTCGATTTGTGTCTGCATCATAAAGTTATTCTCGATTGAAAATGTCAGTTTACGAGCCAAATTCTCGTCATTTGCGGGTGGTTTTAATTTTCTGCTTCAATATGAAGAAATCTGCGGCTGAGACTCATCGAATGGTCTCAAATACTTATGGTGAAGCCGCTATTAGTGAAAGAACGTGTCGTGAGTGGTTTCAACGCTTCAAGAACGGTGATTTTCACGTCGAAGACCGGCATAGCGGTGGAAGAGAGAAGGTTTTCGAAGATACAGAATTGGAGGCATTACTTAATGAAGACTCGAGTCAAAGTCAAAAAGAGGGTGAAAGTAGTGGCCAGCGATGGACAATACTTTGAATCATAAATGTATAACCAGTTTTTTACAATAAAGCCTCGAATTTCGGAAAAAAACGGCGGAAGCAAAATTGTACACCTAATACAATTCTATTTAAAAAATGGAAATAAAAAAAATTCTAGTGTTTCATAAATATATAATTCGGCAATTATTTGCTACTATTTTATTAATAGAGCATGTTTTATATTAATAATTTGTTAGTCTTTGTTAAAATACTTTAAACGATTTAGATCGCAAACTGATTAAAAGTTACGCGAATTTAAAAAGAAAATCATAAAAAATGTGTTCTATTAATCTCCTGATTTTTTTCAAATTATTTTCTTGAAAGAACAAAGCGTGTGAAAAATTTGTCATGTAAAAATATTTTATTCTATATGTTTGACTCTCTTATTTCTTTATATATTATAGAATCATCACTGTTTCGATTGAATCATCTTATACCTATTTGCATACAAGTGAACGGCGGCTGAAATAAAGTTCTAGCGTTACAAAACCTATGCATATCCGCATACTCTTCGCTGGGAAGTGTAAACGGCATATTGATGGTTAATGATATGACACGTGTCATAGAGCACTTCATTGTTTGCTGGTTTACGTTTCAGTGACGCGTAACCTGCTAGCTTATTGTGAAACGAAAAATAAAATCCTTAAGCTATGACACAGAATACATTAACAATAAGAACGCTTAAAGATTATAAAAACATAGAAATTTTAAAGTATAAGTACTTATTGTTAGCCTTGTTAAAATTTTAAGTTTAAGATCTGACTTTATCTTTATCTGCTTATGCATGGATATTTTATTTATAAAGAGATTACATATATTATTCTTTCTTTTAAAATCTAAACTTAAAAACACCACCATGAAAAAAAAAATACAATTATGGTGTAAGCAATTCATTTAATCGATCGATGAATCAATTCATTATTGTTTATATTTTTCTATAAGTAAAATAAGATTTATATACACATACATAGACGAAAGAAGCAAATATTCTTCTAATTTAACATAAAAAAAAAAAAAAAAAAAAAAAAAAAAAAAAAAAAAAAAAAGTCAAATTCAAGCAATTTCAGTCTCTGTCGAATTTCGGTAAAATCAAACATAGCAAATTCCGTAGTAACCTGTATAGACGTATGGTGTATTCTACACCACCGACATTGTAATGCGGTGCAACCATCGTCAGGCACGAAGTGTTAATCGGCCATCACGAGCAACACATTCAGACATTCGGTCATTGACTCGGATTCCCTCTGAAAATATCGGATACGAGTGGACGAGGAGGAGGAGGGAGAAAGAGATACAGAAAGCTACTGAGAAAAAGAAAGAGAGAAAAGAAAGAAATGAGGGTCGTGCGGGGTTATTAGCGTAAGATGAATCAGCGCGGACGCCACGCGGACAAGACAAAACGAGCGACCGTACGTCCTTCGAACTCGTCGGAATTTCCTTGAGACTGGACGAGAGTAAGCGAACGAGCAAGCGTGCTATGCCGTGCTATGGTTTCCTACTACGCTTTACTCAGATGAGTCAGTCGGTCGGCATGATTCCGCGAGTTATTCGTAGCGAGAACGGAGACAGCGTGTAACGATCCCCGCTCACGTTTGTCGGCCTAAAATAAGGCCCGCGACCGAATCCGCGGATGATCTTTCAACATCATCCCCGCTAGATCGGCTTCATCCTTAAAACACACACCTTTCCAGCCAATCGCGATTTAATACCGTTAATGTACTGATGTTAGTTAGATTGTGGAAAATGTGAACATTTTTTGATTGATTTTCATAATAACATTATTAGCATTAGATTATAATCGCCATGGTTGCTTTTGATCTACCAGGGTTTTTTTTCTCTCTTGTTTTGTCTATATTATAGCTAAGTCTATAAAAAGTCTATTAAAGGTATCTCTCTCGGTAAACAAAAGATTGATTAATTTCTCATCGAGAGTTATATATCTAAGAAAATGCGCTAACACCCAGTTCATTAAAAATAGATGCTAATAACGATATTATCTTCGTCATGAATAATTCCAGTTTTATTGTCTTAATATTTATATTTGGTGATCACTCAATGACGTCAGATTCATGGCGATTACAATTCTTGAAAGCAGAGTATTTCCCGAATTTCCCGACGACTAATTGTAAACATATATGCGCTCATTATTAGTCATAGTAATCGTTAGCAGATTTTCAATTCGATGTCTGTGGTGACGATATCCATTATTTACATCATACTTTGAAAATTTATAGAAAAATATACTGCAATAAATTCAGGACTTATCACAATAGGAAAACAACAACGTTGTGTTATTTCAAAATTAATTGTCGAAGAAACTAATTGTAATGTTTAAAATTTAATGCTTCTAAATAAAGGAACATAAAAGAAATATATATATATATATATATATCAAAAAATATACTTTTAAATTACTTTTATAGAAATTTAAAAGTTATAGAGTTTTGAAAAAAATTAAAAGTGAAATCTGTATTTATATATAAATAGATGTTTTATTGATAATTGATATTTTATTTATTTTGATTAGACAAATATTTTTTATCTAGATGCATCTAAATTTTTGTTTACAATCAGTAAGAAACACAGGATGATCTAAATTATCTGCACTTTTTTTTATTTCCTTGATCTTAAAAGACTTGATTTTACTCTGAAAGGAAGAAAACCAAAGAATGCACAGACAAAACTTTCATGTTTAAGATAGGAAAAAAGAATAAAAAAATATGAGTTGATTAGATAAATAATTATTTATTAGCTATAATATATTATTTATATCATATTTGTAATAGAAAATTTCTATGTAGCAACCCTACAGCGTAATGCAGTTCCAAATATTACTTTGATCTTTCGATTCTTTGAAAATACGAGATATATGAGAAACAAACAACTCGCTCGGTAAATCTCGCTAAAAAAAAAAAAAAAAAAAAAAAAGTTTCATATAATTTTCTTCTAAGGTCAGTAAAGAGTAGACGTGATTATTTAAGATGACGATTTCTATTTATTCACAATGCAATGTTGAATCCTCTTGCAGGTAAAAAATCCATGATCCTATAATTTTTCGCTTCTGACATCATAATCCGATATGGCTACAATGAGAATTAGGAGCTTTAACAACAGTGTGCTTTCATGTAGAATCCAGCAGTGTCATAGTGACGGAAAGGGTGAGGATCAATGTCGTTCGAAAGATAGTTAGCGACTCCCTTGATTGAACGCAGACGATATGGCAAATCGGTACCTCAGGGTCGTGCTCCGACAGTGAGTCATACTTAACCGCATCAGGCATCGATATCAACGACATTTACGACGAGCGTATGTTCGACATGCGTCCTTCTATCGGTCATCGAATGACGCGCGATTGAAAACGCTCGGAGGGGAGAGTAAAGAGAGACGTGTAGGAAAGAACCGACTCGAAGTCATTTTTCGATTCTCGTGAAAAGATGGCTTGATCTCTTCTCTGTCCTGATTTAAGACCACGTGTCCTAGTTCTTCACGCTACAAAAAAAAAAAAAAAAAAAGCATTTATTATCGTATTAACGCGTTGTACGTTTCAACGTATCCTTGTATACGCGACATTCGCTAATTACTTTACTCATACTCTTTCAACGTGCAATATTATGACACCTTATTGCGCATTTACATTGATGCATCTAATTTGAATTTATATTTTCTATACATCGATATGAATAAGTTTTCAGTTGCGATTGTATCGCTAGCTTTATAAAATTATGTTCAATATTATTACATATTATTATTGATAAAAATTTGAGAATAGTTAAAAGAAAATTCCGTTTTCTAATCATTTCAAGTCATCCCCGAGTCTCGTCTGAATCATTTGCATGTAGAAATACTCGACCTCCTTACTCATTAATTAAGTCTTCGAACGATATGATTACATAATAATTTTCAATTGAAAAATATATTGCTCGACAAAACGGTAGCTGAGGAACTGAAGAATTGTTGCCATCACGATTGTAAACTGATACGTTCGCATATATCGTAAATAGAATTTTATGCACGCAAGATATATATATTAATTAGTAGTGTGATTCATAAGTCTCTTTCCTCTATTTGTATTTGTATAGATACTACACAGATTTTTTTATCTTCAGGATAATATACGTCAATGAGTTGACATTTGTTTCGCATTCACTGTATTTTAACGCGTTAATCATTAAAGCAAATGCGCAAATTGGCGAGTATGTCGAGTCTATTAAAATTGCATAGTTAGACTTTTATCACACTCATTATATATTGGATAAAAACTTTATAATAGATATTTATCCTCAGAAAAGAGAAATTGGGGAATTTTTATGGATGTCAAAATATTGAAAATTAAAGATTCTAACGTACAGAGGAACGAGAGATTTAACTTTAATAATTTGCAGATTTAAAGAATTAAACTTGTGCAAAAGCTTTATATCGTAATATTAAAAATTTGTTTTTAAGGAAAAATATGAGATTAAAAATATAAAGAAAATTAATAGGAAAAGAAAAACGCGCAGAATCGAATAAAGTTTCTTGGTAATAGAATTCCGTTGTTATCGTATGTTTTCCTGCTCTCGTTAGACTGCTCTAGGCATTTGAAAACCTAACAATAAGCATCTGAGAACTTTTATGAGGGACGAAAAAATTCTAAGAATTCAAGTATCCTAGGTTCATCGCTTTCGAAAAATGCAACGGCTTGAAGATATTCAAAACTGTAAAAAAATTCATAGACTGTTGTAGAATCGAAGAATTTCTCTGTGCGAATTAATTAAAATTCTCATTCGTTTCTTAACAATAAGAAAAAATATGAATCAGACGTGTAACTAAGAAAGAATTTCAGATTCAGATTTACAAGAATCTAAATATATACCGTGTGTCACTTGTACGAAATGTGCATGCCGGAACACTTTATAAATTCTGCGCTGGAGCTGCACAATGTCACGCGCGTACGCAATGACGCGATCTTAAAGATCCTTGATCGTACTGATCGTGATCTAGTGCCGCGAAAGACCTTGAAATCGCGATAGAAAGAAAAAAAAAAAGAACAGAATGACGTTTCGTCGTAAGCATAATAAACGTTTCGCTTTAAGTGGTTAGTCATTGGAAGAAATTTCCACATGCGTAGATCTTTTAATGTTTAAACCTTTAGATCATTCATTCCTGGAGTTTGAATCCGCAAGTTTAATCCGAATTATCTAATTCAATTCAACACACAATCAGTTTTAGATATCGAGAGATTTGATTTAAATAAATAAAAACTTTACTAATTAAATAATTTATAATAGCAGAAAGGAAGAGAGAGATATATTTATCAAATACAAGCGAAAATTGATATATTAGAAGCTTTAAAAGCTTTATTTTTTCTTATTCTTAAAATTGAATTTCTCACTTAAATTATTCGATAAATTTACAAAATTACATTAATAATTATTTTTCTTTAAAAAAAATAGTGTTTTTTCGCGAAATCTGATCGAAATGACCATAATGTTAAAAGTAACACGCACAACATCGCGATGCAAGTATCATTGCAGCAGATCACCCGGTATATCTGTGCATGAAAGAGTCATCTGGCTACATCGCCACGGCGCGTAAAGAAACGTACGCGCTCAAGTCGCGTCGCATACGTTCGGCAACGTTCGGCCGCGATTCACTAACGTCAGCCGCAACTACGGCGACGGCCGACCAATCGGCATGTCGTAGGATGACTCATCCATGGCTAGAGCCTCATGTAAACTCTCTCGTGCCGTTCAGCCCGCAGTCTCCCGCCAACCGTGGCATGATTTGTATCTTGCGTTCGCGCGGCAGGATTCGAGAGCAGTGCCAAAAACTCGCTCGCGAGCATCGAATTATTGCTCCCATAAATAGCTTTCGGAACTTTTTGTTTTCGAATTTTGTGTCAAATGGTGAGGTGAAACACTGCCACACAGAGGGATCTGTATACGGAATTAATTTTTAATATGAGAATCAGAAAGGACGCACCTTGCCTCGTGCTCCGATTGGCGCCGTACGAGAATCTCGAGTCTTGGGGTAAGCTGGATAGAGATTCCTTTCACAGCTTCTCTTGTTATTTTTTGACACATGTTTTTTTTTTTTTTTTTTTGTTTTTACACATGCATTTCATGCGCGTTTTAAGCACATGTGACGTTACTGCGTCGACTCGCCGAAATCTTTTGGATAAGGGAGGGGAGCGGGGGGGGGGGGAGACGAAAACATAAAAACATAATCAGTCAATGCTGAATAATTCATTGGATTATTGATTGATTTGTTTGCCAACGTTTCGTACATTACGTTGCATTTTTATTAGTTTGGCCACTTGTTGCTATGATTGTTATTAATTGATTGCTATTTTGGTTTTGTATTTCTGAATCATCGGTTCGATGACGTCATGGCTGACCTAGAGAAATGTAGATATTATTTTCTCTCTCTTTCGCGCACTCATTTTATAATAAAAAATGTATCAGTTAAGTTAGCAGATATTCTATAAAAGAAAAAGATATAATATAGATCTTAAGAATTATATATATATATATATTAAGACTTATATATATATATAGTGTGTGCGCATTTTAGAAATATCTCATTGGTATACCTTATTCTTTCTTAAGATATATATATAACGCGTATATATATCCTTATAGAACAAAAAGCTTGCAATGACACTTTAATTAAATTTTAAAGTTTATAGATCAAATGTGAATGACGCGCGATAATTCGAAAAATTTTAATATTTTTGTCTTGAATAATAGAAATAGATCTTCGGATTTTTAGATATTATGTCTATAATTTTTTAAAAATATAGAGACCAATAATTTGTTTTTAGAAAGATTCACATCTCTCAAAGCGTTTCATTATATACAGGGTGAGGCATCTAAGACAGGCCATCCGAATAACTCCCACAGTTTTGGAGATAGGAGAAAATGTTTGAAATAAAAAGTTGTATGATATCGAGGGCGAAATCTTGCGGAAGTGAACATTTTTTTTGAGGTAGAGGCGCTTAGGAGATTTGAAGGTCATCTTCATTTTTTTAAATGGAACCACCCTAATTTTTTTATACAAATCGATTCCTCGCAATATTTGGCACAAAAGATTATGAGGGTAAGATGGCCAAAAAGTGAATAGTTTACGAAATACTTTATTTTGATATAATTTTACATAAATTATAAAATATTTCGTAAAATATTCATGTTTACATTCGTGTCCTCCCTGGTGTTATCGCTTATGCGGATCGTAGAATGTAAATAAACATTCAATCACCTTGTACACTTCAATCTTTATGTATTAATACTACATGTTGAAAATTTAAGTAAGTATTTAATATTGAGTATAAAGTACAAAATATTTCGTAAACCATTCACTTTTTGGCCATCTTACCCTTATAATTTTTTGTGCCAAATATTGCGAGGAATCGATTTGTATAAAAAAATTAGGGTGATTTCGTTGAAACAAATGAAGATGACCTTCAAATCTCCTAAGCGCCTCCACCTAAAAAAAAAAAAAAGTTTACTTCCACAAGATTTCCCCCCTCGATACCATATAACTTCTATTTCAAACATTTTCTTCTTTCTCCAAAACTATGGGAGTTATTCGGGTGGACTGTCTTAAATGGCTCACCCTGTATATTATATATATTATTTATAATTATATATATATATATATATATATATATATATATATATATATATGTGTATATAAATTTTTAAAGAAATCTTTCACATATATTATATAAACGCGGAACTATCATATATTTTTTTCTAATTATTTGTTTAACCTTAACGAATTACAGAACTGTGTTTTCCTTAAGGAAAATTTAAGGAACTTTGATGACACATATTGTACGAATATTAAAAATATGTGTGTAAGAAAAACTTTGTTAAATAAAACTATATAATTATAAATTATATAAATTAAAGAGCAAACACAATTGTTACGCATGCATAATTATTAATTTTGAAAAGTTAAATAATTTATGTATATATACATATATAACTGATTTTTCTGTAAATTTTAGTATGAGAAGAATCGCGAAGATGTAATTTACACTTTACTTGTAAACATGTCTAGGAATAATGCATATCAATAAAAAAAAAATAGTTTTTAAGAATGCATATTAATATAAAGAATAGTTTTTAAGGATTTTAGAAACTTTTTAACAAAGATTTTATTATTGATCATTATTTTATTAAAAGAAAAAATTGATCTCCCATATATTTTTTTTTTTTTTTATAGAATATTTATACTGATACTCGCCGTTTTACAAAGATAATATATAGTTTTTATCGCGTATTTATTTTTGTTACTACATATAATTTGCTATATATGACATTGATTTTATTATATTTTCTTTTATCTAAAGTATTCTAAAATTACTTTGATGATGAATTTTTTCAAATTAAATCGTATGCAGCTTTTTTAACGAAAATTTGATAGAAAAAAATTATTTTCGTAAATCTTTAGTGATTATTATCCTAACATTGAATCAATCGTTATTTCTTTTTTTTTTAATTGCTTTTAATATCTTTCTCTTACGATACATCATGTTTTTCTGTTTCGTATAAAAACTTGAGTCCATAACTTTTTTGTTTTCAAATCCACTATATCTGATATTTTTTCTTTCTTGATATGATTATAAATATAATAATAAAAATCTTTATACATGTATCAGAGCAAAACCTTGAATTCCATAGTTGTAAATATTCTGGAGATGCTGCTATTTAGAATTCTTGCTTAAAGACATGACGTTTGAGTAACAGGATTTTCATCGGGTGCGACGACCGTTGCGTGATTTCCGCGTAAATCGCACCACCGTCTCGATTACTATACCGACCTAAATCAAGTGACCTACATATACGGCTTTTCTATAATGATTATGCGATTTCCGCGACATCGCTTTGAATGTTTCAATAGATTCTAAGATTCAACATGATTCAAGTTTATGTGTCTAAAAGCCGCTGATTTACAATAATATATCTCTCTTACATTAAATTTTTCATTTTTATGATAACAATTACTAATATTTAATTAAATTTACGAAGATATATATATAAATAAATCTAATTTATTTATTATTTAGTAAATATGTGTGTTATATATATTTAAAATTAGCTATTATACTTAAAATTAATTTACATTATCAATAGATAAGAATATATATTCAAGGAACATGGGATTTGTAAAGTACAGTCAAAATTTGATATGTGATAACAAGAGTGTATTTGATTTCATTGAAATATTATCATATAAAAAAATTTTTAATATATTATTATAAATCTTATCTATTGATCTCTTATCACAATCCAAAGTAGGTTAACAGCTATAAAAATAAGCTTTATGGACAAATAATTATCGTACTTTGTGTATCAAAGAATTGTGATAGATCTACAGTGATTGCAATCTGTAGGAAATATAATCTATACGAAAAACATACCAATTGAATTTATGATGTCAAGTTGTCTTTGAAAAGTTTGAATAATATATATGAAATATTATAATAAAATATTTGATCTATAAAATATTTATGATATTATACGAAATGGAAGTTGGAAAATATTAAGAATATGCAATGTTAATAACGTATGGTACAGATCTGTGCTATAAAAAATAGATTTGTGAAAACTAGATCAATGTGGAAGAACTATAAAAAGAACTATAAAAATGGGAACTATATCTATAGCCTTTTAGATTATTATTACACAGGGCATTTTTTTCATTAGGAATGCTATTCATATGTATATCGCACAACGATCTTAATTTAAAATCGTGAAATCGGAAAGGTGCCAACATTGGAATAATGATTGGCGACGACAGTTTGGGGTTGGTGGCCGCTACGCGAGAGCCAACCTGGCAAAGGGGGTACGGAACGAGGAGGGATAACGAATGAGTCATCGTTGAGCCAGGCCAGGCCTTAGCAGCCGCAGGTCAGGAGAGGAAGACACTTTTAGCCCACATTTCTTCCTCGCCTTCTCTCTCCTTTTCGCGTTCTTGGCGTTCCTTTATTTTTATCCACCGCCGTTTATTCTCAGTCCGTTTCTCTCTTTCTACTCACTTTTTCCACGCCGTCGTGTTATTCCACCCCTTATCCGTATCTTGGTCGCGAGCTGGAGATAGAGATGACGATACCGTTCTCTGAAATTCCTCTTATATCCCGCATCTGCGACGCTTACAATCTGATGGTTTTAGAGATTGCTGAGAAAAAGAAGAATACAAGAGCCTAATTAGTCAATATATCTTTATAGTATAAGCAACAATTATGACTCGCGTTTCTAGGTCTTTTTCTTTCTATACTCTAACTAAACCGAAGATTGTTTCAGAGATCTTTCCAAAAGTTTTCTATTTTTGTAATCTTCCGATATCCTTTCGAGAATTCGCGAATTTATATTCAATTTATATTAAATTGTTTAATCCGTGAATCTTGTGGTTCTTAGATTCCGAACGCTTGAATTTTTAAATTTCTTCGTTTTCAGATTTTTGAAATTCCGAGTTTCTAAAATACTTGAATCTCTCTTAGATATAAGATCTTAATACGACGAATCTTTGAATTCGTAAAGCCATTTCACATTCTCTTTCTATTTTTGAGATTTATAATTATTTAATTATTAGGCGAGATCATCGTTTTACGATGCGCGCACTTATAATCTGATAAACTAGATACATTAATTTATTTAATCGATCACTTGTTAAGAATTAGTCTCATCTTATGTGTAGTATAGTTTAGAGAATTATCGTACATCCCTTTTTAAGCATAAATGACTGATCGAAATAAAATGTCAATAGTCGACACAAGATCATGTCAAGCTGATGGCGCAAAATGAGATTAATGAAGAAAAAGAAAAAGACATTATTTTCCTGATATTTAAAAAATAAATATAAAAAAAAACTATCTATATTTGTAAATATTTAAACGTTGTAAACAGTGAGTCTCTTTCAAAAGCGATTTGTGTTAATAAATTCGCTTTCTCAGTGTTTTTCGCAGCATTTCTAACAAATATAGAATCGTGACCGATGCGTTTACGAAAATAAATATATCCGACTTTGTTCGCGATCATTTTTGCAATGTGAATAATTTGATAATAAAATTGTTTATAAAGATAAATTATTTTTGTAATCGTCCGAGTTATAATAATAAAACATTTTTTCACACATTATCTATATAAGCCTCTAACAATAAGAGAAATAAAAACATCAACCGATTTAAAAAGAGAAATCACTGGTCATTTTGTTAAAAAAATTAATCTGCTGAACTAATCATGGACGATTATCTGTTTCAGGTGGGCATAGGGAGTTTCACAGGCGGCATCGAGAACTATGCGAAGACACACTTCTGCCGAACGGCACCGCCATCGATACCTCGACAACCGCGACGGTGAGCGGTTGCACAAGTCCCGGACCGGGTTGTCCTGTGCTAAGCGTCTCCGGTCCACCCACCCCGCAGCCAGCCGACATCGACAGCCACCCGGCATCCCGCGTGTTACCGTTCCTTTATCTCGGTAACGGTCGAGACGCCGCCGATCTGCAGCTACTGCGCGCCCTCGGAGCTACCCGAGTGCTAAACGTCACCTCACAATTGCCCGGCTACCACGAGGAACGGGGTATCACATACAGGCAGATACCCGCCTCGGACTCTGGTCATCAGAACCTGAAGCAATACTTCGAGGAGGCGTTCGATTTTATCGGTGAGTATGGCGAGAAATTTGTACTTAATAATTATTTGAATAAATTGTTCTCGTTTTTTTTTTTTTTTTTTTGAGGATTCGAGATTAGTTTCGAATACAAAACTACCGATAAAGATTTTTTTTTACTGACTGCAGAAAATATTTTTTTATTCGGAAAATAATTCTCTGTTCAAAATGCATGCAAAGAATGTTATCGGAAAGATTGCCTCGTATATATAATTGTGTAATAATATAATAACTCAGAAAGTATATATCAACGCGCCGATCTCAGATCGTTAGTGGATCCACGTGATCGTTGATTAAGCGTGATTTTCCACGATTACGTCGGTGGTAGATTTCCTGCTGTTCTTCTTCCGGTGCTCATTCCGTTATTTCGCTACAAGTAGTAACGAGCCCGCAAACGGAAACAGGGTGTAACCAGGCGTTTCCGGTGGACCATTGAACCAGAGCGCCCGAGCGCCAGAGGACCAGAAGAACCTTTCATTCATGAAAGCATGAGTCATGCGCGCGCATCCGTGAAATATAAGAGACCTACCTCTCCCTTTACCTCTTGACCCTGCGCACTCCCTCCTTCTTTATCCTTGACGTCGATTTCTCCTCCGCGCGTTTATGCGTATGCGCATCTGTGATGAAACGGGTGAGGGAAGGGGGAAGGAAGGACTTTATGCGTAGAAGGGAAGCAGTCGTGTGTGGTGATTGTAAGGGCTGGTAAGGGCTCGAAAAGGTAAATGCGAAAGAACAAGGGAGAAAGGAAGATTGGTCTCCCTCCGAGCGTGCAACTGGTGGAATGCCGGTTGAATAAACGGACTCTGCACCCTTGTCGTGGCATCCGATCTTAGCGAAGGTTTATTCCTGAGAAATTCTTTCCCTCACGTATCGTGATTCATTTAATTTCGGATTCAAGAATGCCTAAATCTTTTGTAAGACATATAACCATCTTTTTTTTTTATTGTTCGGAGCTTGTAATTTTTTGTATATATATAGTTGAATTGCACTTCTGAATTATTTTTGATAATGTATTACCATATAATTATTTTCCATTTTATAGAATAAATTTGCATATCTTTTAAGCATTGATTTTTCATTAAAATCTTTTTTTATATTATAAATAAAATGGAACCAATGATATATTGCCTTATAAATATCATAAATAATCAAATAGCTGAAAATCGTTTAATAATCCGTATTAACGCTGTTGTCAAGTGATAACTATATTTAAAAAAAAAAAAAAAAAAAAAAAAAAAAAAAAAAAAAAAAATCAATTAGAAATATTCATAAATATTTACATACTTCTCCCGTATTATGCGCATTCTCAATAAAAGACATATATGTGAAATATTTTTTGATTATAATTGATTTTAGGAATTCAGATTATCATATAAGGGCTAATATAATTTTTAAACGTACGATTGGAATGATCTTTAACGAAAAAAAAAAAAAAAAAAAAAATCGAACGATTTATCGCGCATAGTCGAATTCTTTCGTAATGCGACGTCAGCATAGTCTGCATAGGATCCGGGCGATGCAGTGACTCACTGGCGATACGATAGCGTCCCCCATATATTGCATAATCGAGTCGACTGTTCGAGTTTCACGACTGTTTCGTTTCAGCGTTTACAAGCTCGACTCATTTCTATTTTTCATAAGTACGCGTTGAAGTTGATTTCGCGTCTTGAAAACTTTTTTTAAATTTTAAAGAAAACTTTTTTTAAATTTCGAATCAAATGAATAGCATATTTTTAACATTGTAATAGCGATCTATAATCTATAAATCAGAATGTTTTTAATCACAATATGATTTGTTCGAATAATTATTCATTAACTTTATTTATTAATAATTAATTTTGCTTATTATTTATTAATTTAAAAAAATTGGAATGGGCTATCATCATGATTATTGAAAAATGGCTTTAATTATTGTAAATTTTTTTCTGATATTGTCAAATAATTTCTTCTATTGTTTTTGTCCCATGGAATTCCTATGTCTTTGCGCGAAATTCCATTTGAGAAACATTAATCTATGCGATAATCAACATAATAAGAAATACATTGTTGAATACATTGATCATCGTGCAATTCGTCTTGGTGTTTCAGAGGAAGCGCGGAAAGCCGGAAGTAGCGTATTGGTACACTGTCAAGCCGGCGTATCGCGCAGCGCGACGATTGCAATTGCCTACATAATGCGGCACAAGGGCCTGTCGATGGTGGAGGCATACAAGCTGGTGAAGAACGCGCGTCCGATTATCAGCCCAAACTTGAATTTTATGGGTCAGCTGTTGGAGCTTGAACAGGGTCTGCGGGCGTCCGGCGACGTCGTCAATTCTGTGCCAGAAGACCCCGCGACAACGACGACGGCGACGGCGACAACGACGACAACAACGAGTAGCTGTCATCAGTGTAGGTGGAGTCATCAACCTAATAATGAAGAGGTGGTCACATCCGGTTGTAGCGTTTGAGATCGGGACCTTCTCTCATATCTTCTTTTCTTTCGATCCTTTTCGAGAATATCGATCGAATCGTCGACGCTGGCATCGGAGCGTTGCAAACGCGCGGTAAACATATCCCGAGATATCCTCGAGAGCAAATGTCGACGTTCTTCCTGTGCCTCTTCGTGACAAACCCAGATGATTAATAGTTCCCGGGATTGGATGGTCGATCGTTTAAAGATACCAATCGTGACTGTAGAAAGGATTGTACGACAATGAAGCCTTCGATTGTTTTTGAAATTATGGAGATTTTGGTTTTTCAATCTTCGCATTTTTCAATATTTGAATTATCATATTTTTTATCCAAGGCTTTTTGGCCTAGAAAATATTCGCCCTTCGAATCTTTAGTTTTTAGAACGAAGATATTCTTAGATTCCGTGCCTTCGGAACGATCATCCAGTTAAAAGGTAAGCTGCCAATCTGACAGATCAACTTATTAAGGGACTTGAAGGAAATGGTATGAAGAAGATATGTCACACTCTTATGACAAATAATTTATTTCTGTAAATAGATGCGCATTATTCTCCATGTATTGAAATACCACATCCCGTATCACATATTAAAATTAGTCCATACACTCCATATGCGACAATAAATCACTTTGACACCAGTCGAGCAGCTTTAGCTGGATAAGCTTGTTACGAATGTGACATACCTTCTCTTCACGCTTGTATCTAAAGAAGAATATTATAGAAAGAGATTTTCTACTTCGGAGAGGCGCAAAATGGCAGAGAGCGTATTCCGTATCAGAGGAACTTGAGCACGCTCTCTTTTAACTTCGATAACGAACAACAACGCGTCGCGATTATTTATTTTCAGATAATGTTTAATCGCGGTAAATATTACTTGTACTTACGATATACAGTGTTCCCTAATACGCCTGATCGAGTCAATAGAGAGGCAAGTAAAACATGCGGACTGCTCGTTAACGAGCTTCTCGTTAAATAAGCGGTCAAGTGTTGTCGTCCGGCATTGTTTATGCAAGAGGAAGCGAGGGAGGAGGATACGATGTTGACGGAAGTGACTGTTTAAATGACTAATTATGGGCAGCTTGCAATGTCGAGAAAAACACGGAATTAAATGTTAACAAATAAATGTTAATTTTAAAAAGACTAAGGAATAATATTGATCATTAGATCCATGATTATTGTATCAATTGAAATATAATTCAACGTTAAACACGATACATTTTGATATGCGTTAGTACAAAAAAACATTAATATATATAATATAATGTATTTTTTATCTGTACATTGATCTTGCTTAAAACAGTTTAAAGATACAAGATACATTAACTCATATAAAACGTGAGTTTAAATCAATATAACACGAAGTTACAAGAAGTAACTGAATCAAGATTTATTAAATCCCATATTTTTTAATTTTTCTAGCAAATATAACGCGATATCAGCTTACAATAGGTAAAAATCGCACGCTTGCCTCTCAATTGACTTTCTTCATATCAGGCATGAACTCTCACTAGAAAAATTATTCTCAGCGTGAAGAAGATAATGTCTAATGTATGGGGTGTCACGAGAAAAAGATGAGATTCTAGTTTTTAGATTAATAAAGTTACTTTTGCAACGATGGTGTGTCATCTTAAATATTTTTTATTTTAATTACTCTTTCCGGGTCATTACAATTTTTTTTTGTTAAGTTAATGTGGGAATAGTAACAATAAAGACAACTTAATTAATTTTCAATGTTAACTGTGGAATAGATAAATATTAAACATAATAGATGGTACGATTGCATTTTCGTAGAAATTTAATTTACCAATATTTCAAAACCGTAAAACCGATATTACATATTCTTATAATATTATAATTATTTTAGTTCACGTCTTATTTCAAATATAGACAAATAAATAATTAATTATTTCGTGTTATTTTCAAAATATTGCCTTTGGAATTAAATATATTTAATAAACAATGAAATATATTATATAAATAAAGAAGGAAAATTTTCTTTGAAGATGTAATTCTCTATTACTGCTACAACATTGTCCATAAATATTTGCTTACATTATATTGCAATAATATAATAGCAATCTTGCAAATCGCAGTACAATATTGCAAAGATATTTTAGAGACATATGAAATTAAAATCTTAACAAGATTGCAGCAACATTATGCGATGTAACTGCAATATTTATACAACCATTGAATGTAGCAATTTTTTTAATACTGGATGAATCTTTTTTTGTATTTCTCAAAAACATGATGATAAGGATTTCAAATAGAAAATGAGACCCAATAAATAAACGTAATTAATTAAAAAGAAAAATCATTCTCCACCCAACCCCCCCTCTAAAATCCTGAAATAATATTATCCAGAATATAAAGGAAGTTGCTATTCTATGAATAAACGGATACTTATATAAGCGATATAGTATGTATATTTTTCTCGAGGCACCCTTGCATCAAGATCAAATAAAACGGAATGTTAATTTAATGACGAGTCTTTATGAAGTCTCTATGGAAGAAAAAAAACTGTTCATTAAATAAAATAAAAATGATTGTTAATAATTTAAGTTAATATATCAAGGCAAATGAAAAAGTGATAGTGAGAGGAAAAAAAAAGAGCGCGTAAATGACGAGAAAGAAAGCAGAGATATAATAAAATAGATCGATCGAATGGATGGACCATTAATCGAGAGCGGAAATTCGCCTGTTTTGCGTCCATATTTCGATTGCAACACGGTTAATATTTGATAAAAAAATATATAATAGTATATCGTTCACTGAAAATAGCTTAGTTCGTTAAGCTCTTTTAGCATTTAAGGATCTGGTTGAGATCCAACCATCGTAATCTAGTCGTTTGTTGGGATGATGATACATACGATGTAAATGAAACGAGATATGAAGATGCTCTGTAATCTACGGAACAGTGTAATGGTCAGAAATGTAAAACTATATAATTATTAGATAAGATACAAAGAGATGATGGAAGAAAAAAAAGGGCGCGCTGAACTTTCCGACTTATTCCTAAAAAGGAATAGTGAATTTCAAGGAAATAAATTTATTGTGCCATGTAACAGCACAATCTCGCGGTTCGAGCAATGAAAAAAAAATCATAACGTCGCAAAGGCGCCTTGTTAACGACTTAATTATATTACCGACAATAACTTTTCGTGGAGAAGCTACCGTGAATCGCGAGAGGAAAGTTGCGAACGACGGGGAATAGAGGGAGAAAGAACCAAGTTCCTTATAGAATTTTCGTCGAAGAATCGTCTACGAATTCTCAATTAATTAAACAATTTTCAAAGAACGGTACATATCAGTGAAGCCTTGCGATAAACGACGAGAGAACTGATAAATAGTCGTAGAGGCGTACGATATAGACAATTAAACGATTTAAACAATTAGTTACCTTGCCAGCGATCGGGAGTGAAGAAAAAAAAATGGGAGCGGGTTGATAGAAATGTAGAGTACCTGTTGCATCACACAAAATTTGTACGTATTTTATCGAGACATTGGCAATAGCTAATACAACGACTTGCGATAAATCATGGCATTTTTCATTAATTAAACGATGATCTAAACGGCCAAAATTAACCAGCCGTTTATTTTTAAATTTTTGAAATATGCTTTATTCCTTGTGCGACATGTAGTGAAGAATAAAAATCGGATTTTTAATGAAAGAAAAATAAATCCATTGCGCTATAATTTTCGCTTAACTTATTCTAATATCTGTTTAGGAATCTTAAACAATATAATTTTTTTGAATCGCGAGTTCTTTATGTCGATCCGATTCAACTTCTATATTCTATATTATGTATATTCTACACATCTAATTTCATATTACATATATCTTAATTTATATAAATATTAGTGTATTAAAAATTAATTTTTTTCAATACAATTGACATTTTTTATATTAACTGTTAATTGAAGTTATAGTCTTTTCCAAACAATTTTTACTCTTACTCTTAAAAATTACAGTTTATTCTTGAAAATTATCATTTAATATCAGTCCTGAAAATAGTCGTTTACGATTAGATAATAATACGCTCGCATATGTAAGCAATCAAATTGGCAATTATTTATTGCACGTCGTCGTATTTTTTTTTATTGTTAACGTGTGTGTTTGCGTGCGAAGGGTATCGCTTGCCCTTTCGTCTCTTTGCGCTTTTTAGAGATATCTTCTTACGAATTAATCGATATATCTTTCTTTAAACGCGACATAAAATATTTTAACAAAGTTTCATATAACCTTTTGGAAAATTACACGTAAAACTTTACCAATCGATTTTCCGCGGCTGTATCAGCGAAATAAGTTGCGACGAAACAAATCTTGGCAGAATCAAAACGTACATTTCGAAAAAATAAGAGCAAAGAGCAAATATATGAAAAAATCAGGAAGGATTTTGGAGGAGAGAGAGAGACCCCAAATGTTATGATCGGATCCCAACGATTTGTAATGTACAGCTATGTAGCGATTAGGAAATATTAGCGTAAAGATGTAACTATATTGCGTATGTGCGTGCAAGTATTGTATTATATTAAAAAAATTTATTTAGTTATTTTATGAATAAAATTGCAAACACACTTTATCGGTTCACCTTGGGAGCTGTTTCAGCCTCATATTTTCGCGCGTATGTCACACAGCCTGAACTTTATTCTATACCAAATTAAAAGGGATTGTTATAAAACAGCTTTGAGCACTTTTAATATTTATGCTAATTTTTTCGAAATATGCAAGGAATTATGTTCAAAGAACATTGCATATCATTTCAAATTAAAGTAATAATTAAAATGATATAGTACAGCAGAACAATTAAGATATAAAATAAAAGTATAAAATGTAAAAGACCTTTCGTTTAATCTTTATGTATGTGATTATAAAACATATTTATCTTTAACAAGGAGAACGAGGGGTAAAGTACGATATACAGATCATCAGATAGCTTGGCAATAAAAGTTTTTCTTCAAACAATTTTACATATTCTCGTTATATCGTTCCGTGTATTACATAGACACTTGCCGCAGAGGTCTCTTACTTAAATGCATTAATTAATTACTACAGAATTATTTGCGTGTCTATATATACATAGAATTTTGTACGGATCACGTATAATAATAATAATAATATTAATAATAATATAATGGTAATAAAATAATTCATAATCTTACATCACCAAGTGTTGCAAGTATAAAACTTCCGTAGATCATTCATTCTTATATTATTACAATAGAAAATGAATTAAGTCGCTTATGTCGTAATCGGCCCTTTTACATGGTTTCAATATATCTCTTTTGCATTTGTTTATATATATATATATATATATATATATATATATATATATATTTATTACTTCATTGAGAAAACGCATTGAAACAAATAATGCAATTAATCAATAATAGAGAGATAACAAATACATATCTATAATAACGTGCGATCTGTGTGTCTGCGACTGAAGCTCTGCAAGCTATGATTGTTATATCATTGACAATATCTTTACAAGATTAAGGATTACTATTGCTTTTTACAAAATGTAGCTCGCGTTGCACATTGCAAAATCGTACGATTTCTGCATAGCCGGAACTGTGATTAGAGAATTATCTGTTTATTCGTAATTATTCAATCTGCGATACATAAAAGTTAGGTTTATTCTTAAGTAGATGTATCTTCCATATTGCCTAGGATGATCCATAAATCATGCATCGGAAGGATATAAAAAATCAATTACTATGATCGCATGTGAAAATACTTTTAGTTTATTAAACTAAATATAAGCTTAACAGGCTATGAACTTAAATTTTTTAACTTTCATTACAAACTAATGCGTTTATAGTCTCTATTAAATTTTCAGCCTTTCAATTTCATAAAAAAGAAAGAAGTAAAAATGTATTAACATGATGCACAACTTTATTCTATAGCTCTATAGTTGCCAATGTAAGAAAAAAATATAATACAAACAGAAATCTTTGTGCCACATTTATCTTTCGTTGAGAAAACTAAAAATCAAAATGAACTGCAGGCGCAGAACTGTCGTTGTGAAAACAAAAGGGAAACAATTCAATAGAAGACGAATAAAATTTTTCTTGAAGCATTCTGCATTATATATATTGAGCAAGGAAAAACGTACAGAGATATCACAAAAGCAATTAAGATATTTAGTACAACGCGCTATATTTGTGCTTTAAAGTTAACTTGATCAATTTTGAAAAGTATCAATATACATATAACACGAAAAAAGAAAAAGATTCTCTACTAATTTAATATTTGATACAGAACGTAGATTGTTCTTTGATCATTTTGTATTATATACTACATAAAAATATGTATATCACAATATCAACAATAATTAAAATAATTAACGCAATATGCGATTTTCAGTCGTTCACCCTGTAATGGTTGCAAATTGCAATCCCAACAATTGAAAAATTGGGAGAGATATGATGGAAAAATTATATTAGATTTCAACGAAAAGATAAATAAATTGTTCTTGCTACGACAGATGAGAGAGAGAGAGAGAGAGAGAGAGAGAGAGAGAGAGAGAGAGAGAGAGAGAGAGAGAGAGAGAGAGAGAGAGATAGAGAGAGAGAGAATAAAACAAAATATACATGATAATAATCAAAATAATCAGTGTAGTGCGCGACTTACGGTTCATCCTGCAGGTCGGCGATTATCATAAGGAGCAAAGAGCCAAGACGGCAAGATTTTTATTAGATGAAGAGGATTAATTGCTGGCTAATGCCGCCATCGCACGAATCAACGTAGCATTCTCCTCGCGAAGCCGTTCCCGTTCCACGGCCATTTCGTGTTGTTGTTTTAAAAGGCGAGCCTCGAGCGCCATAATTTTATGATCCCGGTCCTCTAAAAGGGATAGTAGCCTCCTGTTCTCTTCCTGTGCTCGTTCGATCAACTGAAAATCGCATCGTGTTCGATTCTCAAATTTATGTTATTTGATTAATAAGTACATAAAAAAAGTAAAATTTTTGGACGCGCAACATTTTTTATTGTTACGAATTAATTAAATATTAAATATATATAATTTGGCGTGTTGTTTAATAATTTTTTAACAACTTACTTCGTGTGGATTGTCACCAGTTGGTGTCGGCAATCTCGGTCTGCCAGTCGCATTGACAGACGTCTGCGGCTCGTGATTGCCATGATCCGATTGGTTAATGCTATCGGACTGATTAAGAGAATCAAATTCCTCGTCGTCGGCCTCCAAATCCGAGTGACTAAAACGCAGACGTCAATGATCACATATAAATCACGTCCACGAATTAGTATTTTATAGTATGCTATTTATAATATGCATTAGGCACGACCGTCGATGCGGATACAAAGAATATGCACGTAATTAACACATAAATTAAATATGTTAATTTTTAGTATTCGTAATAATTTAGTTTTAATAAAAAATATAGTCAATCGAATAATATATGATTTCATGCAACTGAACATATGATTTTGTCCAAAGTTCTTTAATTATTTTATAGTCGCTGTCATTAAATTTTTAAATTACTTTTTTTGTTCGAAGGAAAAATTAATCTAATTATTTTCAATTTTCAATTTATTATATATTCATGGTTCAACTATATTTCGTGCATATTATATCTTTTGTATCGCAACAAGTCCTTCATGTTTGAATTCTGTTTTTTGAAATTTTGTGAAATTAATTATTCCATTATGACTTATGTTATTATCTACATTTGGAATATTATCAATTATGTGTATGTACATAGATCTTGGATGATGTGGCAGAAATTAGATAATTTGTTAATTGATTAATCAAGATTCTACTAGCTCTATCGTACTTCGTACAGGTCGTGCCTAATTGCAGTTCTGGTACAATGTAATGCACTTACCAATTGTGCCTAATTATACATGACCTGTATGAAGTACGGTAGTGCCTAGAAAGCAGTTATGGTTTATTATAAAAAGATAGTCAAAGACAGTTATATATATATTGCATCATGACAAAAGATGCTCATTTTTCAATTATCATTAATTATGTGTAAATATGTGTAAGATACCTTTTATTTCGCCTTTGCGTGTACATTCTGGCGGTCCGATCCTGTAATATGCACATTTTTAAATAACTGTCCTAAAAAAAGTTGGTCTACACTTTCTTCGTAATAATAAGAAATATTTATTGCTACTATTTGTATATTTCTTTTTGCCTTTGCAGCATTATATTATCATTATATTATCAGTTTTAAAGAGAAAGAATCAATAATTAACATTGTAAGGATTTTGAAAACAAATGCTTTTAAAAGATTGGACTTGATTGAAAATTTTGTTATATAATTTTAATAGTAATTATATTTCAAAATAATATCAAAGATTGCGATTAATAATTCTTTCTAGACTTTTTTTCCTCACAATATATAAAACAAATTACTTTCTGTTAAACAAATTTATTGGATACACTTACTTCTATCAATTCATGATCAAGGAATTCATTGTGATGCGTGTTATGCTTAGTTTCAAGGCAAGTACCAGTAAGTTCCTCCTCATCTTCCCCGTACTACCACCAGTACTCTGAGAAATTATACCAAATGTCGAAGATATTTGTACAATATTTAAACATTAAAAAATACAGTGAACTATATCTCATAACTGAATAATAGAAGCAACCTTAGTATTATTATCTATAATGAAAACGTGATTGATAGAGAAAGTCATCGATTTTAGTACTCTGCGTTGATACCACTGCTT